>NC_138373.1:94814377-94868687 GCF_054177405.1 Leptonychotes weddellii
TGATAAGATGTTGGTTGAAAAAGGGAAAAAGAAAAATTCAAAAAAAAAAAGAAAAAAGATTTAAAAAAAAATTAACTTTGAAAGACTAAAGAATCATGGTAAAAAAGCCATGAATTCTATGTGCATTATTCCCCAAGCGCTGGAGTTCTGCTGTTCTCATTGATAGGTAAACATGGTCTTGGCTGGCTGTTCTCGCTGATCTTCTGGGGGAGGGGCCTGTTGCCGTGGTTCCCAAATGTCTTTGCCGGAGGCGGAATTGCCCCGCCCTTGCCCGGTCCGGGCTAAGTAATCTGCTCGGGTTTGCTCGCTGGAGTTTTGGTTCCCTGCAAGCTCTCCATACAGCTTTGGAGGCGGAGAGTGAAAATGGCGGCCTCCCAATCTCCGCCTCAGAGGAGCTGAGAACTCGGGCTCCGCTCCTCAGTGAGCCCCCAGAGAAAAGCCACCAATCACTCCTGTCTCCCCGGTCTCCGGCCGCACTCCGTGCTCACCCGGCCTGTGACCGCGCGTTTCTGTCTCTGGCACCCGACCCCGTGTGGAGTCTCCAAACCCAGCAGATCCCTGCGGTGCACTCCCACACCTCTCCTCCCAGGGGAAGAAGGTGAGTCTCCCCGGATCTACCGCTTGTTGGGTCCCTGCTGGAGGAGCAGTGGCCCGACTGTGCCCCGGATCACGGTTTATGGCAACCCCGAACTGAGAGCCCACACCTCGGCTCCCTCTCTGCAGCTGGCTTCCCCGCTCCAATACCTGGGAGCTCTGCCGCACTCAGGCACCCCGGGTCTTTCTATGACCCCCAGGGTCCTGAGACCACACTGTCCCACGAGGGTTCCACCCCTCGCTTAGCCACCGGAGTGACGTCCCTCAGAGGAGCTGACTTCTAAAAGTTCTGATTTTGTGCTCTGCTGCTCAATCACTTGCCAGAAGCGGCCAACGGAGACCCTTCCCCCGCCGTCTATCCTCCGGAATATCGCCTCAGATTCACTTCTCCACACGTCCTACCTTCCAGAAAGTGGTCGCTTTTGTGTTCAGAGAGTTGTTGCTCTTCTTTTCTTCGATCTCCTGTTGAGTTCGTAGGTGTTCAGAATGGTTTGATCCCTATCCAGCTGAATTCCTGAGACCAGACGAAATCCAGGTCTCCTACTCCTCCGCCATCTTGCTCCGCTCTCCCCAAAGTCATGTAATTTTTAACTCTCATGAATAAAACTGTATCTTTGTTATTCCTTATGCTCTTTCTAGTTAAATTTATTTGTTTTTAAAGATCTAATTCATATGTCACCTTCTCTGAATGCTTCTAAGATAACATGTAGTAGGAAGGAGAGGGCAGTAACAGATTTTTTAGTTCTCACCAGAATTCCCAACCAACCAAATATAGTCCTTGCCTTCAAGGAACTTTTTATTTGTAACAAAGAAAGATATACCAAGGGGCGCCCGGGTGGCTCAGGTGGTTAAGCATCTGCCTTCAGCTCAGGTCATGATCCCAGGGGCCTGGGATCAAGCCCTGCATCAGGCTCCCTGCTCAGTGCAGAACCTGCTTCTCCCTCTCCCTCTGCCATTCCCTCTGCTTGTGCTCTCTGGCTCTCTCTCTCTGTCAAATAAATAAATAAAATCTTAAAAAAAAGAGAGCTCTACCAAAAAATGCATACAATGAAATATAATAGTAGAATAATAAATATATGTGTAAAATATAAAAGTACAGAAGTAGTGGTGATTATCTGGGTGTGGGTGTGTGAGGAGAGTTTGAGTTTCACAAAATAAATACCAGCTAACACTGTTTTAGAGGATAAACAAGTTTACCTGGTTGAAAACAGTCTGGGTAGGGAAGAGGGGGGAGTAGACCCCAGGTTCAGAGAACAAGTGTGAAGACAGATCAAGCAAAAGGCATGGCATTATGAGTACTCTGTTTTGTTTGGGTTCCTAATTCTTCAATACTTTCTTTTTCACAGTCAACAAATATTTATTGAGTACCTATTGTGCCCCATGGACTATTTGTTCTATCAAATAAGCATTCAGAAGTGAACAAAAGAGAATCAATTTAAGCCACAGTGGAACTCAAATTCCAAAGGAGAGATAGGGTAGTCAAGATAGTCAATAAACCAAATGAGTACAAAAAAATGTATTGTATCGTAGTTGATAAAAAGCACCATAGAGAAATAAGGAGGAAGAAATGGAAATGGGAGTTCTGCAGTGGGGGGATGTCAATTTTAAGTGAGATGATCAAGGGTAGGCTAATAGAGATGGTAACATTTTAATAAAAATCTGAAAAAAGTATTCACATAGGAATTGAGAGAAAGTATTTCAGGAAGGGAGACCAGCAAGAATAAAACTCTATGATTGAGTGTGCCTCAGTTGGGGAATAGTGAAGAGGTCAATGTAGTTTCCAATCTGTTTTTCATTCTCTTTATGCTTATGCTTTAATCATAATCATATCTCAATCTTTGAGCATGCCTTGATATTTTACATTATATCTTTCACACTTTGTTCTAATTAGGAATGTTGTCTTAAGTTCTAGATACTGATAATTCTTCCTGTAAGAATATACTTAAACATCATCTCTATTTCCTTTTCCTCTCCCAGGTATATTAAGGTTCTCTTTTCATAATGTTCCTTTGTAACTTGTACCAAGGTGATTATTTCAGTTTTGGACATTTTAAGTTTGACATGATTTTGAATCATCCAAGTACAGAAATGGACTTATGAGTCTGCAGTGCAGAGTAGATCCAAGGTTGGAGATGGAGATTTATTAAAAAAAATATGAGAAGTTGGAACCAAAAGAACTCATAATATCATACAGGAGAAAATGTAAAGTGATAACAGGGTTAAGAATTAGCACAATTCTACATAAAATCAACATTGAGAGAGAAAGGGAGAGAGATACAGAGAAAGAGAATTTGAGGAAGGAGCTTTAGAGTTCTTACAGAACTAGAAAGAAACCCAGGAGAGAATTGGAAAGTGATAAGGACATGTAAGGGCCACAGTGGAAAATTTTCAGTTCTCAGGGTCTTGTACTGTAATTAGAGGAAAATTTAGGGTTAGAGTAATTTTCTGTGAGGGAGATTTGAATATACACTTATAATAAGGGTAAGTCTAGAAAAATGGGTGTTGAAAATAAAGGAGATACAAACAATAATTGCTGAAAAGGAGACAGGAGGAGAAAGGTTATAAAAAAAACCAAAATATTTGGGTGTAGTTGAAACTAGTCAGCTTTTATTGGAACATCCATGAAAATTCAGAGAAAATTTATAGTTACAAAAGCTTAGTAAATTAATAATATCAAACAATAATTTATCAATTTCTGGGTAGATTTCTTTCCAACTATTATGTCTTCTAGTTTTTTTTAATATGTTATATAATGAGTGTGTATGATTTATTAAATTGTGTTGAATTACCAGGAAACAGATTCTAGGATGAAGATTTGTGTGTAGATTTCCAATTTACCTGGGAAAATACCCATTATTGACAAATTTCCCTTTTTGCTCTTGAGCATAACTATAATAGCAGTTTTAAAATCCTTGTCTCCTAACTATCATATCTGCCTTTACTCTTAAGTATAAATCTCATTTTTTTGGTTTGTTTTTGTTTTTGTTTTTTTTTTTTAAAGATTTTATTTATTTATTTGAGAGAGAGAGAATGAGAGAGAGCACATGAGAGGGGCGAGGGTCAGAGGGAGAAGCAGACTCCCCGCCAAGCAGGGAGCCCGATGCAGGACTCGATCCAGGGACTCCAGGATCATGACCTGAGCCGAAGGCAGCCGCTCAACCAACTGAGCCACCCAGGCGCCCTGTTTTTGTTTTTCTTTTGAGAGGCAGGCAGTAGTAGGGGGAGGCAAGTATGTATAGTAATTTTAGATTATATCCTGGACATTGCAATGATACATTGTAGAGATTATAGATTCTGTTATGTCATTGCAATGATACATTGTAGAGATTATAGATTCTGTTATGTCTTTTTGAAGAGTGTGAATACGTTTCATTTATACATTTAAAAGGTGGTTAACTTGGGCATATTCAAATTCCAAATTCTGTCTCCCCTGTGGCAGGCAGCCATTGAAATCTCTGTTAAATTCTTGTACTAGTTTCCTATGGCTTCTGTAACAAATTATCACCACAACAAAACAACTAAATTTATCCTCTCACTTAAATCAACAAATGTCTTAAAACAATAAAAAATATTCTCTCACAGTTCTAGAGACTGGAATGTCCAAATCAGCATCACTGGGCCATAATCAAGGTGGCCCAGCATGGCCACCCTCTCTCCAACAGCCCTAAGGAGAATCCATTCCTTGCTTCCTCCAGATTCTGGTGGCTGCAGGGGTTCCTTGGCATATGGCTGCATCACTCTAATTTTCAAGGCCAGCATCCTCAAATCTCTCCCTGCTCTGTCTTCACATCACCATCTGCTCTGTGTATAGTAAAATCTCTTTCTGCCTGCCTCTTATAAGGATACATGTGATCTCATTTAGGACCTAGCCAGATAATCCAGGATAATCTCCCGATCTCAAGATCCTTAATCACTTCTGCAGAGACCTTTGCCATGTAAGGTAACATTCACAGGTTCCAGAGAGTAAGGGGCCATTATTTATCCTATTACAACTCTTTTAACTTTATCTGTACTGCTTGGAATCTGTCCTGTGTATATATGGTTTAGGAGTCAGTTTAAAATTTGGGTAGAGTTTATACTCTGAACTGACAATTCTCCCTTTCTGGATGTCTCCTACCTGGGACATTCCTGTCTCATTTTCTTTCTTTTGTCATCTATAACTCTGTTTTCTGGTAAGTAAGTAAAGTAAGAGGAAGGAAATAATGGAGGTAAGAGAAGAAATCAATAAAATAGAAAACACATACATATTACAGAAAAATTAAAAAGCCAAAATTGATATTTGAAATGATTAATAAAATTTCTAAACACTGGAAAACTAATAAGGGGAAAACCCCACAATTTATCAACATTGAAAATGATAATTGGATCATAAATACAGATCTAATAGATATTAAACACACAAAAAGGGGATTTAATGAACAACTTTAGGCCAATAAACTTGAAAATTTGGGTGAAATGGAAAATTATTTCCTCTGTACCTCTCCCTTTGCTTCTTTTGGTAGTTTTGGGGAGTAGGGTGTATATTTGGGTAGATGACTTTTTATAAAGATGCTGGTACCATATTATTAACAAATAGTTTTGTGTCATTCTGCTCCTCATTTTATGCTCTAGGAAACTGAGTATTACAGTTCTATCCCTAGCCTCTTAGCTATTTACTAGATCAGAGTAGAACAAAGGTCTTCTAATGTCTCATCCCATGTCCACTCCAGATGTGAAGGTATTCATCATTTCAAGGATGTACTCAGAAAATGAAATTTTCAGTGTTTCTAGGTGGCTTTTGGGAAAGAAGGGAAAGTAAATGTTAATTAAGGTTAACAATGGAGTTCACTAATAATAACTGACTACTTACTCTCTGTGAGTAACAGAGACCAAACTCCAATTTAACAACTGAATTGAGCATTGTCCTTCCCCATGAGTTTCACAAGTTGAAAGAATTTTGAGGACATACTGGCTGACTAAGGAGTAACATGCCTTTTTGTTATATCACAGGTTGATTCCTGTTATGCAAATGGAGTAATATTAACGGGAAATAGTGGGTTCTACTGTGAAACAATGGAATCTGTGTGAAGATGTCCTGGCAATATCAGTAATATCAGTGGCTTTTCTGTAAATCTGCCCTTGTGGTGCACAGCAGTCACTGACAAAACAAAAGGAATTCTAATCCTACTGTTCATCTCCAAAAATATTGCAGTGGCCCCGGGTGAGTAGCAAACTGCTACTGTCAACTGTATTTCCAGTATTTACTATTTGAAAACTATCTTCCCCACCTCTTTTTCCAGCCACATGGTGCAGGGTGTGTGTGTGTGTGTGTGTGTGTGTGTATCCCTTTGCAATCATTCCCTATTGGCTATGTAAAAGCTAGGTCAGTGGGCTGATGTGATCTTCTTTGAGACACTGCATACTGGGTTTAGCATGACAATCTTTGTACTAGTGGGCGGAGCCTCTGTTGTCTTTCTGCTCTGTTGAGTTTCATTTGAAATTTTGGTTGGAAAAGCCCCTTTTTTCTTATTCTCCCCTGTCTTTGCTACCACAGGCAACATGCAACCATTCTGGGCAGCTTCGGAGTGAGGAAACGGTGGGTGGGATGCAGGAGAAAGAAAAGGAATACACACTGTGGAAACTGCACTGCTGTTGTAAGATTTAATCACTGGTTGGAGGAAATTGGAATGTTTCAAGAAAGAGTGCCAATGAAGGGTGGAAGAAGGAGGGGATGGATGGCAGGAGAATTCAATAGTAGGGCCAAGGGAAGTTTAGCAATGTAATACCCAGTGTACTGTGCTGGGGAACTCTGCAAGTGATGAGGCAATCAGAGCCAGCCAGAGAACCAGGCAAAATTTTCCTACTGTTTCTTTTCTTTTCTTTTTTTTTCCTACTGTTTGTTTTAGAGTTTTGCAAATAGGTTCTTTACCAGGCTGTCAGATAGTGAGGATTCAGACTAATGTTTCTGCTGTTCTCCTCTTTCTTATTTTAGGGACAGTATGTGCTAGAGGCAATCTGCCTAGCTAGCCACCCATTTCCATCAGCTTTCTGTATACCTGAACACCAGCCCCAATTACTCTGATCCCTATCTTATGAGGCAGACCCCCAACTGACAAGCAAACTTAATCTCAGCTACTGATTATGTCCTGCTTAATTTCCAGTTAAAGTGGCATGCTCTCATATATTTTTATAGATGCTGGAAAATGAGTACACTGTTGGATCAGTCTTGAAAATTTCAAAAGGCTGTGTGGTTCAGGGAGGAAAAGGGGCAAGAACTCTGCTGGAAGAGATACCAAAGTTATTGTTCATTGTGGTGAAAAAATAATGGAGGAGTAGCCGTAAGATCTGAGTTCTAGACTCACCTTGGCTTCTAAGTAGGTACGTGATCCTGAGCTAATTATAATAATTGAGTCTCTCCTTCACAGAATAATGGTGGAAACTGAGAGTTTCTAAAGTTCTTTAAATTCTCACATTTTATAAACCATATATTCACCTTTAAGTACTGAATGTCTCTTATACACCTAACATTATATACATAACTATATTTTAATTACCTTTACTTTCAAAGGAATACATTTCCTTGACTACTTCAATTTCCTCAATTGTGAAATGGAGCTACTAATGACTCTTCTACTTACTTAAGGAAAAGGGAATTTTGTCTGAAAGTGATTTGAAAAGTGTAAAATGCACTGTAGCAGATACTTTTGATATATTCATATATATAAGAATATATGTATTCTGGGAACAGATGTACAGGTTTTGCTCTCTGAGATAATTACCAATAACCTAGAGATAGTCTGTTTTATCTGAAAATATATGAGGTGCCTGATGCCCAGATAGAAATTATAATCCTTGTAATACTGTTCCCAAATTGTGTGTGTATGTGTGAGCTGTAATTATATCAGTAAATATGCAAAGTGACATTGTCTGTTTGAAAAATCAATATGCTCCATGAGAGCTTGCCTACCTTATTCATCACTATATTTACAATAGCAATATTTGTTGAAAAAATGAATGAATTAAGGAATGAAAGAATGAGGATAGCAGAGATTTCTTTAGTATTCTTTTCACTTCCAATTTCAACTTTTGTGCTAACCTCAATGTTCAGTTTCTTTCCTTGATACTTCACTTTCTCCTCACTGCTTAAATCTAGGGGAGGGTCTGCTAGAGTTCACTGTTACTCAAAATAATATAGGCTTAGGAATCAAAAGATGTTAGTGTTGAAAATACATATTCCTTACTATAATATTTTACTATCTTCATTGCTTCCTGAGTCCCTCTTTAACACGTTCTATGGATTATTCTTGTTTAGTTCCCTAACACCTAACATGGGGCGTGGCACAGAATAAGTGCTCAGTAAATGCACTAAGTAATGCATGATTTGTTCAATTAAATGGAACAATTGGTTTGGGTCCCTGGAGTGGAGATGCAAGACTAATGGCATATTACATAGAACCATGACTGATTGGTTTTGAAACTTGCCATTACATTTCTAGTTATTCCCATTCAGGGGTAAGTGGGTTGCCAGCATAAAAGCCGTATGTATTGCTCTCTATAAGTTATCTTTAGGGTCCCTTCCCACTTCCAAATACACTGATTCGAATCATCTAGTTTTATAAAGAGAACATTTTATGAAGAGTCTGGCCAATAGTCATAACAACTATAAGCACTAAGGTACGAGCCTACATTTATTGAGCATTTGATAACAATGCCATTTTCTCTAACAGGTGTCCAGTGAGCTGTGTCATGTTCAGCACTGATTAAGATGACTACTTAATTTAGGTGGATGCAGAACATGGCTATTTGCAGAAAGGAGGCAGCCTGCAAGTGAGAAGATTGTTTCCTTGTATGGCACTAAAATAAGATGCTTCCCTTCCTCCAATTTTGCTGGTAATCTTTCTATCATTTTCCCCCATTTGAGAAGTGCCTTGAATCCCACAGCTTCCTGATTCCACCTGGACAAATGGCAGAGATGAAAGATGGGAACAAGCTTGTTTTATCCTTGGCCCCCTTCACCTAAAAGGCAGGCTTGGGATCACCTAGGATTAGGTTGGCTTATACATCCTCTGCAGCCTCAGAGTTTGAGCACAAAAGGAATGAGGGACTAATATCAGTAGAAAAGAAACAGATTGATTATCAGTTAGTCTGGTGGTGATTATTTTAAGACTTCTACCACCAAATGAACTGCCCAAGGTAAGTCCATCATGCAGTTTGGCCTTGCTTTCCTTCCTTTACTCTTTCTGGAGAGGTTATTTCCCATTTAAAGCACTGTTCCTACCAGGGGATATTTTGGAGTTTCTCTGCAGTACGGAACAAACAGTTCAACCTTTACTCCACGGGAAAACTGCCATGTTACGTTTAGGCAAAAATGGAAACTTGAAACAAACAAAACCCTCATGTCTTTTTATTTCGTGTGATTTTTTTTTTTCACTTAAGTGTATGTATTTCTGTATTTTGCTCCATTCTTAACTGAAGTTCGTGCTTCTCTATCAAGGCACTGCTCGTGGTATTTTCTCCTGTTAAATCTCCCAGAGCAGATGGTCCCTTCAGGGAAGCTCTGGAAAGTGCTGGGTGTCTGGTTATGCCTGGCCCTTTCCTCCCTCTTGGGGGTCTCAGATGACAAGTCATCAAACCAGTTTCCCTCCTCCTAGGGGTCCTTGATCCAGTGGCAGCAGGTTTGATGCCAGGGACTGCAGAGACCCTTTGCAGTTAGGTTTAGCAGCAACCTCAGTCCGCAGCGAGAACCTGGTCTGGCGTGAGAGTGGCATTCCGCCTATCCAATGAGAGACGCGGGTTTCTCTCTGGTGCCCGCCCCCCTTTCCCCGCGGCCCCAATGACCGCTCTAAAAGGCCCGGCTTCTGCTGTCAAGTAGCTAGGCAGGGCTCCGCGGAGGCTAGGAGGGGCGCCGGGTGCGGAGATGCGCTCCCAGGTGTTGGCAGCGGAAGTGGGAAACCTGTAGGTTATGGTCCAGCTGTGCCGCACCGAGGAGAGCAGGAGCGGAGACCAGGTAGGAGGCCGGACTTTTCCTTCTTTGCAGATAGGAAAAAAAAAAAAAAAAAAAAATGCGTATTTTCATGCTACTGTTGCCTCCCTTCCTCTTCCCCTTCCCCCAGCCCCGCCCCGCCCTCGTCACCCCCAAATCTGGTGAGGTCGCTGCAGCTCTCGTCGTGAAGTGCGGCTGGAAGGGCTGGGATGGAGGTCGTCTGGGTGCTGGGAAGGAGGGGTGCGGGAGCCCCGGTGACGGGCGGGGCAGGCGGCAGTGCCTAGGAGAGGGGACCGAGCCTCCATCTGTGTCTCGTCAACTTTCCTCTCAGAGGCTTCGGCGCCGCGGCCGGTGTCGCGCCCAAGGCATGCCATGTCCACCCGCAGGGGAGGGTATGGGGGAGCAGACATGTCAGCAGCCGGGAACCCGCAGGTCTTCCTAAACCGAGTAGAGCTTCTGCTCCTCCCCACGCCTGTCTGCACCTACTCATTTACCCTCGTACCTTGCGTCTAGACTAGCAAGCGCATCCCTGCAAAAACGGAATGACTGGGCCGAGGGGAGGAAGGCACTTGTTTGTTCCCTGGCTCCCGGACTGGCTCCCTTCAGGAGCGGGGGGTGGGGAAGAAATCCCGCAACTTTAAGGGCATTTACCGATTAATTGCGCCTCTATTGAGAAGACCTGGGCCCTTCTCCCCTATCTGCTGCAGACCGAGGAGGGGAGAGGCAGGGAAGCCTTCGCCTCTTCTCTCCTAGCCTGGTGTTGTCTATGGGGAACCACCTTTTCGCCTAGTTTGTAAAAAACGGGTTTATCCTCAGGGATTCCCAGAGAGTCAAGTAATTGTGCCCGGCTGGGCTCCCTGCGGCTGCAAGGCAGCCTCCCTGGGTGACCGCATCTGGGTAGTAGGTGTTGGCCCAATGCCGGTTCCTGCCGGAGTCAGATTGCTGGAAGCAGTAGGCAGAAGAATTGCAGAGAAATTAAAGGCTGCATCACTCTAGGGAACCGAAGACACCCTGCTTTGAAAATTTGGGGTGATGGGGAAAAAGGAAAGGGGAAGGCTGCAACCTTTTCTCATTTATTCATGCCAAATGCAGCATGGGCATTTGTATGTGTGCTTGTGTGTGCACATCTCCAAGGTGGATCTATATATAGCTCATGCACACCCAGCCCTGTTTGCCTGCTGCTGAGCAGGCTGCCTGGGCCTTCTGAAGCAATCTGGAAGCACTGAGTGGGAGGGGCAAAAGGGAATCAAATTCTCCATTGGGGGAAAAGCCAGAGAAGATGTGTTCAGACCGAGGAAACCCTACATGGAATAATGTCTCTGTAACGCACATGAATAGCAGTATTTCCAGATACTATTTTGAATACATTCTTAGAGTGCTATTTGATCTTCATCCATTTCCCTGAATTTTTCAGCTTTACAATGTACCTATGAATCTTACCAGCCTGAAATGTAACACACATATCAAATAAATACATATCATATTGGGGATATTTTATTAAACTCATCAGAGCATAATGGTTTGTGTATGCCCTACCTTCATTGGTGGGTTGTAAATTTATTTGGGTGGTAACTTAGAGCTAGTAGCATTTGGAGATCTGGGGGGAAAAGATCCACCCACCTTGCAAGATGTAAAACTAGATAGTTTTAATCTATTTCTTTGTACAAATATTACTTGTGGATCCAATATTTAAATGTGTGCTGCTTTTTCACATATTTATTTGCATTACATGGACTTTCGTTTATAGATGTATGTGAATTTATTTTTTCCATTGCCTGAAGTTATTTAATCCAGATGGTAACTTTTTCATTTTCTTAGATGAAAAAACTAAGATTTAGAGGATACCAGAAAATTCCACTATTTCAACCCTAATATTTCAACAACCTACTATGAATTATAGTGCATAGCATTTACCCTCAAATAGAATCCTTCAGCTTCCTGTGATTTTTGGTATTGATAACAAAATTTGGTCCATGTTATACCAGTAACAATACAGGCCAAAGTTATTCAGTTATTCAGATGCTTGGTCTTATTTATTTATTTGCTTAACCCTTATATACATGTCTGATTTGTCTTCTAATCAGGCAAAGAAGCACTTTGCAGAAAAAGACCATGACCTATATTTTTGTATACTCCACCACATTGAACACAGTTCTAAGTAGGCTTGAAGATTCTTATTGAGGAAGTATCATCATAAGGAATGATTTGGAGCAATGATTGAGGCATAATATATTTATTAATAGAAGGCTATGTGTTGGGAACTACTTTTGGAAACTTCCTTTGGCTCTGTTATCTTCTCCAAGAGGAGTAATGGGAGACAGGAGGCATTTCTGTATCCTTCCACAGAGTGATTCAATTTTCCAATAGGGGTTATGGCTATGTACAGGTTATTCTATATATTCTCTCTTATCTGTGCCCCTTGAGACCAACTACAGACCAAGCTGAAAGATAGACCTTTTATACTTTTCTATACAAAACATGCCATGTTATATCTTTATTAAAAAAGAAAACAACAATGTCTATCCATTTCCCATCACCATCTATTTCTATATATAAATTGGTCATGGTTTACATCATAACAAAGAACCCATTCATCAGTAAGTTCAAGTCCAATGATTGTTTTTTTAATTGATGTATTATTATTCATTTTTCTTTCTCTTTGAACTGCCATTTTCCATATTCTCCATCTCCTCGTTGAGATTTTACTTTATGATACTGCAATGATCTGATGTTATAATTTTTCTCTTACTTTTTCTAAACTTCTCTTCTTTGCCTCCCTCTTATCTCCTTTTCCTGCTTCAGGTTTTCAAGTGAATTCCCCCAATTGATGCAATTTATCCTATTGGAAACAAAATTCTCCTTCTGCATTTCTTTCCTAATCTCTCCTCCATTAGCCATTCCAAATTACTAACCTGGTGGCTAAGAGCACAGGCTTTGGAAGGAAGCCTACTTGTGTTAATATCTATATATCATTATGCAGATAAGTGAATGTCAGTAAGTCAACTGGGTATTATAACAGCACTTACATCAGAGTTTTCTGTGGGTTTATTTTTTTAGTATTAAATAAAATAATCTACATAACATATTTAAAATAGGGCTTGGTTGTATTCATTACTTATAAGTAATAGCTATTAGTAGTAGGTAGTAAAAACTTTTTTTTCCCCCCAATACTGGCTTTTAGCAAAGGATACCACAGTTTTCCAGGCTTCTGGTTTGTGATTAGGTTTTTGTTTTTGTTTTTTTTTTCCAGACTTCCCTCCTCTATCTCCAAGTGCCATTATCTATTCAGTAATTAAATTATCCATTTTTATTCTGATCTCTAATTTGTATCATATATTTCCCCCAATACAAGTGTATATGTCATTGCATGTCTAGGATTAGTACAGTAGACAATTCATCAAATCTTCCAATGTGTGTCTTTCTGCTTTAATCTAAGATGCCACATATTACTGACATAATACATTTTTAATTTTCATTATTGGTTATACTCTTCTTTGCAACTTTCACTGTGATTTACTTCATATCTTCATATCCACAGTGCTAACTTTGGAGCAAGAACACTTGGGTTCAAATCCTGAGAATAGAACTTACTAGTTATATGACTTTGGAAGTGTAGCTGGAGGAAGATAGGTCATTATTTCATGATGGTTGTATGAATGACCTAGTGTATAAAATGACATTCAAAAGTATACTCATTTAATATTACATTTAAATGACATTTTTATGATTATAAGGAAATACAGAACCTTTCAAGAAAAGTTGAAAGTGAAAGAAAATTCCACCACGCAGAGAGATCCACTCTCAACCTCCCAATTTTATTTCTTTTTTTTTTTAAAGATTTTATTTATTTGAGAGAGAGAGCATGAGAGAGATAGATCATGAGCAGGGGCAGAGGGAAAGGGGGAAGCAGACTCCCCGCTGAGCAGGGAGCCCGATGCGGGGCTCTATCCCAGGACCCTAGAATCATGACCTGAGCCGAAGGCAGGTGCTTACCTGAGTGAGCCACCCAGGCGAACTCCCAATTTTTTTTTTCTATGAGTATACACAGGTATTTTAAATGTGCAAATTTGGAATTAGAGCAAATATTCATTTTTATATTTAGCTTTTTTCTCCACTTAACATCATACCATAAGCATTAGTTTATTTCATTTAATATTCTTACTAACCATGTATTTTTTTATGGTTGCCACATATTTTCTTATATAGATTCAGTCTTTAGATTGTTTCCTGTTTTTCACATTTATAGAAATGAGCATGATTATACATTAATCTTTGCATTTCTGACCATTTCCTATAATAACTTCATAGATGTTACTAGTTCATACATTTAAATATTTTCAGACTCCTAATGCTTGTTGCCAAATTGCTCTAGCAAAAAGTTTAGGCACAAATTAATACTCAGTATAAACCAATTGGGCAATAGTCTCATTAATACTTGGTATTGTGGTTTAAAAAATCGTGACTATTTTGATATAGAAATTGTGTATCTGTTTTTTTAATTGTGTTTCTATGATTTTTAAATGATTTTGAAAAATGTTTTCATGTTTATTGGCTCTTTGTATTTCCTAATTTGTGGATTTCATTTGACTCTTTATTGAGTTATGGTTTCTTAACTCATTTAATAGAAAAATCCATTGTATACTGTGAAAATTTTCTTCACCTTTTTTTTTTTTTTGGTCTTTTATCTTTTATGTTTTTGGACATATAGAAATTTGTAACCTTACTGTAGTTTAACCTGTAAGTCTATTTGTAGTAGTATTTTTCATTGTTTTAATGCTCAGAAAACTTTCTTCTACCTGACGAAGAATTGAATATAAAAACACACATTTGAGGGTGCTATTGCTGAACTTCTTTTATTCTTTGAAGTGGGATTTGGCTTATGTACATTGTGTATATATCACTGTGTGAAATGGCTCCTGGGGACATATAAAATACCCTCTCAGTCTATTAAGATCCCATTATTATTTATGTGGCTTTTCCATGAAGTGAATAGTATCTTAATTCTTTCTGAGCTACTATTGTCCATTTCAAAAGTGCCACAGGGCAAAACGTACTATGGAAGATATTAATGACCAGGTTACTCAGCCAGAGCAAGGCACATTGTTTGCACAATTATCTGAATGACTCAGGCACTAAATCTGCTTTTGCTGGGATTATCCAGATGGTCCTTAATTCACTGGATAATTGTTCACCCCTGTACTTGATTTTGATGATGTGGACCTGACTGTCGTTGCTTTTCCTACACAGTTTTATTTGTTTCTGGTCTCTAATACTGAGGGTTAGCCACATTCATTTCTTTTATGAGAGGTAGTTTCCTTGGTCCTTAAAGAACACACGTATTAGAGTTGTGCAGAGCTTTGCAGGAAACCCAGCTCACCAGTTACAAACCGTGTGATGTTTGGCAAGTTACCTAATCTCTTCAAGTCTTTGTTTCCCATGTAGCAAATGAGGATATTCAGAGTTGAGAGTCCTTACATCAGTCTCCCTCTCTTACGGTCTTCTACTCAAGCACATTCTCCACACCATAATCAAAGTTCTCTCTCTAAAGGCAATCTCATCTAGTGTCTATTAAGAATAAGATGCCTAGAGTCCTTTGCATTTTACCTAAAGTTCTGTATTAAATGGTCCATGATTAATTGTCTGAATTCATTTTTTATTGTTCTACACTCTTCCATTTCCAGTCTCCCATAATGCCAATCACACAGAATTGTTTGCATTTCTCCTAATGTATCATATTTTCTCTCCTTTTTTTTCCAAACTTCACTCTCCCTCCATACTTTCTTCTCTGCCATAAATGACCTTTCTCCTTTCTGCAATATAATTGAGTTTGCCTAATGTCTTCAAGGCTCAGATGAGCTGCCACATTATCTAGGAGGACTTCCCTGAACTTGAAGGCTGAGTTTGGAGTCCTTATTTAGTCCTTCCATAACAATACATAGAAACCCCAACCATACATAGCACTTACGGTGCTAAATTGTAACTGATTGTTTACTTGTTTATTACCCCCACTGTAAGTCCCTCAGGATAGAGACCTTTTTCCTCTTATGTCCAGTGAAGGCTCTGACGTAGTTGATACTCAATAAATATTTTTGGAAGAAATGAATAAAGGAAGGTTAAGATTAAACTTGTTTTTCAGATTTCAAGGAATAAAGGATTTATATCTCTACCTTGGAAACAAACAAAAACTAGAAGCTATGTCAATTTTCACATTTTTTAAATAATTAACTTCCTGGTTCTGTTGATTTATATGAGATGCATAGAAAAGAGTCCCTTAATAAGCAATTTTTTTTTTAAAGATTTTAAAGATTTATTTATTTATTTGACAGAGAGAGACAGCAAGAGCAGGAACACAAGCAGGGGGAGTGGGAGAGGGAGAAGCAGGCTTCCCGCTGAGCAGGGAGCCCGATGTGGGACTCGATCCCAGGACCCTGGGATCATGACCTGAGCCGAAGGCAGACGTTTAACGACTGAGCCACCCAGGCGCCCAATAAGCAATTTTTAATGAAAACTTATGCCTAAGACATTGAATAATTCCCAAATGCCTGGCCACTAGGTAACTCCCTTTTAAATAATTCTACATTTTAGAAAGAATAAGAAATGTATAGTTACATGATAATGTACATATATACATTTAGCTATGTTGGAATTAATATTGACAAAATTAATCCCCTTTTTTCTTCATTTAATAAGAGGTCTTCCATTGGTGTCCAGAAGTTTACAAAACATGGTTACATCCATAACTGTGTTTGACTCTTTGCAACAATTCTAAAAGTTAGAAGGCATGATTATCCACAATTACAGATAAGGAAACAAGCTCAGATAAATAAGTAGTTTGCCTAAAATCATGTTAGTGGCAAGTCTGGACAAGAAGTAAGGTAATCTTACGTACAGTTGCATGTTTGGTGTATTATGCTTAGCCAAAACATCTCAGTGAGAGATGCCAGCCACCATTCTGTCCAGGTCAAGGACGTTGGTCTTGATAATCTACTGAGACTCCTGAACAATCCAGTAAAAATTCACTGCACTGGGATGTCTGGGTGGCTCAGTCAGTTAAGCGTCTGCCTCCCACTCAGGTCATGATCCCAGGGTCCTGGGATCGAATCCCATATTGGGCTCTTTGCTCAGCATGGAGCCTGCTTTTCCCTCTGCCTATGCTGCTCCCCCTGCTTGTGCTCTCTTTCTCTGTCAAATAAATACATAAAATCTTTAAAAAAAATTCGCTGCTCTAATACCTACAAGTAGTTTTTACTTTGCTTTTTAATAATCTAAGGTGAAACCCACTGATAGCAATATTGTGTTAAACATATTTTTAAAATCTTGTGTTTGGGGCGCCTGGGTGGCTCAGTTGGTTGAGCGACTGCCTTCGGCTCAGGTCATGATCCTGGAGTCCCGGGATCGAGTCCCGCATCGGGCTCCCTGCTTGGCTGGGAGTCTGCTTCTCCCTCTGACCCTTCCCCCTCTCATGCTCTATCTCATTCTCTCTCTCAAATAAATAAATAAAATCTTTAAAAAAAATAAAATAAAAAAAATAAATAAAATCTTGTGTTTATTTGATTATTTACACTACATATGTGTGATATGTGTATGTGAGTACATATTATACTTAGAACTTTTTTTACTTCAGAGGGTATTTTTTTAAATATCTGGCAATAAATACAATAATTCTTTCATTCATATTTTCTTTACTAGAATTATTAAAGTACCTTTCCAAGATATTCTTAATTAAGTAGACAATATTTACTTTTCCAGCTTGGTTTAGTATATGGTCTATACAGTCTTAAGAGTATCTGATGAGTCAAGTATTTTTTCAGAAATAATGTTTAAAAAGACATTTATGAAAAATAGATGGATACTTACCTACAGCACTTATCTAGCCTAGTTTGAAAATTAAAAATACTGAGATATAACACTGATTTTTTACTATTTGACTTGTGTAAATAATATGTCATCTATAATCTCACCTCAGTTATTGACAACAACCATTTATTGAGTGTTCATTCTGTATTGGGCATTGTTTTAAATGTGTTTGATGTGATATCTCATAATTTAATCAAATCCAGTAAGTGGATTTTATTTATCATTTTTTACTATTTTACAAGTGAGAAAAATTAGAGATATTAAAAAGCTAATGATTACAGAAGCTAGAATTTACATGTTGGTTATCTAACTCCTAAACCTAAATTATTAGGCTTAATCCCTCTCCATGATGTCCAGTTTTAGTTTTCTGAGAGCCACATTTTAAATTTTCTCCTTTTGGTGACTGGTATCTATCCCAAATAAACTTAGTATCCACACCAGAGATTAAAGCAGTTTAAATTTATATATGTTGTATTTATGGATATCTTATAAACAAAGTGGTCTTCTACTACAGTGATTTACATGGGGAAGTATTCCAAACATGAATTAAGCAATTGCAATGTGCTATTTAAAAATTCATTATTTTAACTTAGAACTGAGCATCAGAAGTTTTTATGCCTTTCTGCCCTAATTTTGCTTCCTAACACCACAAACCATAAACAGTAATTCTATCTTAAGGCATCTAATCTTACAGTATTTGTCATGGTTACTGAAAGTACAGATGTGCTATCTGTAACAGACAAGATTGCCTGCTAAAATATTATAAACAACATTTATAATATTCCAGTTTGGGACTCAACTTGTTTAATGTAACAGAGTTTTATATCAGATAAAAATTCCCATTGCATAATAATTTTATACATTAAATATGATACTGTATTTTAACTGAAAATTTTTTTTAAGATTTTATTTATTTATTTGAGAGAGAAAGCAAGAGACAGAGCAAGAACGGAGGGGGAGAGGGAGAAGCAGACTTCCCGCTGGGATCATGACCTGAGCTGAAGGCAGACACTTAACCGGCTAAGCTACCCAGGAGCCCCTTAATTGAAAAATCTTTAAAAATACCTACTGATTGATTGACTGTATTTTTCTTTTTGTTTGCATATATTTAGAGATCATAACAACTCTTTTGGTACTAGAATGTTACCCAGTTTTTCCAAAAAAAGTTATTTTCGATTTCTGGTTTACACACAAGTTAAATGGTAATGAAATTAAGGCATCTGTTTTCAGTAAAACTTTGTACTGCTTTTATTTACCTTTTTTTTTTTAAAGATTTTATTTATTTATTTGACAGAGAGAGACACAGCGAGAGAGGGAACACAAGCAGGGGGAGTGGGAGAGGGAGAAGCAGGCTTCCCGCGGAGCTGGGAGTCCGATGCGGGGCTCGATCCCAGGACTCTGGGATCATGACCTGAGCCAAAGGCAGTCGCTTAACCAACTGAGCCACCCAGGCGCCCTTTATTTACCTTTTTAATTAAAAAATAACAGAAATACAGAAAAGTGCACAGAAAAGGGTCAGTTCAGTGAGCTTTAACAAAGTACTTATACCCACGAAATCAACACTCAGTTCAGGAGAAAGAACTTGTCTGCAGCCAAGAACTCCTCTTCCAGCCCCTCTCAATCACTACTACCTTGCTCTTTCCCCAAGGTAGCCACTATTCTGACTTCAAGACCGTTGAATAGTTTTGCCTATTTTTGAAATTCATATAAACGGAATCATATATTAATGCACTTTCTTTTTGCATGCGATTTATTTTGCTCAAACTTTTGGGTAGGAATATCCATGTTCCTGCATGTAATAGTAGTTCATTTTTATTTCTCTATAGAATTCCATAGTATGAATACTCCAAAATGTATATATCTGTTCTACTTGTTGGACATTTGGGTAGTTTCCAGTTTTCTGTTATTACTGATAGTTCTCCTATGAACATTTGTTATTGTATGTGTCTTTTGTAGTACATATATGTGTACGCGTTTTTGCTAAGATTGAGCTAAGATTAAAATTGCTGAGTCATAAGCCAATGCTTAGTAGGAATTGTTTGCTTTTCCCAAGTGGTTGAGCCAATTTCCAGTCCAGCCTGTAGTGTATGAGATTTCAAGTTGCTGCTTAGCTTTGCCAACTCTTGGTATTAATAGTGTATTTAACTTAAGCTATCTAATGGAGATGAATATCTAAGTATGGTTTTAATTTGCATTTTTTGATTAATAAGAAGTTGAATACCTTTTATATATGTTTTGGCCGTTCGAATATGCTGCTTTGAAGTGTCATTCAGAAGCTTTGCCCATTTTGCTATTGAATTATCTGTCTTTTCCTTATGGATTCATAGGAAGTTCCTTATATATTCTGAATTTGAGCCCTTAGAAAATATTTGCCAGTATCTTCTCCCACTCTATGATTTGCTTTGCCATTCTTTTAATGTTAACTTTTATCAACAGATGTTCTCAGCTTTAATGTAGTCTAGAGTTAGTATTTTTTTTGTCTTGTTTAATAAATCTTTCCTTACTAAAGTTATGGAGATACTTTTTGTATTGTGTTCAAAACACTATATTGTTTTACATTTCATCTGGAATTGATTTTTGTGTGTGGTTTGAGTTTTGCTTTCTTACTTTTATGGATATAAAATTCATCCAGAGACATTTACTGAAAAGGCTGTCCTTTCCCCACTGTTTGGCAGTGTTACCTCTGTCTTAAATCAAGTGTTCCATGTATGGGCAGATTTGTTCTTGGACTTTCTATGTATTCCACTGGATTATTTGTCTATTATTCCATAGACATAGGATTAATAACAGTGGATTTAAAATACGTCTTAATATTTGCTAAAGTAGGTCCTCCAGCTTGGTTATTCTTTAAGTTTGTCTTGACTGTTAATGACTCTTTGCCTTGCTACATACATTTGAAATTCTGCTTGTTAATTTCTACAAAATCCTTGGAATTTGATTAGGATGGCATTTAATCTAGAAGTTAATTTGAGTATAATTGACATGTTAAAAAAATTGAGTCTTTTCATTTATGATCATGGCCTAAATATATATCACTTTTTTTGATCTTTTAATATTTCTTTAAATGATGCTTAAAGTTTTCAGTGTGAAAATCTTGCACATCTTTTGTTATATTTATTCTTAGGTATTTAATTTTTTTATGCTATCATAAGCACTGTAATTTATTTCATTTTCTATCTCTTTGTTAATAATAAAAAGTATGAGGGCACCTGGGTGGCTCAGTGGGTTAAGCATCTGCCTTTGGCTCAGGTCATGATCCCGGGGTCCTGCGATCGAGCCCTTCATCGGGCTCCCTGCTCAGCGGGGAGCCTGCTTCTCCCTCTGCCTGCCACTCCCCCTGCTTGTGCTCTCTCTATCAAATAAATAAATAAAATCTTTAAAAAAATTAAAAAAATAAAAAGTATGTAGTCAATTTTATATGTTGACCTTTTATAGACTTACAAAGCTCACTTATCAACGTTAATTTTTCTGTTGATTCCTTTTAATTTTCTAGACTCAGTTGTATCTAGAGAATAATGAGCTTATTTCTTCTTATCTATTCTTTATAACTTAGTAAAATTTTGCCTTTTTGTGTTGGCTAGAATCTCTAGTACATTTTTTTTTTATTTTAAAGATTTTATTTATTTATTTGACAGAGAGAGAGAACAAGTACGCAGAGAGGCAGGCAGAGGGAGAGGGAGAAGCAGGCTCCCCGCTGAGCAGGGAGCCCGATGCAGGGCTCAATCCCAGGACCCTGGGATCATGACCCGAGCCGAAGGCAGCCGCTTAACCAACTGAGCCACCCAGGTGCCCCGAATCTCTAGTACATTTTGAGTAAAAGGGGTGATAACTGACATTTTTGTCTCATTCTTTGATCTCATAAGAAAATTTCTCCATACTTTACCATTTCATAGATAACCTTTATCAGGTTAAGGAAATTCCCTCCATTTCTGTTTGTTTAAATTTTTTTAAAAAATTAATAATTTTAAATTTATTTAGATGACCGTATGATTTTTCTCTTATACTAGATTAATGCAATGGATAATATTGATTGATTTTTCAGATGTTAAACCAGCATTTCTGGAATAAATTTAACTTGCTCATGATCTGTTTATTACCCATTATGTAGATTACTGTTTGGGGTTGATAATGTATTACTTAGGATTTTTTTAGCTATTTTTTTCAACTTTTGTAATTTTATTTGGTCACATTTTGATGTTAAGTTTATGTTGGTTGAACTCATGAAATGAGTTGGAATAGATTGCCTCTTTTAATTTGGAAAGAGTCTGGATGATTATGTTAATTTCTTTCTTAAATATTTTATAGAATCCACTGGTAAAGCCATTTGGTCCTAGAATTTTTTTTTTTGTGGCATAATTTTAAATGAAATAATTATCTTAGGAATTATGCATTTATTTTTCTTAATTATTACTTAATCTTTTTTTGGTGAGTTTTTTTCTAGGAATTTATCCTTCTAAATTTTCAAATATATTCAATAGTATTTTTCAAAATAATCTCATACTATTTTTAATAGCTATAAAATTTTAATGATAACTCTTCTCATTTATTTAAATTCAACCACAGACCTATTATTGACATTTTATATATGTCTTAAAAATATTTTTATGCATAGACTATAGTTTTAAATTTATTATTACCATCAAAATATAGTATGATGTATACTATATGTAATGTTCTGTTACTTTTTTTTTTCAATCTTGGCCAGCTTTTATTTCCAAACATTATAGTGCTCACATATTCTTTTTAGCATTTGCCAAGTACCCCTTTGCAATGGAACCCAATTTATTTATGTACCATCATTGGATCTTTAGGTTATTTCCAATTTTTTTTAAGAATGCACAACATTGGGATGCCTGGGTGGCTCAGTTGGTTAAGCATCTACCTTCAGCTCAGGTCATGATCCCAGGGTCCTGGGATTGAGTCCCACATTGGGCTCCTTGCTCAGCGGGAAGCCTGTTTCTCCCTGTACCTGCTGCTCCCTCTGCTTGTGCTCTCTCTCTCTCTCACTATCTCTCTCTCTCTTACATGTAAATAAATAAAATCTGAAAAAAAAAGAATGCACAACATTGTTCTACATGTACTTTTGCACATTCCTAGAAATATTTCTCTAAGATACATTTCTAGAGTAAAATTGCTGGCAAGAGGAATATCTTTTACAGATTATCAGTGTTTCCAAATGGTCCTTCCAAGAGACTGTAGTAATCTATAATCCTAGTAACATGAATAAGAATGTTTGCTTTTGGGGGCACCTGCATGGCTCAGCTGGTCAAGCATCTGACTTCGGCTCGGGTTGTGTTCTCTGGGTCCTGGGATGAGCCCCATGGTGGGCTCCCTGCTCAGCAGGGAGTCTGCTTCTCCCTCTCCCTCTGCCCCTCCACCCCTGTCATGCTCTGTCTCTCTCTGTCTCTCTCTCTGTGTCTCTCTCTCAGATAAATAAAATCTTAAAAAAAAATTTTTAAAATAAGAATGTTTGCTTTTGCATAGTCTCTCCAGTGCTGAATATTGTCAATCTTTCAAATACTTGAAAGATGTTGTCTTGCCAAATCAAGCTTTAACTTAAGAAATAATATTAATGAAGCATAATTATGTGCTGATGACATCATAAATTCTTTTTGCTATAGATCAAGTTTTGTTATTTTATACATAAAATATTTTAATTATTATTGGAATTGTAAAACATTTCAGTTAAAATGGATCCTAAGTTGTTTTTATAAAATTCAAGCACTAAGAAACTCTCCTGCTTTCATTGTCATTTTAGGGTCATAGACTTTCAATATAATATATGACTATGTTTGCTCATGCAGGAAAGAGTATAATACTAGCTATTCAATAGACCTAGATTTAAATCAATGTTCTGGCACTTAGTAGATATGTATTCTTGGGAAACTTACTCAACTTCTGTAACCCTGAGTGGCTTCATTTTCTAAAGCAGAGAAAATAGATATGAGAGCAAGTTTGCTGTATTTTCTGTCTGATTGTTTTCTAGGTTTGATTTAGGTGATTGTCTTAGGCAGGTGCCTCTTCTCTTTCACTTAATTATTTATGACCCTCTCAAAGTTGCTTGTTCTTCAAGGAAAACAAAAATGTCAGTTTTCAGAGGTGGCAAAAGATCTGTTTCCCATGAATAATCTACAAAGTAGGTCCTGAAAGAAACAATGATAATAATATATTTTTTCATCATTTGTTATACATTATATTTGTAAGGGGAGGGAGGGAAGGAGGGAGAGGTAGAGAGAGAGAGTGTGAGAGAGAGCACGAGTGCACACAAGAATGCTCAGAAATACAGATCCACTGTGTGGTAGGCATTGCACTGGGGCCTGGAAATAGAGTAGTAATGAAAAAGTCAGACTTTTCCCTGCCTTCAGAGGCTTCTAAGCTAAGTGGGGAAAATACATAAAAAGATAACCCCAAACTGTGATGAGTGCTTTAATACAAGGAGAATCAATGTGTTAGGTGAATGTCTATGTCAGGGACATTTAGCCGAGCATGACTGATTCAAAAAATTGAAAGAAGTCTAATACACGATAGAGTGTAAACGATAAAGTAGCAAAATATATGGCTGAAGAGGAGAAAATAGTAGATCACAAAAGTTTTTTTAAAGAAAATTCTTTGTATTTTAGCCTGGGAGCAATGGTTCCAAGTAAGGCAGTGATTTACTATCTTAAAATGTTTTTTGAGGATTTAATGAATTAAAAGAAAGGTATTAGTTATTAGAGGACTTTGTAATTTCAAAAATGTTAAGGAAATTTACTCTAGATTTGAAGCAGCATATCAATTCTTAATAAGAAATCTTGCTCCAAAATTGGCAGGCTCATAGTCTCTAAATCATCTCTTTTAATAAATTGTAATAATAATTTCATTTTTGACTTCATCTTGTTATTTGAATGTTATAAAAACTCCCTTTGAGTAATTAAGGAAAAAAATTAAATAAAGGTACTGAGTCATATATTTTCATCTTAATTTTTTCATAGCCTCTTTGAGAGCTAGATTTCTGCTGAGAGGTACCTATCTTTTTAAAAGTCCCAGACGTCCACTGATGTACAGAACTTTGGATTTAATCCCCAGCCATGGCTGAGAACACCAGAACGCCACCATGCTTATTTCATAAACACATATGGTTTCCAGTTTGCATACAATCATATTTGTTATAGGGGGATATAAAAATAGTCATTCATAACATGACTAAATCACTAAAGAAAGATGCCTAGTACTAATGAGATTTTTAGAGATATTTGGAACAGGGGTTTTTTATAAAATGCTTCCTGTGTCTCATATCACTAGACTACAAATTTTTTCCTTATTTATTTTTACTGTGGTAAAGTGGCTAGTTGTAAAGAGGAAAAATTGCCATTACTACTGGCCTAAATGATTTTATTAGTCAGAGTAAAATGTGCTTGAAGAGTGACTCCTTGGCATGTGAAAAGTTTATACTTGCAATAAAAATTCTTATATTTTTTGATACCTTGCTAAAATTATATACTGAGAAGTCACAACAAATAACTGATGTTTAGTGATTGTGCATAATTTCTTATTTGTTTCTTTACTTTCTGTCTCCTTTTAATGCTGCTCTTGTTCAGGTAAGTATTATCCTG
Organism: Leptonychotes weddellii; assembly: GCF_054177405.1. Classification (NCBI taxonomy): domain Eukaryota; kingdom Metazoa; phylum Chordata; class Mammalia; order Carnivora; family Phocidae; genus Leptonychotes; species Leptonychotes weddellii. The sequence continues at coordinate 94,839,383 of NC_138373.1, forward strand.
GGATATATTGACAATACTGGCCACCTTTTGAATGTCCAAAAATTCTCTAATGTACTTTTCAAAGCCAGTTATTGCATATAACTTGTTTCATTAGAGAATTAAAGTTTAAAGAAGCCTTTCCCCAAGAGGATTTTGTTTCATCCAGAGAATATTTTCCTTCACAATTGCTTGCAATGTTCTTTGATTTGATACTACTATTTGAATCTTGATTTATTATTTCTGCTTCATTATTGTCATAGCCCTTCTGTTCAGCTGATACATGCTTACCTGTTCACTTATCCTAAACTGGCTTATGTTTGAGATGGGGCAAATGCTTAGATGATGGGTAGTAATGGAGAATTATTTCATTCATACCAGATCATAGTTTTCTTTAACATTTCTTAATAATGGACCTCAGACAGAATTCTGAGTAAAAGCAACATCTATTTTTTTAAAGTATCTTCGGTGCTGTAACGAGATAGGCGGTTTTTCTTGGGTCTGCATTTGTATCTAGCAAGCATCCGCTCATCTTCAGATTACTCTTTGCCCCCCTCATTCAGGAGGCTTCTCCTAGCCTGACTTCTCCCAGTTAGATTAGCACCTTTCTTGTTTATGTTCCCAATGTACCCTTACAAACTTCTGACACTGGCCCTTCATTGTCCATACTTATACCTATGCCTGTCTTTCTTTACTAAATTGTACATGTCTTTTCAGGTTTTGTTTTGTTTTGTTTGAATTTACAGTGCCTTGAACAGTGCCTCACATTTAGGGATACTCAACAGTCCATATATATCTTTTTTATTTTAATAAACAAATAACATATTTTAGAAATGTTCTAATTTTTAAAAAAGATTTTATTTATTTATTTGAGAGAGAGAGAGAGAGAGCACAAGCAGGGGGAGCTGCAGAGGAAGAAGCAGGCTCCCCACTGAGCAAGGAGCCCAATGTGGCACTCGAACCCAGGACCCCAGGATCATGACCTGAGGGGAAGGCAGACACTTAACTGACTGAGCCACCCAGGCGTCCCTGGAAGTCTGCATTTCTAACAGCATCTCTGGTACTCCTCAGACTACATTTGAGAAGTAAAAATTTCAGTCGACCTAGATGGAGCCAATGCTCATATCACAATAATACATACATGTAAACACACACACACACACACACACACACATACACACAGAGCAGCTCAGACTAAGCCTAAAAGGATTGCTTTTAAATACCTTAAGGATTCCATTATTTCTTTTTATCATTCTGTTCACTGCTTTTCTTCCCTTCCTCTTTCTTTTTTATTATCTTTTTTGTTTGTTAGCAAAAGAGGACTTATCATGATCATCACTACTCAATTACGGCTTCCTTTTCTTTCATGTTAAATACTAACCTATTTCAGTGCATAAAATAATCTTTGGGTCTTCTGTTGTGCTCGCCATACTTTTTTTTTTTTTGATGATCAATCATGGATGACTGATTTGTCTCCTTATTGGAGGAGGAAGAACAAAGATATGTAGAGAGGGAACCATATTTTGGAGTCTTTAGTTTCGTGGGTGACCTTTGGAGGCATGGTTTCTGGATTGCTAAGAATACTAAAATAAGATTTTTGTAGCTGGCCAAATTCTCAAGGTGGTTGGGAACAATGAATAATTTATTTACAAACTCAGCAAAGATCACTTGCTCTAATTCTTATATAAATATTAATAAAATTGATGCATTATTTTATAATATTAACTTTCTCAGTGGATTTTTATTCCTTTCTCCCGTGTAAATTATATTATGTAGTAGAATTTTTAGTCTAATTTGAAATTTATGTTTTTCTTCCATTTATTTGGTTTTATATTTGATTTTTTAAAAAGATTTATCTATTTATTTGACAGAGAGAGAGGGAGAGAGAAAGAGAGAGAGGGAGAGAGAAAGCGAGAGAGCACGAGCAGGGGGAGTGGCAGAGGGAGAGGGAGAATCAGGGAGCCGGATGTGGGGCTCGATCCCAGGACCCCAGGGATCATGACCTGAGCCAAAGGCAGATGCTTAACCAACTGAGCCACCCAGGTGCCCCTGGTTTTATATTTTAGAGAAATAATGGCATATTACTTATGGTTATGCTTTTATTTTAGAAATCAAAATTGTATCACTAAGATTTTCTGTTCATATTTTCCATTAATTATTGGTTTCTGATCATATATTGAAAAATTTCCACTGAAAATTGTCTGATCTAAGGTGGTAGATAGGACTATGACTGCCTGTCAATAAAACACTTCTTAAAAACCAACTGAGAAACAATGCTACAAATGTTACCACAAATCATGTTTATTCATACTGCCTTCTATTTTTTAAAAGAATACTGAAGAACAAAGGAATTTCTTTTAAGTTTTTGCTGTTTTACTAATTTGTAGGTAAGGAGACAATCTTGCTGGACTCAAAAACCATTTTATTTCCTTTTAGATTTCTTAGTATAATTCACAATAACCTAGTTATTTCTGTTTTTGAATTTTAAACCCAGCTTTCCTCCACAACTCTTCTGGAACATATTCGGGAAGATGACACTAATACATATGTTACTAAAAATATCAGTGTAAAGTGGAATGCCTTAGTTAATTAAATTTGGCTTCACGCAACATGTCTGTATCCCTACTACTGTTCTTTAAACCTCTGAGAGAGAGTGATCTTTTCTCTTTCCTAATTCCAATACCTCTACTTATATTCTGGCTCTCAATTTTCCACAACACGAGAAAAAAATTTGCTCTTATTTTTATATGCTTTCTCCCCAGAAATTCCAATCTTTCCTTCTCAACCCCCTAATTTTTCCCTATGTTCAAACTTTTCAGTTATGTTTTTCTACTGACTTTCCTACTTTTTTTATTTCATTTTTTTTCTTTCTTATTTTAGAATTACTAGTCTGTAGTTTCTAAATATATGACCTAAACTACAGTAACATTCTCCTTCCATTTTTTAATTCATTGTAATGGAAGAGGAAAGTCAATTTCTGTCTATGTGTTTTTTTCTTCTTAGGTTCTAGATTATGTCTTCCCACCTTTTTAGGGTCATCATTATTATCCATTATTACCTCTTTTTGGATCTTCAACCTTGACCTCTCTCCTGGCTTTCTGATGTCAGCATTTAAGCATGCCTACTTCTCTTTCCTCTTAGAAATGATGCAGACCAAATTAAACAGAATCTTTCCTTGAACTCCTGCCTCCCACAGGCTACTACAGTCATTTTTCCCTTTTCTCTCCCACAGCCAAATTTCTGAACTTTCATCTATGTTCACTTAACTATTCTTTACCTTCAATTTATTCTCTAACCTCTGAAACCTGGTTCTTACACCAGACATTTCAGTAAAACTGCAATTTACAAGGTCACCCAAATACCTCTTTGTTCCTAAATCCTATGGGTACCTTTCAAATATTACCTACTTGACCCTTTAGCAGAAATTACACTGTTGAATTTTCCTTCTTGTTAAGATCTTTTGGTAGCTTGGATTTATTGTTAAGAAATTTTCATTTTTCGGAACTCCTGGGTGGCTCAGTCAGTTAGGCATCTGCCTGTGGCTCAGGTCATGATTCCAGGGTCCTGGGATCAGGCTCCTTACTCAATGGGGAGCCTGCTTCTCCCTCTGCCCCTCCCCCCTGCTTGTGCGCGCTCTCTCTCTGACAAATAAATAAATCTTAAAAAAATTTTTTTTCGTTTTTCTTCCATTCCCACTGTTGATACAGCATATGGCCACAACAATTGATGTTGTGCTCAGTCATATGACTTGCTCTGCACAGTGGAATAGAAGTGGCTGTGAATTAAGCAGACATTATGCATCTGCAGTTTGGCTTAGTTCTTACACCCTGTTGTCTGCTGTGAGAAGCCCACATGCTGAGAACCTGCTCATACTAGGTGAATGTGGAAATGCATGAGCAGACATGAAGTTAATACAAAGCTTGGAGCCAAGCACAGTCACTCTGTAGGCTGAAGCCTCTGGCTCAGTCAAGTTGTGGACCCATGAGCAAGAAAAAAACATCTCATTATAATTTTGGAATGTTTGTTTTGCAGCATTAGTGGGCAATAGCTGATTGATATAACTCAGTTCCTTGGGATTTCATGAAACCATCATCTGGTTTTTCTTTTAAGCCTCAGAAACTTTTGTAACCTTTGTAGTCTTTTCTTCCTTTACCTTGCTTTTAAGCATCAGAGTTCCTGAGGCTTCTGCCCTAAACCCATTACCTCAATTTAAATACACTTACAATGAAGTATTATACCCAGTGATGGTTTTGATTGCTATCTATCTGCTGATAACTTCTAAATCATTAACTTCAATTTGACCTATGTATTAGGCACATCTTGTCAAAAATGCATTGGCCATCTCCACTTTGTGGTTTCATAAGCACACTAAATTCCATTTCCTGAACACTGCTTCTCTCCACAATCTGTTTCATACTCAACCACAGAAGAAACATTTAAAACAGTTCTGTATTATTGACAGCATTTCAAAAATTAGCATGGGGTTATGATTTATTTCATTTTTGCTTTATGCCTTTAAATGAATTACCTGTCTTAACTGTCAAAATATCTCTGTGCATTACATATTATTATCCCCCCCTTTGCTGATGAAGGACATGAAAGTCAAATAACCTGTGATCATTGGCTAGTAAGGGGCTGAATTAGATTAAATGCAAATCTGAATGACCCCAATGCCCACATACTATGGACATTTCAAAACCACTGATGCAGAAATAGCCTGTTTGAATATTTTCCACTGACTGGAAGAGCTCTTTAGAAAGTATGTAACACATAAATTTAAATAAGTATCAGCTAATAAGCAAAAAAGAGGATTAAAAAGTATGTCAGAAAAAAAATTATTGGCTGCTTATTTAAATTCCAAATTTAAGGACCAAACTTTCCAATGATCTTTTCAAGGTGATATATATATGAATGTATATATATATATATTCAACAATGACCATTACTGCTCCCTAAAAAGAAACTTCCTTGCTATTCTCACACAAACCACCCACATTAATGTTTCTGTGTCTTTGTTCTTGCTATTTATTATAAATAGTGGTACCTTGTCTCTACATTTATTCATTTTGAAGCTTAAGGCTTCTATAAATGATTCCCAGATTATTTCCAATGACACTAGTCAATTTCTTAAGTTCCTATAATATTTTTTCTCTAATCAGATCAACTAACATTCATTGCAAACTACCTACAAGGCATTGATCTTATTATATGGAAGTTTTCGCACTCTGTATATAAATAGTATCTACCTCATGGGAATTTTCAACTTAGTTGGAGTTATGCAAGTAAAATATTACTAAAATGTAATTCTTCTATATTACTTAATAGCTTCATATTCCAACTTTTTAAACTGTCTCTTGAACACAAAGACTGTCTGGTCAGCCTATTTTGTGTTCATTTCAATATCGAGGACATTTCATTGAAGAGTTGTTAAATGAACTGACTCTTTTATTTTTAACCCCATATCCTTGCTTTTTCTTTTACTGCTCTCTCAAAAAATATCATTGAAGTGACATAACATCTAGAGAAATATTTCTCTCCCTCAAATCATGAATTCATATAATTCATGGAAGTCATTATAGGAATTGATTTATTTATTGAGCATAAATTTAAATAAACTTGAAGTTAACCAAAATCAAAGCTGCCATCTCAAGAAGCTTATATGTCAAGGTCTTCATCATACTTGTTTATATGGTAGTAAATTAAAGTATGTGGAAAAAAAGTAGAATCTATTTACTCCATGATTTCTATTTCTTTATGCTAATAACCTCTTGATTTTGTGATGCATTTTCATAGACAGATTTTTTTAATTTATGAATGGCATGACACATGTACATTGTTCAGCACAGTTTCTCACAAAAGAAGCATTTGATAATGGAAGTGGTGGGGAAGTCATGCTGTAAATATTATGTTTTTAAGGTTTTATCATGTCAAAAAAATTATCATGAAGGCAGAAGAGAAGAAAGTTAGTATTCAGGGAGAGTACTGAGGAGTTATGTACATAATAAAATAAATGAAAAAGTAAATGTCCAACCAGAAACTCTGTGCTTTGTTGCCCTGAGAACCATTGGGAAGTAAAGTTATATGTCTTTTCCATATTTAGTGCTTTAGTTTAATCTATTATTAAATGGCAGAATTATACTGTTTTCCCCCCACCCTGGTATTTTCAGATTACACTCTGCTCAATTTCTCACTGCTAAGAGGAGCTAGAGGAAGTCAAGGGACCTCCCTGGGTGGTATTTGGGATTCTTCTGATCATTCCAAGATCTTTTTCTCTTTGACTACCTAAGCAGTAAGAGATGGGATGATTAATTATGGCCTCAGTCTATTCTCTTGTTAGAATTTGGGATACTAACTAAAAAAAAAAAATCAGGCTTAACCACCTATGAATATAAATTTGTAGTCTATTATAAAATATAATATTTTATATTAAAGTCAATATAAAAATTTAAAATTATAATTTTTTCTTGGATTATCTATATAGTAGGTTTTCTGTAATTATAAGGATAATTGAAAGTTGACTTAAGCATCTTGTCTGTTTGAAAATCTCCACCAATAGACACATTAATGATTTTCAGAATTTCAAGAACCAGGTGTTCTTTGGAAGCATTAGTAAACCCAGGAAGTTCATGCAATTTGGGTAACACATGAAAGTGGAGATTTCCCAGAGTGGTAGTATGGGACATTTCTGGAATTAATAGGTTAGGGAGTAGCAGTTGTAAAATCTCACTCAAAGGATCCCATATTACTAAATTATATCTCCTTCACCTCTCCATTCTGGACATGATTAAAATGTTGATCATTAATGAAGTTATATTGTCATCTTTAGTAGAAAGTGAAAAGATACAGTAACATATTGAATTGCTAATCCTTTATCATTGAGATGCTCTCTTCTCTTGTATATTCTCAGAAATAAATGTTGCTGGACAATATTATATATTCTTTGCTTTAAGAAACATACTTTGAATTAGCCTTCCTGCAGACTTTCATTTATTCAATTCTGAACTGGTTACCTTATAAGATGTAATAGTTGTCAACAACTCTCTTTAATATAAATTCTTTCATGAGCATATATATATAGGCATTCATCATAGAACAACCAAAATGCAAGATTTTATTTCAGTGTGCTAAAAGTGAGTATATCATGTTAACTCTCTTCAGCTTGTTCAACTTTAGAACTTTATACTATCCAGCTCCTGGTGATTCTGATTTCTTCAGGAACTGCTGAAACAGAATATGACTTTGATATTAAACTCTCTGTTCTGTATGCAATCCACTCACTAAAAAATGGACTACAAATGTTTAGTTTCTTTCAAAATGATAACTATTTATCCTTTTAGACCAGAACCTCACCAAATCCTCATGGCCATTCCACAGCTGAATGAAGTAATTCTCTCTGGATGAAAATTATTTTGTAAGCTTTTTTTTTTTTTTTTGTGGAAAAAGGAAAAATGGACGAAGAAAGGAATGAGATGAGAATATATAACATGATAAATTATGAACTGAATTTTATTTGCTTTAGACATCCTCTGAGCCTGTGATTATCAAGTGTGAATATGCATCAAATATCACTGGAATATCTTGTTAAAACAGATGCTCTCCAAGATCCTGATTCTGTAGTCTGGAATGGGTTTGGATAATCTGCATATTCACAAACTCTCAGGTGATGCTGATGTTGCCTTTCTGAGAACCACCCTTTGAGTAATACTGCTCTAATTAACTTTTGTACCAACCCTTCTTTGTTAACAGATAACACTTTTTTTTTTTTTTTTTTGGTTAACTGGTAACACTTACTTTCAGAAAATAATAGCCACACCAAGGGTATTAGCTAATGGAAAAAAATAACAAAGCAGCTTAATTTATTGTATAGGATGATGCTGCCTTAGCAGGATTCTTTTTTCCTTGCTTTAACATTACTAACACATTTTTTCCTTACTATCAAAAAATAACACAAGTAATTTTCCAGGGCCTGAATTTATGAATTGTGTTAAAGAAAATATTGACATTCCTGTTGCTTTTAAGAAATAAATCTGTTGGGCGCCTGGGTGGCTCAGTTGGTTAAGCGACTGCCTTCGGCTCAGGTCATGATCCTGGAGTCCCTGGATCAAGTCCCGCATCGGGCTCCCTGCTTGACAGGGAGCCTGCTTCTCCCTCTGACCCTCCCCCCTCTCATGTGCTCTCTGTCTCTCTCATTCTCTCTGTCTCAAATAAATAAATAAAATCTTTAAAAAAAAAAAAAAGAAAGAAATCTGTTAGGGTCTCAAGTTTTTATTACAATCAAGTCTGGGGGAAGCAATGGGACACCCCTGATGCTTTCTCATTACCAAGTAATTTCAAGCTTTTTTTAAGTCTAGCAGTTAGAGAATATGGGGCTGAATTTGGCCATGACAAGTAACTAGTAAATGTACCCTTGAGATTAAGGATTAAATTCCACAGATATTTCTAATAGTTTGAAAGTCAGGATGATAGAATATCTTACAACCTATGCTAGATATTAAAATCACATGGGTAACTAACAGTACTGATGCCTGGACCCCACCATGCAGATATTCAGATTTAATTGATTTGGTTCCTGTTTTGACATAGGGAAATGGATAGAGGAGAATGATTAAGGAGGGAAGTGCAGAGAAAAAGCCAACTACCACTTCTTGGGACCTACTTTGCATATGTTAGGCATTTCATAAGATATTTTATCAGTATTACCCCTAAACTTCACATAAACTCAAAAGATAACTATTAAGTAAAAACATTTTTTTTTAATCTAAGGAAAGAGATTTGAATATAGGGATAAAATAACTTTCCTATGACAAGAGGTTATTTACTAAGTAGGGGGCTGGCCATTAGAACCCAGGTTGAGGTAGCTCCAGTGTCCATCCTTCTCCATTTCTTTATAGAGATATTAGATGCCTCTTTCTTTCTTCCTTTTCTTTCTTTTCACTTTTCTTTGTCTCTAGTTCTGCTACTACTAGTAGAGTACTACAGATCTAAACAGCTTGGAATAAGTGACAAACTCTAACAAATGTTGAAAGGCTAGAGTGCAATGTGATGAGCAATGTTTCCTTTAGAATACAGGCTCAATATAGATGATGAGTAAAAGCTTTGCCTATAGGACCTTGCTATTGGATGTGGGCAAATACGACTGTCTGGATATAGGAACTCTGGCTGTATTTCCCAAGCATGTCTGGAATTCATAGGCTTGACCTGCGGTGAAAAGGGCATCAGAAGATATCAGGTAAGATAGCCTAAATTCAGAATCTGGAACAATTACTAGTGTAATCATAGTTGAAAACCAACTGGATCTCTTCACATGGTTATAGGGACAATAAAATCAAAGGATATTCACTAGGCTAAAATAATAGTAAATTCATTAGACTAAACTAAAATGAATATTGAACTATTTTTATATAAAGAGCTTAGAACAATGTCATGTAGTATGTAACCATACTTTTCATATATTCATACAGAATCTTTTATATATTGGCTTTCCAACTTACAAAAAAATCTTGCTTTGAATTCTGGAGTAACCTCCACTTAAGTTTCATCTAGTAAGGTAAATTAATATTTAAAATGAGAGAATTTCTGCTTATCAACTGGGTGTCAACATTAGCAAATATAAAATCATCTTCAAATTTACTTCATTTCTTTTGGTCAAGTCAATTCTACTCTTTCCTTGAAGGAGTGCTCTACCTTCATGAGGAAAATGGTTTCGCAGCTCTATATGAAAAAAAGTTTTATTTTTCTTGTTTTGGTTTAAGTTGAAGCCAGCATTATAGTCACTATTGGTTACGATCACTCCTTTAAGCATGGTGCCCAGTAGGTTAGAGGAATCTCTTTTACTATTTCTCAAGCAAAATAGGGGCCCCTTATAAAGGAATTGTGCCTACGAATTCTTGTAAAATTAGGTTTATCATAATTTGGTCTGTATTATTCATTCTTTAATCAGCTTTAAAGCTACTAAGTAAACGGATTTCTTTGGGAAGAGGTTACATACCTTGTCTTTCAAGAAGGAACTTATAAATGCAGTAGATTGTTTTAATTTTTTTTCTCAGCTTTTTATTTATGTTTTCATGTGAAATCGGGACTTTATAATGTGTTTCTTTTATCCCATCTGATGGATATCCCTTTTTAAAGCAATGTGTATTTTTATTTGAAACCAAGAACATGCTGGATAGTTTTAAAGATATTCTTGAGGATTATGAAAGTTTTTTTAGTGCCTTCTCTAATGAGTGACCCAGGAGGCGTCCAGTCAACACCAAGAGTTGACTTCAGTGAATTTAGTCTTGCCTGTAGAGCCCATTAGTCCGCTTCTCCTCCAGTGGGCAAAAAGAGGCTTTCAGGGCAATGGCTGAGGCCCTGTAAGTGCCAAACATGCTGGAGCAGTGAAATTGAATAGATTACTTACGTGGCTTCTATAAGGCAGAGATCATCCTCTTTTTACAGATGAAGAAACTGAGACCAAGTAAGGTTATATATTTAGAGTTATAAGTCATAGGCTAGGATTTGAAATCCTATATGATGGACTTTGTAAGTATCCTTCAAGGTTTTCCCAGGCTCTACCCTCAATTATCTTAATTTTAACAGACTGTTTTATGCATTTCTGGGCCCTGGTTGTCCATTGATGAAATTTAAGATTTCTTTCCATCAAAGCATATTCAAAGGTGCCCCTTAGGTAGATAGCTTCATTGAATTTTGTTTCCTTTCACCTTAGCTCGTGTGAGGAGTTAAAGCTTTTAAGGGAAGTTATTTGAGATCTCTACTGTCTGATTACCTGCATATTATTAAAGTTTAAGCCTTTTTAAACACTGGACAATTAATTATATAGTTATTTGTGCCTTGAGGACAGAAGTGTTATTCATTCAGTTGGAAATAATGTGCTCAGGATGGAAAAGTTAAGAGTTGCTGATTCATCTTATGGAATAATGCACATTTATGGATTTTTTCATAGTAGAGCACCTAAATCAGTAATATGTGAACACAATGGAAAGATGAAGTAATAGTCACTTTGATTTAAAATTGAGGATAGTTATATTTTCAGAGTACAGTATTTAGGGAAGCTTTGCACATAGACCTTTTTAGTTATCATGAAATTTTTTTACCTCAAGAATTTGCTATATAATTTCTAAGCTATTTTATAAGCAGCTTCTAAATAGCAGTCCTTCTTAACCTGACCATCTGGAATGTAGAGCAGAGTAACTAAATATAACAGCTGAAAGGAAGTGTAGTGGCTTTTATTGAAAAAAGCATTAAACCTTGAATCAGGACGAAAACCTTGAGTATATTTCACGTGAAATTGTGGAACTCACATTATTTCATTGTGCTTATGTGGTCAGTAAAATAAATCATTCTTATTTGCTTAATGTACTCTTGCATGGTTCAGAGGAAGAACATAATATGCTTGCTACATAACTGCAAGGGCTCTTAGACAACAAAGTAAGTATTTAAGTATTTACCTTGTGTCAATACCATGCTAAAGTTAAAAGAGTAGAATATTGTTAAAAGATCTACCCTATTGGCCTAACACTTTAACATTCAACAATGTGGCTTTTTTTTTTTAAATTAATTTGCTTATGAATTTATTCTATATAATTTTCATTCAAATTTGTCTCTAAAGTATGTCAGAGTCAAAAAGATACGTTTAGGGGTACCTTGGTTGGCTTAGTCGGTTAAGCTTCAGACTCTTGGTTTTGGCTCAGGTCATGATCTCAGGGTCATGAGATTGAACCGCACGTGGGCTCCACATACAGCACAGAGTCTGCTTGAGATTCTTTCCCTTTCCCTCTCCTTCCCGCTCTGTCCCCTCCGTCCCCTTCTGCCCCTCTCCCTGCTCCCATGGATGCATGAGCATGCTCTATCTCTCTAAAATAAATAAACAAAATCTTTATTAAAAAATAGGTTTAGAAGAGCATGTTCATTTACAGTTATTTGGTCTCTTAAATTCTAGCTTTTTTCATTGACTTTTGAAGTCTTAGTTCAGAGTATGCTTTTTTTTAATTGTTAAACACTATAGATAGGTCTTTAAGTAATAGCTACCCATCTTAAAGGGTGTGTGTGTGTGTGTGTGTGTGTACAGATGAAAGTAGAGAAGTATAAAAAATGATTAGAACACACAGTCAAATAGCATTTAGTTTTTGCAGCTATGTGTTTTGTGTTTTTGGAAACTGAATTTTATTTGAAATGCAAAGGTAATATGGTTGCCAGATAATTGAATCCTGTTTTAAATCTCTGAAAAATTAACTATAACAAAAATATTTCCTTTGTGTAATTCAGCATTTTTGAACATAAACCTGTCAGACTATTTTAGAATTATTTTTTAAAGACTTTATTTATTTATTTGACAGAGAGAGACACAGCAAGAGAGGGAACACAAGCAGGGGGAGTGGGAGAGGGAGAAGCAGGCTTCCCGCTGAGCAGGGAGCCTGATGTGGAGCTCCATCCCAGGATTCTGGGATCATGACCTGAGCCGAAGGCAGATGCTTAATGACTGAGCCACCCAGACGCCCCATACCTGTCAGACTATTTAAACTGAAACCTAGCTATGGTTGTATAAAATAGAAAGCGAGGAAAATACATTTTTTTGCCCTTTGAGAGAACAGTTGTCTTTACTAGTTGATCCTCTCTCTCCTTTTTCCAAACCCCAAATTTCACGTTTCATATAAATGTCCTCATTTATCAGAGTTATCTTTCAGACCAGGATGCTTGTATAAAGATGCGATACTTTGTGTATCAGTCCTCCTTTATAGCAATCCCAAGTGTTAGATTGTCACCCTTCCTATCATATCCTCTGCCCAAAAAGTCAATAAAATAAGCTACGTGGATGACCACCATAAAAACAGCTCCTATTTATTCTTTCACGTTGGATCTTTTGTCTAAGTTTTAAAATTTGTTGTTATATAAAGGACTCTGAAAAAATCATCTCATTTTTATTGCAAAGAGTAATGCCCATTTGACTTTGATACTCAATCTCAAAACTTAATATGTTCATTTTTGTAATTTATTGTCAAAGAGTGCTGTTTGGTAAATTGGAGCATATCACATGAATCTAAGCTGTAGGGGATGACAGACCTCTCCATCAGCTAAGAAGTTGATGAAGCTACCCAGGTTACTAATGATGTACAGGTCAACATTTCCTTTCTTATAATTCTGCAATTCAAAAAGCTATAAACGTGCAGACTTTGTGACTCATTAGTGACAAAACCTCATCTTGACCTGATTGAGGTATGTGACCAGGAAACACTGCCCTCAAACAATCAACAAATAGTTACTGAAAGTCTACTTGTTGGTAGATACATACATACATGTATATGTATATACATATACATATAATATAAACCCATATACTATAGTTTATAGTACATGACTATAATTTATATGTTAATTTTGTATCATAGGAGAAAAGTAATGTTAGTTTAGAATAAGTCTAGTGATGTAAAAGGTTTCAGAGAGTAGTAGGACTTTTCGCTTTTCTTAACCATTTTTGAATTTGTTTTTTAATAAAATAAACCACAGTCAACAAGGAAGCCTCTGTACACTGAAGGGAAAAGAAAATAAGGCAGTAAAATTTTGATGCATGAAAACCCTCCAGCAAATATGTTTCTCTTTCCATGTAATAGAGAGCTGTTTTGAGGATAGATCAGTTTAACAAGTTTTGAGCAAAGAACCAAATAGAATTTAGTTGACTTTTACTTCTGCCCTTACTAGATATGACTTTAGGTAAGTTACTTAAAATCTTTAAGCCTGCTCTATTATCTGTAAAATATTAATAGTAAAAGTAGGTGTCCTACAGAGTTGCCAGAAGATTGCATTAGGCAGTGCATGTGTTGGAAGATGCCTGGAGCGTTGGAAGCATGTGGTAAATGCTGCTTATTATTATGAAGTTCTTCTTATCCAGGCCCAGTGGATAAAGATAATCTTAGGCCATGGAATTCTACATAATTAATTACATAGTTAATTCTTAGCTATTCAAGAGAGTTATTGTCACTGCATATTAGATTTCCTTTTGTTAAGATAAATTGTTCCATCCTCTTTAACAATTATCTGGTGAAGAAACCATCTTCAGATTCTTTAGGCCTTCATGTTTAGTATTGGAGGCCTCTTGGCTGACTCACATGAGACTTTTAGATTCAACTTGGAGAATTTTTTTTCTGGGAAGCAAAGGATATAGAAGCTGCAAAATGTCTTATGAAACATTTGATGTGTTTTTTTATGGGATTACTCCTGGTGACTCCTAGTTTAATAGCTAAATCATTCAATATAAGGTGATCACACCCTCTGTCCTATAAGAATCTTATGAAATAAACAACTGAGGGAAATAAACTGGGAGGATGGCAATGGATTAAATTCACAACTAGACACTCTGATATATTTCTGATAGATATAGAGAAGTCATACTAGAATGAAGGAACTACTCATGTGACCCAGAATCTCTGTATGTATTAAAAAGACTCATATGAAAAGGAAATGGAAGAGACAATAGTAGGGCCACATTATGATTGTCATAAATCCTAGGCACTTCTACTTTTGTGGGCCCCTTCCTCCATAAAAAAATAATTTCAAATTATGTTTTACAACTGTCTTTGTATAAAGATGAATATAATCCCAGCTAGATTTATTATTATATATTCACTATTACTATATTTATTTTTATTTTATTTAAAGCAAACTAAAAACATTTTTGTGAACACCTAAAAGTAATATGGACCCGAGGCATTGTGCCTACTGTGCCTAAAGGTTAGAATTGACCTTGAATGCAAGTAGAACTTCACTAATCCTTCCTCTTAAAAAGCAAGTGTGGGGCACGTTCTGCATGGAGCACTGGGTGTTATGCACAAACAATGAATCATGGAACACTTCATCTAGAACTAATGATGTAATGTATGGGGATTAACATAAGAATAAAAAAAATTAAAAAATAAATAAATAAATAAATAAAAAAAAGCAAGTGTGAAGAGATGTTAGCATATTTAGGGGAGGAAGAGAGGACAATTAATGCAATACCCGGATTTCTAGAAGTGCATTTTACAGGCATACAATGGAAGCATGGCCCAGCCAACTACTGGCTCCTTCAACAAACAAAGGAAAAAAAACCCAAAAACAAAACCAACTCCTCTTCAACATAGACTGACAGACCATGTCCTCACTTCTATCACCACAAACCATTGCAGGCTATTGGAATGCCTGCTTAGCAAAAATGAAAGTAAAATAATTGAAAGCTACTCCCTTCTTTCATTTGTACTTAGAAGATTTAGAAGTAGATTCACAAGTTTTTTGGCAGAACTCTACTCAATGCTCAATACTGAAAAACCACAAACTCTCCTCTGTTAGCAGGAGCAAACAAAAGAATACTTACTTTGATTCAAGACAATGACGTTTGAAAAATAGGGTAGAGTACATTCTTATGTATTGGTTACTACAACACAGTAGAAAATTTTAGAATATGTTATGTTGACATAAAAAAATCAACTTTTGATTTTGATCAAATAAATCAGACTTTTGTAATTAAGATGAAAGAATGATCTTAAACAAGAAAAATTGCATGGAGTGAAAAACACAATTGCCACATTAAGACCCGAAGGAAAATAGAGACCACTGATGGAACTGCACCAAATAAGCCATGCAAATGGCAAGTTCAAGAGATTCTCCTGGAACTCAAAAAAAGTATGAAGAAACCTAAATAACAAAAGACAAGTGACATATAACCAACCTAGCCTTAAAGTTCCCCTCAGCTTGACTAACTTTAGACAGGCTTGTTCCTGACTCTAGGTCCCAGATACCCCTTTTCTTGAAGGATTTACTTTATAAAACTTGTGATTGCAATTTTTTTCTCTGCTCCTGTGAAATGTATATAAATCATTCTTCAGCTCTAGCCCGTTTTAAAATCCAGAAATATCTTTCTCAAGGACCTGGGAGCCATTCTTTGAAATGTAATCATCAAGAAAGATAACACTCCCATCACCCAGTTTCTGTGGGAGGGCAGAAATTTAACTTAAATATGCATCAATTAGCATACACAGATGGCCTAATCACACTGACCATCCCTGCTAAGGTCTTTCCATAGTTTCCTACTAGCTCACCCCAACTCTTAAAACCTCCATCTATTTTTTCAATGAGGTTGAGTTCAATCTCTTTTTCCTATTGTATTTGTTATGGATAAAGTCTTCCTTGCTTGTTTAAATTTGTCCAGTGCAATTTTATTTTCCTAATCAAGGCCAGATCTTTGAGATTCAACAAGTGTTTAATAGGCATTCAACAAATAAAAGTTAAAAAAAAGACCAGAGCAAACAAAGAAGAAATCATTTATGACAATGGAAGAAAATTTCCTGAATTCAAGGAAATCTTGAGTCAGGAAATTAAAATGGCTTAAAAAAAGTACAGGAATAACTAATGAAAAGAAATAAACATAGGGTAAGATAAATGTAAGATATCTTACATTTCAAGGATAATAAAGGATAATAAAAATCATTATGACAAGGGGGGGAAGAAGGTAGCAAATAGAAATGTTTGAATAACCTCTGAATTAGAATATCAGTAATTATTCTTTATTTTTTATTTTATTATTACTTTTAATTTTTTTTAGAGAGAGAGAGAGAGTGCGAGCGGGAGTGGGGGATGGAGGGAAGGGCAGAGGGAGAGAGAATCTTAAGCAGCTTCCCTGCCCAGTGCAGAGCCCAATGTGGGGCTTGATCTCATGATCCTGAGTTCATGACCTGAGCTGAAATCGAGAGACAAATGCTTAAGGTACTAAGCACTCCTATTCTTTATTATTACTGATGTGATTATATAGTAATAAAATGTCAAAATATTTTGGAAAAGTAAAAATATTAAAACAACTCAATAATCCCACTCTAGATTTGAAATATGATTATATATGCAGAAACTTGGTAAATGAGTTTTACCAAAGCAATAGACACTTTTACTTTTGGATTAATGATACCAAGAAAAGATGTAAAATGTGTTGACATTTAAAAAAATTCTGTTGGAATAAAAATATAACATTTATCTTTAAAACCACTAGATAAACAATAAAGAAAAATAAGTCAAAATAAACACACAAACAAATCCTAACAAAAAGGAAAATAAGGAAACATTTAAAAGAAAATCTATTTTATATCATAGTTAATGTAAATGGATAACAACACTTCTGCAAAGACAAAGTTTCAAAATAGGAAAGAAAAGAAAAAAACAAAGGCTCTAAGATTGGGACAAAAATACAATTATAATATATGCTATTTAGAAAAGAGAAGTTTAAAAGTCAAGGTTTAAACAATATTGGAAAATATGTCATGAAAATATAATAACAAATAAAAAGCAAAGTGACAATATTGAAATATTCAACAGAATTCAAAGCAAAGAGCATAAAATGAATATAGAGATTGATTTTATTGATAAGAAAATTTGTCACAGATAAGACAGATGTCTACCTGAATGAATCAGAAAACACATGCAATTTTTTTAAGAAAGATTTTATTTATTTGTCAGAGAGAGTGAGAGCACAAGCAGGGGGGAGTGGCAGGCAGGGGGAGTGGCAGGCCGGGGGAGAAGCAGACTCCCTGCTGAGCAAGGAGCCTGATAAGGGACTCGATCCGGGGACCCTGGGATCATGACCTGAGCCAAAGGCAGATGCTTAACCCACTGAGCCACCCAGGCATCCCCACATGCAATTTTTTAAAAAATAAAGAAAAACTGGTATAAATACAAGGGAAGTCAAATCATAAATAAGTACGAACATACTGGATTTAAGTGATACAACTAATAAGATTAATTTATATATCAAACTTGGTAACTTAGAGGAAAAAAACCCTTTTTTTAAATTTCAAATATCGGGTGCCTGGGTGGCTCAGTTGGTTAAGCGACTGCCTTCGGCTCAGGTCATGATCCTGGAGTCCCTGGATTGAGTCCCGCATCGGGCTCCCTGCTCAGCAAGGAACCTACTTCTCCCTCTGACCCTCCCCCCTCTCATGTGCTCTCTCTCTCGTTCTCTCTGTCTCAAAAAAAAAAAAAAAAAAAATCTTTATAAAAAAAAAAATTTCAAATATCCATGCATCTAAACAAAATCCTTCCTATATTAGGTCATAGAGAAATTATTTAAAATTATTTAAAAATTAAATTTAAAGGCAAGAAGTCTCTGTCTCTCTCTAAAAAATTAAAAATTAAAAAAATTAGAGGAACTGGGTGGTTCAGTTAAGCGTCCGACTCTTGATTTTGGCTCAGGTCATGATCTCAGGGTCATGAGATTGAGATTAAGATTTTCTCTCTCTCACTTTCTCACCCTCTGACCCTCCCCTCAATTTACACGCACATGTGTGTGCATGCAAGAGCTCTCTCTCTCTTAGAATGAAATAAATAATAAATTTAAAATTACAAGAAGCAAAAGTTAACACATGCTATATCCTTTATTCATAGTATAATAAAACAGGGTATTCATTTAAGCAATAACATAAAAATACCCAGCGAATCAGATAGAATTTTCTAGAAGAAAAATGGTTGCTCGCTCAATAGAGTAAGCTAGAAAAATCTATAAGAAAGTGAGGGAATCGGAATAGAATGGGGGTGGGGAGGATTGAAATCTAGCCTCAGTCACTCCCAGTAGCGACTGTGGAGTATGACTCCATGGAAGTATCCCACCTTCAGGCAAGAGAAGCCAGGCTTTTGTACTGCCTTATCCCTAAATAGCTCTTCTTAGTCCAGGGCAGTATTTCAGAGGAGTGTACAGCTCTGAGTTTACCATAGCTGGGGGACATGTGGACTGACCAATAAAGGAGATCTGAGGTGGGGAGACAGACAACATCTATAGCCACACTTTGAGTTAAGATGAATTTGGGCTTCAAGAAAGAAAAAAAATCTGATGAAAGTTGGCTTAAATAAAGCAAAGGCCTTATTTTTCTCATGAAACAATAAGTCTTAGAGGTAGGCAGTATAGATCTATGCACCAACTCCAGGATATCCTTAGCTATCTCTGCTCTTTTCTCCTTCCTGCTACCATATCCTAAGTGTGTGGTTTCTCCTCATGTTCATGATGGCTGCTAAATCTTTGGGCATATGACCACATTCCAGGAAGGAACAAGGAGAAAAGCAGAGGACTAAAGGGACAAGCCAACCAGTATACCAAGCTGTATAAGGAAAAAAAAAACCTAATAGAGATTTCCCAGTAGCACTACTAAGAGACTTCTGTTAATCTCCCATGGGTGAGAACTAAACAATACTTTCACCCCTAGCTGCAAGGATTTTTTGAGAATTTTAGTTGTCCATCTTCCATAGGAAAAGAGGTCAGATAAGAAGGGGGATTTGGATTTGCTCTAAACACAATATTTCCAAACCAAATATTTTACCTTTGAGATAAATGATTTAATTAACTTAGGAAAATAGAGATTCAATTCTATAATTATACCGTACTTAGAAAAAAATAACAGAGAAAAAAGTACATATAAAATTATGCATATTATATAATAGGCCTAAACAGTACTCAGAAGAAAATTATTTTACATAGTAAGGACTGAAAATAAGTGAACTAAGTATTACACTAAGAAAAATTAGAAAAAGAGTAAAAAATGTACTTAAGGAAAATAAAAAATCACCAAGAGCAAAAGCTGACATTTAAAAATTAAGCCAAAAAAGGGAAAAATCCTATTGCTAACTTAATCCAATATTTATTCTTTGACAAGGTCAGTGAAATAGACCAACCTCTGACAACACTTAACTGAAAACAAAAGAGAAAGTCACTATATTATGTTAGGAATCATGGAGGGGATATAACAATATGTTTCGGATGTTTTTCTCCTTAAGACTGAAGATGATACTATGACAATTCTATGTTAAGAAAAAGCAAAAACGTGGATGAAGTAAATGGAATTTTTTAATAAAAGAGCAAAATTTATTGAGTAGATAATAGAAAATCATGGGGAAAATGGATAAAATAATTATTTAGTTTCAAAATAACATAAATCAAATGGAAATGGAACCGACAATTGAACAAAATATATTGAGCTTATTTATTTATTTTTTTTAAAGTAGGTTCCAGGCCCAATATGGAGCCCAATGCAGAGCTTGAACTCATGACCCTGAGGTCAAGACCTGAGCTGAGATCAAAGTTGGATGCTTAACTGATTGAGCCATCCAAGCACCCTTCTCAGCATGATTTAAAAATAAATTGTAAGATTAAAAAAAAGATTCTTATCTTAGATATTTTGCTTACAGGGGATTTTTCTTGAGGGGAGAATGAGAGGTGTATACAAAGATTTCTGTGACTATATATGTAATTTAACACTGTGTATTAGCATTACTTATAGAAAAATAAGGAAAATTATTTAAGTATGCCACTATAGAGCATTGTGGTTCATATACACTGTGAAATATATTAGATTGAATTGTATAACATTGCTGCAATTGACCATTTTAAGTCTATAAAACAGTGATTTCATATGTTCCAACACACAAACACAAACATACCCCAATATTTTAACTGCGACTCTCTCAGTGGAGGGATTATTAATGATTTTGATTGTCTAATTCTAATAAATGAACAGAATGAATACATACCATGCATGTATTGCTTTGTAATGTTCCACCAAACTATGCATTCGTGGGGAACAGTCATTTGGTTTTGGTAATCATTATATTCATGTTGCAGAAAGAGCTCTACAAATATTTGTTTAATCAATGATTGAAAACATATCTATATTATAAAAAAGAAAATTTTAAATTACAAATGAGGGGAACTAGGGAAATTGCTAATTAAATTATTTGCCTCGCCCTGTAAAAGGGTTAAAGAAATTTTAAGCCTATCATGCTCAATTTAGGCAATTATTTTTCCTTAATGTATTCAGTATGTGTAGTTTCTGATAAGATTGCATTATGAGTTGTTATGTCAACTTTATGGTTTTCGTTGAAAACATCCAATTAAATTTCATAAATATAACTTGATGTGGGAAATAATGAAAACATCAATGATAAATGGAGATATACAATCTCAAGAGGAATATTTCTGCCCTGAAGTTCAGAATAGAATGGTAACATAGTATTTTAATCTGTTATAGTGATATATGAAATTGTACCAAATATACTTTACTGATTCATTATCCAGATTCTCAAATTTCAAAAATGAAGTCTTAAAAGATGTCACAATTTTGTAGACCAGGCTTATGGTCTACCAGGAAAACTGCATTTCAGCATTGTAGTTCTTTTCTTCTCTAATATAAAGGGGCACACAAGGAAACCATTTACTGTGATGGTCTTTATTGCAAAAGAAGATTGAAATCCACATTCGCTGAGAAATCCCATGAGTGCCTCTATTGAGGAAAAGGCAAAGAAAAGCAGTGAAATGTTAACGATTTGCCCACAATTTTTTTTTTTTTTTTGGTTCAAATGTTTGGATAAGCTGACAAGAGTTAATTCCATAAGAATCCTTTCTTTTAAATGATTTTACTGAGGTAAATCTCCTAATTCAGTAGCAGTTGATAGTTCTCTTAAACATCAAAATGCTAATTTTGGCCTACATGATATTAATACGTGAGGCAGGTATTTTGTATCATTCTCTGCCCTTACTCATAGAGTTGATGTATATTTTCATTAGATAGAGTATTTTTACTAGGAAGTTTATTCTCCAAGTTGTGGATGTGCTAACCTGCAAAGAGATTGGGAATAAGTCTTTGCATTCTGTTCATAAAAGAGATTTAGCTCCTGGGTATGAACTTGGGCTTTGAGTCGAGACAGGTAGGCCAACACAGGTATTTATGAATATTGTAAGTAGGTGAATTTGCTCATAATATTTTGTGGCTGAGATCAAACTTGATTTGCAGTTTTTGAAATACAAAATAATAGTGTTCTTGAAATTCAATGTTGCTGGTAACAAAGAGCTTATAAACTCAAAAAGGCTCCCTTTATTTTCTGGTATTGTTTTCTCTCGGTCATAAAAAAATAGCTTAAAAATGAAAGCTAAAATATACCTTCAGAACCTGAATGCCTTATATGCCATGAAAGTTAGATCTTTTTTCCCAGAAATTGAAATATATTTAGTAGCAAGACTTGGCAGTAAAACACAAGGTTTGTATTTTCCTATCATGATATCATTTTCAAAAGTGTTCAGGTAAGGAGATCTTTTTTCCCCCTGAGAGGAAGAAGTCCAAGAGGTTTTTATCACCCTGAGACAAAGAAAGTCGATAAGCTTAAAAGCAGCATGAATGACTTAGGTTGACTGTGAGGATGTCTTTACCCTAGTAGTGTTTGTTCAGTATTGAACTCGAAGAGATTGCAGAATATTTTCAATTTGATCACAAAGTATACAATAAATTTTAAATATTTTATATTTAATAAAGATACATTTTTTCTTTGTCCTGTCTTTTTGCTTTCACTCTTAGTACCACACAGTTCCATTTAATTTGGAAAGTTTGTACCTGAAAAACAGAGCACAATCTCTCACTTGATCTCTGTGTTTGTCAAGAGCACTGATGATTGATTTGATTGCAGCTCTGGTGGTTAGAGGAGTGTTCATTTCATGATCAAGTAGCTTGAAAACACTTCTTTAAAATGAATGCTTCTCTTATATTTGGTGATTCTTTCAGTGCACACCAAGGTCCCTCTTGCCTGGGCTTTCCCTGCAACCCTCCTTTTGACATTTCCATTAAACTGGAAAAAATTAGTGTTGACTGATTAACATCTCACTTTAAGAGTTCTGCTAAAAGACATATTCATGAATCAAAGTCAATGTGTACCACTGGTAATTAATTTGACAAAATTCAGCTTTCCTGGCTAATCATTTTCTGGTTTCTTTCTGTAATGGCTGTCGATTCAGATCTACAAAACAATTGGAGTCCACTAAAAGGGAGGGGGAAGCATCAGAACTAGTGATTAGGCCATGTTCTCTAGCTGAGAACATATTCTAATTAGAATTCTGAAGTATAATGAGGAAACAGAAACATTCAAAAATGTTGACTTGAGATTCCCACATTTATAATTACATAAAAGCAGCCTAAATAAGATCAAATGGATGGTAGGGGTTAAATAATGAGATTCAATGGAATAAATATCCTAGGGTTGACCATATGAAAGTTTCTGAGCAAGACCCTGACAAGGCAATTGATCACCTGCAGCACTGCAGGGCATTGTGGTTAAGAATGTGGTTAAGAAGGCTGCCTTTGCAGTGAGACATGTTCAAGTACCAGCTTTTCTAGTTGTGTGATTTTGGAAGAACTCTTACACTTCCTTATGCCCATATTTTCTCATTAAGAAAATAGAAAAAATAATTTTATAAACTTTATATGTTTAAGGGTTAAAGCAAGTAATGACCTTAATTCATTGCCTGGCATGTAGTAGATGCTACATAATTATCACATATTATAATTCTATTATCAATTATGATCTATCACTATGGGAAAAATCAAGCACACAAATTATTATCATATAATAATATAATAAGCTTGTCAAGAAATATACAAATTAATTGCCCTTAGGTTTCAGAAATGAAGAATGAACATCTGGGTTGGGAGAACTTGAAGGAAGAGGAGAAATGGACTTTGAAAATGTTCTTTATAAAGACAGGTATAATTTATCAACTAAGGTGAGGATATCTATTTCAGTTAAAGAGTAGGAGCAAAATCATGGAGCAGGGAAAGCATGAAGTATAATTGAGGAACAGGAAAGCAATCATTTTACTAGATCATAACTTTTGTAATAAAAAGATTTTACTGCAAAGAAAGGTTGGATATTGTAGGTTGACTATATTTAAATCACCCATCAAGAGATTGTTCTAAGTTTCAAAACATACTTTGTTCACTTTTGCAGGCTAACATATTCCAACATCAGGGAGTCCAACAGAACCCAGATTCAACCTTCCTATAAAATCAGAGTTAATTAAAGCCATTTATCAACTTTTAGAGAGTAAAACCGGTAGCTCTTATGGAAGTCAATCTAGTACTATATTTTTTTATAAGTAGCAAGAATCCTAAAAGTGTATAACAGCATGCTTAAAAATGTACATTTGTTTCATACAAAGACAATAAAATTAAGTAGAATCTTTTAAATATTGCTAAAATCTATCTTTGTTTAGCTAAGACTGTAGGTCTCACTCCCAAAGAAGAATCACCTGTGGAGTTTGTCAACTTACACAGCTTTTGGACGGACCCTTGAAGATTCTGATTCCATTAGTTTAGAATGCTGCTTAAGGCATCAATAATTTTCAATGGCACAAGGGAATTTCCAATTGTAAGAAGGAGGAGCAAAGACATTTCTTTTCCTTTTTCTACTCTGAAATCACTGCAAAAAAATAGTGAAAAAATATATAAACCATGTTTTTGACAAAACTAAGAATATCTGTACTCTTGAATCACAGTTTAAGATGAAGCATTTTCATTTCAGAATAATATTCCTTTAGTTTAAATTAGAGCACATGATCAAGGACAAGGGAGAATATATTAAGTTATATTCAGTCATTTCCATGGCTCTTCTAGTTTAAAGACCAAAATATGCTGAATAATCTGCTTTTTCCTGAAGAGCTTCTATCTGAAGAAGAATTAAGAAAAAAATACATAACTGTCAGCAACCATGCACATTTTACTCAATGTTACATGTTAATCATGGCAATGAGTCCTACAGTATGAACAGTACTAGGGTTACGTGTCTGAATCTTCACATTCTGGAATTTTTAATGAGACAAAGCCTCAACCTGAAATAAATTTTTTGAGAAAAAATATATGGATGAAAGACACAAACGTTTTCAAAGTTGGATATGAGTGCCAGCAGGGAAGGCAAAGAGATGTGCAGAAATACCTCGGACTTTGCAGCCAAACAAACTTGGGATCAGTTTCTAACTCTGCCTCTCACTGTCTATGGAATCAGAGGCATGTTACAAGAAGTTGTTGATCTTCTGTTTCCTTACCTGTAAAAAGGAAATAATGATACATACCTCATGTGATTCTTGTGTTAAAAATGATATGATGTGGATGAAAAGACCAAGTACTGTGTACGCAACAAATAAATGCTCAGTTACTAATCATTTACTCGGAAAAAAAAAAAAAAAGATGAAGCATTTTCATTCCATTTTTTTTTTTAGTATATGTGCTGCCAAAGCGAGCACAAGATGAAGCATTTTCAAATTCAATAAATATCCATCCAGGATACAAGAAAATACTGACAGAGAACATATGCAGTTACATTGTCTTAGACACAGCCAGCTAAACACGAACATTGTTGAGACCTTTGGATTATGTGAAAGAGAAAGGCAACAATCCTTGGTTTGAGCCAATGGAAACATGTTTGAACTATATATGTAAGTTTTGAAGACCTGCAAAACAATGCTATCAGATGTTTAAGATTACATAATGTGTAGCAGTAGAGTTTTGAAATGTTTAAGCATGATAAAAAAAAAAACTTTGGGATATTTCTATACCTCAAGAGGTAAAGTCCGATTTAGCCAAATAAAAATGTATTCATATTGCCTATTGCATGAGATATATTAAAAATTGAGTCATTGTTTATCTAAAATTCAAGTTCAATAAGGAATCCTGAATTTTATATGGCATCCCCCTCCAGAGGGGATCTAGAAAGGTAAATAGAGACACCAATCACATCTGTAATGTTTGATTTCTTTAAGGAAAAATCTGAAACAAATATAGTCAAATGCTAGAATTTGCAGAGGTTGATGTTTAGTACAGGGGTCTCCATTTTATAATCCTATTTACTATTTTAAAAATAATTTTAAGGAAAACATAATGGGTGAATAGACCTCCTTGGTAGTAACACAAATGAAAAGCTATCTTGACATAACCTTATCAATAAATCTGAGATCCATATGAAGAAAACATACCACACTATTGAGGGTTAGAAAAGAAGATATGCATAGACAGAAAGACACACTATATTTTATTTTTGAATAGGAAGACTTATGTAAAGAAACCTGTGCTTTTCATGTTAATCAATAAATTTAATCAATTTCCCTAAAAAAACTCAATATAAATTTTTTTTAAAAGATTTTATTTGTTTATTTGACAGAGAGAGAGAGCGCAGGAACATAAGCAGGGGGAGTGGGAGAGGGAGAAGCAGGCCTCCCACTGAGCAGGGAGCTTGATGCGAGGCTCGATCCCAGGACCCTGGGATCATGACCTGAGCCAAAGGCAGATGCTTAACGACTGAGCCACTCAGGCGCCCCACCAATATAAATTTTTGTGAACTAGACAATATAATGGATTCTAAAGTTCATAAGGATAAATAAATTTGCAAGAATTGCCAGATAAATCTGAGAATGATGACTGATAAAGGGGATAACCCAAACTTGTAATAAAATACATTGTAAATAAATGTAATTATAATATTACATTTGAGCTGCAATTGTGTCCTGTCTTAAGACATTAGATGGCCATACAAGTAAAACTGTGACCATCATTGCATAATGTGGATTTACCCACAATCTACTCTTGAGTCTACTATCATTTTCCTCTTTTTTTTCTTTTTGCCTTAGTTCAGTTCTCCATCACCTTTCATATGGAAATTATAATAGCTCTTTAATTGCTCTTTATACTTGCAGTATTTTTCAAGTCTTTCCTTCCACCTCAGTCAAAATGGTCTATGGCTAACACATTACGTGTATTTGCCCTGCCTGCCTCTTCAGCCCTGTCTTTAGCACTCAAATAACTCTGAAAGCTTCTCCCCATGCCCTCTCACACACCAGGCCATTTTTCACTGCCTGGAATTTCCTTTCAACTTACTTCACCTGGCCAATTTTTATTCATCCTAAAAAATTAATTCAGCTACCTTATCTGCCCCTTCCCAGTGGGATGGAGTAATTGTACCATGTCTGGATATCTCCCTGTAAGTGTGAATTTTATAGCTCACAAGTGAATCTCATAAGTAAATCCTGCTATTTTTAAATTATATGCTGGTCTTTTCCATCACTCAGTGCACTCCTGGGGACAAAATTTCATTTATCTTTTTGCACTTAGTTCCCAGCATGTTGTATACATAATCAATGGTTAATAAATATTGAAATGACTTGTTGAATGTCAATTGAAGTCCTTTCGGTAAAGTACCACACACATGCTTAGACAAATAATATCTCACACAAACAAGCAGGGAAACAAATACATTAAAATTCCTAGAATATTTCTAAATTTCAGCAATATTTTTCATTTTATGGACTATATCCTTATCTCTATTTGTTTACTTCACTTTAAATCAGCTTCAACAATTTTTACTTCAGTTAAACTTATAAATTAAATAAACTGTAATCCACATTTTTTAATTTTCCAAATGTGGTTCAAAGAAAGCCCCTAATGAAAGCCCTCTTTTTTATGGTCCATCCTTCTTTCTCCCTATATATGCTCTATAACGTATCATATACTTTACTACAAAAAAATATAAGAATGATGAACTAAAACAATGACTCTAATTAGAAATAATTTAACCATTTGGTCAAATTAGAAATAATTTGACCAATTAAAGGCTATTGAGCAATCCCCTCAATGAGAGACTGAATTTTATTCCTTTACTGTGTTTAAATTTCATTTCAAATGACATATATTGATCACCTATTTGTACCAAATATTATAAATATCAACTGAATACTTGAAACAACCAGTGCATTTGCATATTATTTTTATTTTACAGATGAGGAAATGTGATATTGAGTGGTAAAGTAAATTTTTCTTTTTTTTTTTTTTAAGATTTTATTTATTTATTTGAGAGAGAATGAGAGACAGAGAGTATGAGAGGGAGGAGGGTCAGAGGGAGAAGCAGACTCCCAGCCAAGCAGGGAGCCCGATGCGGGACTCGATCCTGGGACTCCAGGATCATGACCTGAGCCAAAGGCAGTCGCTTAACCAACTGAGCCACCCAGGCGCCCCTAAAGTAAATTTTTCAATGTAATGAATAGTAAATGTCAACTCTCGGAGAAGCAAAGTAGATTAATTGATTTTACTTCAGACTTATTTTCCTTGACTACAAGTATGACCTTGTTTTATCTTTTGTGTTAGATGTTTATAACTATTATTAGATCAATTGAATTTTAATGGAAAAATTTAAAATCCTAGCAGTGAATTTGTAATATATTATCATCACTAATTAAACACATCTGAACTTGTTACTTTTTAAATTTTACTTTGAGAGTGAATTTCTTTTCTTGTTTTCCCATTTACTCAAAAGGGAAAAAAAATCTAGATTTCTAACCTTTCCAAGTGTTTTATGTATACTCTCAAAAAATGAAGCAAAACTACTTCTACTTATAATAATAGGGCTTTCTCTCAAGTTAGACACACTGGCTCAATAATATCACATTACAGTGGGAGTTTGGCCTAAAATGTTTAAAATATAACCCATGTAACCTAGCCACAACTGGAGGGAGCCAATAATGTTCTCCTACAGTTTAAAGATAAAGAGAACTTCAGGGAAGTTTCATTTATCCTGCTCTTTCACTGTACAGCAGGTGACTGCCAAGTTGAGTTTTACAATAGCTTAAATGGGCTAAAACTGAAAGCATTTAGTAGAGTGGTATTTCACCATAATAGCTCCATCGGTCAATAGCTGAACCAAGAGTTTACACAAAGAAGGAAAAAGGAAAATGCTTTGTCTTTGTTGCAGAGAATTCTATCCAAATCAACTTGCATTTGATTATTTAATATCTCAGAAATGACAAATTTTCAAGGGAGTAAAGTTTGTCTTTGCTGCTTTTGAACTCCTCCGTCATTTCTATATCTCATCCTCTTTCATGTTCTTTGCCTTTTATCCCTAGAGACCTTTCAGGCTCTTGTATTAGTTCTCTTATAAGTCTCCTTGATCTTGAAGGCTATCTAATAAGAATTACCCTTTCCATGAATATCTGCTTTGTATTATGGTGCTCTGGTAATTTTCTGCATCCACCATTTATTGATTGTCTACTATGAGCAGGCACTGAGTTAAGCATTATCATGTGGTAGATATGCAACTAATATGATTGGATGAGAAAATGATACAATCTCTGACTCTGGAGGAGATTATCATTAGGAAGGAAGATAGATTAGCCAACAACTAAATTCTTTTAACTTACAGTAGAGCATGTGTCAGATATGTGAATATAATGTTATGGAAATCTGGAGAACAGAACAAGGTTAATCTGCAGTCTGGTGATGAAGGAGAGGCTTCATGGAAGAAGAAAGCTTTGTGTCTGGTTGTAAGGTATTTTGGGGGGAGAGATTGGGACAGTTTTCTAAGCAGTTAAGGCATTGCACAAAATCATGGGGTTGAGAAAAGATCCATCATGTCCTGAGTTTCATTCTGTTCAGTTCAGCAGGAACACATGGTATGGGGTAAGGAGTGTCAGGAGGTAAGCTTGGACAATTACACTTGCTGTAGACTTTCAAGAACTTTATTTGAGATA
>NC_138373.1:94869187-94913436 GCF_054177405.1 Leptonychotes weddellii
AAAAAAAGAAGATAGTAGGAAGGGAAAAATGAAGGGGGAGAAATCGGAGGGGGAGACGAACCATGAGAGACTATGGACTCTGAGAAACAAACTGAGGGTTCTAGAGGGGAGGGGGGTGGGGGGATGGGTTAGCCTGGAGATGGGTATTAAAGAGGGCATGTTCTGCATGGAGCACTGGGTGTTATATGCAAACAATGACTCATGGAACACTACATCAAAAACCAATGATGTAATGTATGGTGATTAACATAACATAATAAAATTAAAAAAATGGAAAAGAAATAAAAAAGCACCAAGGATGAATGCATGGATGGAGTGAGACTTGAGAAGGCGTGTCACATTTGGGAAACTTCTAGAGTGGAAGAGCTGGTAATTGGTGACTTGTTATCCATGGTGGGAGAGGTAGAGAAAGAAGTGAAGTTAGCTAGTAAGGTTTGTAACTTGAGAAACAGGTATGGTAACATGAAACCGCATACAGGAGGCCAGAGGTGATAAAAGAAACTCCAGTTAATATTTTTGTACAAAATCCTTTCAAGAAAAGTACATTCAGTTCCTTTAAAAAAGGACATAGGGCAGGAACTTAGAATAGAGGTACTAAGTGGGAGAGAGAGACTTGGGAATTAGTGCAATAAAAGTGGTTGTTAAAGCCATTGAGGGTGAATGTAGGAAGAAGCAGAAAGAATCTCTGGGGTTCCCCAGTTTTTAAGAATGGACAGAGAAGAAATCTCTAATGATAGATTCATAGGTTTACTGGGACGAGAGATGTGTGGGTGTGAAGACTCATATGGAGGCATAACACATATAATATTAGCAGGATGTATGTGAAAAATAAAATCATTTTCTTGGAGAACATTAGAGAGAATAGAGAATTTAACTTTTCAATTATTAGTATTCCCATAATTATTATTGACATCTTCAGTCCCTTCACTGTTACAGTCATTTTCAATCAAGATATGGGTATTGGCATCAAATGCTTCACTTTTAAAAAAGATAAAATGTTGGCCAGCCTACTATATACCAATGATATTTAATTTCATAACATTTTAAAGTATTAAAAATACTGTTTCAAAGAGTCTTGGATATTCCAGAATTTATTAAAGAAATTAGTTCTTTATTCATTATTAATTAAAAAACAAATGGTATGAGTTATGTTTATGAATATAAGCTAAATGATTTGCATAGTTGAGGAAATTAATTTAATGATATAAGTTAATATGAAAACCCATTCTGTCTCTATTATTTAATTTCCAGTTGAAAAAATTCTAATTCCTTTCATCTCAATTGGTGTATATCTTTTACAAGTGAAACGATCACATACTGCATTTCTATCTCACTTTTTTAAACTGGTTGACAGTTATACTAGTATTATAATAATATTCTGAGACCAGATGTTTTGTCATGTTCCTTATTGAGGGTCCTTTAAACTGTTTTATTTATTTTCTTAAAAATAGTCAGTGAATGATAACTATGTGCCAGGCATTTTGCTTACCCACTCTTGTCTGCTTTTTTAAACTTTTCACTGTAAACTTCAGCATTGAGGTTGAGTAGGGGGATGGAAAAAAAAATAGCTCAACAAAATAGTTTGCTGTTAGATTTCGAATTATTGTGAATTATTATGGTTCCCTTTGAAGTTTTAAGTGTGTCAGTGTTTTTATTGATTTAGGCTACCCATCTATATTATCATAAAGAGAAATTTGTCTGGCGACACTAAGAAAAAAAGCTTAGAAATCATTGTCCTGATTTTAGAAATATACACTTGACTGACCAAAAGGCCCCTCGTGGGCTTTGTGGGGCCTGGAATTAAGGAATTCAATTTATTTAGGATTTGCAAATCCTTGTGATTTAGTTTGATTTCAAAAGAGCTAAAAATCTGAACAAAATAATTTTGCAGATGATTTTGGCAATGAAATCTCTGCATAAAGCAGTTTTTCATAGCACATTGAATAAGAAACCAGATATTTTATAAAATGGGTAGAAAGATATTTTTATTTTATGTTCTATTTTCTGTTTCACTTTGGAAATTCTACTTTGCATGTAATGCTTAGCATGCATTTTACTTTAAACTATCGTTCTACTTGATTTAAAAAAAATATCAAGAACATTAGAGCATTCAGACAAATCTCTTTCCTTAAGAAACTTATATTCTGGTTAAGGAAACAGATTATATGCTTTTTAACAGGAGGATTAATTTAGTAATTGAACAAATGTTTATCGAGCATTTCCAATATAGTGAATTACGGATACGGCTGTAAAGAAGATTATCTCTGCTCTATGGAGTTTACATTCCATTTGAAGTGTTGGGAATATGGTAACATCAGAAATTAATAAATAAGTACAGATGATGATAAATTCTAAGAAGACAACAAAGCAAGGGAAAGGATGGAGTGATCATGTGTGACTGTGTATGTGTGTGTATATGTGCCTGTGCTCACGCACGTGTGTATGTTTTGGCGAATCTTTTAGAAGAGGTAGTCACAGAAGGTCTTGTCAGAGAACTAAGCCATGCGGAGATGTGTGGGAAGAATTACACAGACAAAAAGGGATAAAAGTGTAGGGTTCCAGGAGCTTAGTGAGCAAGGGCAGAGTGATAAATCCCAGAGCAGAAATGAGGAGGCAGGGCAGGCAGCTGCAGAGTGATGCCTGATGCTTTGTCTTTTCTTCTGAGTATAGGAACCCAGTAGAAGCTTTTCAGCAGGGCTGTGACCTGATATGATTTGCTTTTTTAAAATATCAGTTTGGCTGCTATACGGAGAATGTATTTTGGAGGGCAAAAGAAGAAATAGTCCAGTCAGGAGGTTATTTCTGTAAAATGATAGCATAAATAACAATACAAATATTGTAAGAAAAATAAATCATAATGAACATTAATGGACTTGACTGTGATTTGCTGTTAAAAAATGTTCCTTAATAGGAAGCTGTAATACAGAGAAGGGCAAGTCCATTGCAGGCAATGGAGAACTGTTTTGATAAAGGAGGTTTGAATTTGCATTACTTCTTTCTAGGCAATGAGTAGTACTTGTTGAGTTAAATGGAGTATTCATGAAGGAGACTATTAGGTTATAAAGCTGTGTAGGCAAGATACCAGACTGTGGATGGCATAAAATAAATTCGGGAATTTGTACTTCATTCTATAGGCAGTGGGAGTCATTACAGATATTTGGAGAGGACGGTGGAATGTACAGTTTGGTAGTGGTTTGTAGTACTTTTGAGAGCTAATATTGGGTGCAAAAGGATCTACAGGGGAGTAAAGGTAGAATATGAGGTGACCACCTGGGCAGAGGCCAGGTTTAGTGTTAATTATTAGGTGAGAGACATTGGAAAGAAAGACTGCATACTGAGGGGTTGAAGGAGAAGGAATAATGAAAAGTAACTCCAAGGTTTACATAAAAGATATATATCACTTTTAATCTCTGCAACAAACTGATGAGGTAGGTAATAGTCTTACTTTACAGATGTAGAGGTTGAAGGGCTCAAGGCATAGTAGCTTGCAAAATTCTTACAGCTAGTGATTGTCAGATGGAATTTTAAACCCAGGTAAATTATATAACACTGTTCTCAAAATGTTCCGAAATAATCTAAAGTTTCTAAAGATTGGTTATGCATGCATACAGTACTCTATTCTTAAGATATTTATTTTCATATTGGAATAGTTGTTATACTTGAAAATTGTGCTTATTTATAAATGTTGCTGTTGTTCTCAAGATATTTAAAACACAATACAAAATGAAAAATGTGTTTAAATAGAACTTTGGCTTTCATTTTCACTGTTTAATCACAAAAATGACATTAACATATTGATTTCTAATGTCTTAATTATTAGATGTTTTATTACAAATATTTCATTACTGATTCAATCAACTGTTTATCTATCTACAAGTCTAATTGGAAACCACCAAGCATAACAAAAAAGAGTGGGATAAAGTCAGAGGAATCAATCTAAGAAACAATTTAGCAGAAGAGAAAATGCTTTTCTAATAAATTATAGGTGCAACATGTATTTTTAATCTATCTTTTCTTGCCAAGTTAAAATTACAATATGTTAAGCCTGAAAAGAGATAAAACACCTCTAAGTTCTTATATTTGGTCTTATAGCATAGCATTCTTGACATCAATGAATTATTTCAATTCTTTCAGTTGTTACAGGGATGATTAACTTGGTGTTCTGATTTATAAGTGCTAATTAAAGGGCACCAATACTTTATTATTTCTCTGGATTCTATTCCATTTTGTAAGAACAGTTTAGGAACTAAGCTATATCATAATTATATAGAGTTGTCCTTTTTTTAAAGATTTAAGGTACATTAACATAAATTAATATTTATTGACTTCACACAGTGGACCAGGTATTGTAGCAAAATAGATATATAGTACATTTAAAGTAGACAGCCTATATCTCCCTTGTCCACTTTTCAGTTTAACCCACCAATGATATTTTTACTGAAAAAAATATTTCTTTTGATGATTATGCTTAGTCCTATACATGTGAAATTTTTAGTGAGTGCAAATAGTAAAAACTGGTTTTTAGTGAGTGCTAATATGTGCTGGACCTGATATAAACACAAGTCCTTGCTGCCATCAAGCCTATATTTCACAAGTAACTATATGTCAGGTAGTAACAGGTACTGTGAAGAGCTTCAGTAAAGCTGGCTAAGGGGGAGAAGAGGTGTGGGGAAGAAGGGGTATCGAGGTCTGGGATATTGTGGACAAGATGTTCCCTCTTTTATATATTTGGTTAGTGAAGTCTTGAAACTCTCGAGAAGGAACGAGTGCTATACTATGTCAAATACTCCTACTAGTTTCTTTGAAAGAGAATTGATGATTGGCCATTAATTTGGTGGTGCAGCAGTCACTGGGACCTTGACAAGAGCTACTGCATAGATCCGAGAGAATATAAGCCTAATTGAACTAGTTCAAGAGGATGGGAAAAGAAGAAAGGGGGATAGTATTTACGCCTCTTTTTGAGTCTTGCTGTAAATGAAAGCAGAGAAATGAAATAGTGGTTGGATGCAGATGTGGATCAAAAGAGTTTGTTGTCATTTTTTAAGATGGAAAATTTTTTAAAATCAGTTTTGCATGATATTGGGAATCGTTTGGTAGAAAAAACAATCCAGGAGGCAGGTGGGTGGGGACAGATTTTGGAGTGTTGTCTTTGAGTAGCTAAAAAGGTATGGATATGTTCCAAATACATAAGGAGGGATTAGCACTAGGTAGGAGTAGGGCAGCTTATGAATATTAACAGAAGAAAATAAGTGGTTTATGGACACAGATGAACGTAAATTGGTGGATGTGGTATTGGCGATATTTAGGACTTCTCTTTTGGTTGCCTCTTTCTTTTCAAAGAAATAGAAAGCATAGACATCAGCTGAGAATCAGAAAAAAGAAATGTGCTAGTGAGGGAATAGAAGTGTGAAAACTCAGTTTGGTGAAAGAGGATTATAAAGAAAAAAAATGTCTATTTTGCAGATGTTATGTTTGAGGTCCTGTGGGTCATTCAAGAAGACAGGATGTGCAATCTTTTTGCTCAGTCAGGAGATGAGGTTCACAAACAGTTTTGGGTATTAGTGGCACAGTTACAGTAATTTAAACCATGATGTAAAAGATACGGCCAGGGAGAACTAGCAAAGTGAGGAGAGGAGGCCAAGGTCATAATTAAAGAATTTTATTATTTATTTAGATAAGGGAAGCAATGCAGCAAAGGAGAAAGAAAACAGAAAGGGACAAAGAAAACAAAGATAAAATAGCAATAATAGTGACTAGAATAACATTTATAAGAAAGAGTGTTCAGTTTGTAAATGAGTTCTAATAGGATGAAAACTAAAAAGATACCATTACATTTTGATTATTAGGAGGTTATTGATTACCTCCCAGTTGTTTATGAAGCTACAGTACAGTGAACTGAAGTTTCAAGATATTTGACCATGATAGCAAAAGGACATCTCATGAGAGATTAGTAGCTTTAAAGTGAGGTAGACCAAGGGAACTTTTATATTTTAATAAAAGTTTACTAAGTATCTCCTTTATACCAGACACTATTCCAGGTAGCCTTAAACAAAGTGGACATTGTGAACAAAATTTATAAAAATCTCAATCCTCAATATCTTATATTCTAGTTTAGGTTGTTTCTTTAAGCTGCTTCTTTTAGCCTAGGAAGACTTGAACATTTAAAAATTTTATATCAGGAGAAAGTCAAAGGAGAGAGGAAAATAAAAGGTGTGGTTCTTGGGCATGGCAGACTAAGGGAAGAGCATGGTGTCACTTGACATCACAAGAGGAAACCATGATAAAATATCAAACAGGCCTCCTTAATTTTCAGTTTATGTTGGGCAAGGATTTTGTACAAAAACACTATGGTTCAATGAAAGGAAAAATATAATGGGTTTCAGAAGACTGTGGTTCTATACCCACAATCTGACTAGCTATATCAGCAAAAGAACGAGGCTTGAGGAGCTGTAGCTTCCTCATGTGTAAATTAGAGCTATCTCTTCTATCGCAAGATGTGCTTACATTGATCAAATGAGATTATATATTCTTTAAAGAGCCTTATAAATCAAAGATCTTTTTATAAGAAAATGATAATTGATAGGGCACATCTGCAAAATCTTGTGATCTATATTTTGTGATTCTTAAAATCCAATTATTTTATAATCGTTGTTAATTCGGAGTGAAACTACATCTTTTTATTTCACATTTTTATTTTGTATTTGTAAAAATATATTTATATTTATAAAATCCCTGATTGTTTTTTATGTGCAAGTTAACAAAATATAGAATATATCATTTCTTTTGATCACTGTGCACTAACACAAGACCAAAGACTTTAGTATGCCCTGTGTGATCACATGTTTATAATAGATGAGCCTTGGCTTACAATGACTGCTTTGTTTGATGTTTATTAGCCCATGCCTTAGTGCAATTGAACTTGTCCTAAATTCACTGTTTCAGAGCTACAACGTGTGTAGCACATTCATTGTCCTATGAGTGATATTCTCTTACTTGAGTCCAGACAGTAACCTTAGGACTTTTCAGGTTCTTTTCCTTATAAAGTCTAGAGCTTCTGTTAAAATATTGAAATATGTGAAACAATTAAAATATTTCAAATGGTGGACCCTTTATGTGACACTATTTTGAAAAATATCCGATTATGTATGGGATCAGGCTTGTTTCTCATCCTACATCTAGGTGCTAGCATTAATGAGTGAGATCCGAGAATAGATTTCAATTTGTGGTTATTTTATTTAATTCCAAATAAGACAATTTCATGGTATATTAAATTGTTTATAATTCTAATCTCTGTTGCCAAGAGTTCCCAATAATTTTGAAAACTATTACTTAACATTTTAAAATGATATCACAAAAGTTAAAGATGAAAAATTTGAAGTGTAACATTTTAAACTCTACAGTACCATCTGATTTATAAAAACAATAATACTATGCTTCCCCTTATTCTCCTCTGTATTACTAAACCAAACAAACAAGTAATTAAAATACTAAGCTAAAGGGGATATCTCATTCAATGCATTTTTTTTTCCTCATTAAGCTTTTAATGGGTCTCAAAATTCTGTGACAGATTTTTGGTCAAGTTGTTTCCATTAAAAAGTACTGATTTTAAAAACTAGTAACTTAAAACTGCCACACACACACAAAAAAAGCAACTGGTCCACAAAACATTCTCCTTTCCTTCTGAAGGTTTTACGATGCATTGTTATCATTAACCAGTCTTTTACTATTAAACTTAAATGGCCGATGGACACAAACAGTTCTGAGACCGTTCTTCCACCACTGATTAAGACTGGGGTGGCAGGTATTGGGGATAATATTCATTTAGCCTTCTGAGCTTTCTGAGCAGACTTGGTGACCTTGCCAGCTCCAGCTGCCTTCTTGTCCACTGCTTTGATGACACCCACGGCAACCGTCTGTCTCATGTCACGAACAGCGAAACGGCCCAGAGGAGGACAGTCAGAGAAGCTCTCAAAACACATAGGCTTGCCAGGAACCATATCGATGATGGCAGCATTACCGGATTTCAAGAACTTAGGACCATCTTCCAGCTTTTTTCCAGAACGATGATCTGCTTCTTCAGCTCAGCAAACTTGCAAGCATTATGAGCTCTGTGACAATTCAGCACAGGGGCATATCCAGCACTGATTTGGCCTGGATGGTTCGGGATAATCACCTGAGCCATGAAGCCAGCTGCCTCCATTGGTGGGTCATTTTTGCTGTCACTGGCCACATTGTTAGGATGAACATCTTTGACAGATACATTCTTGACATTGAAGCTCACATTGTCCCCATGAAGAGGCTTACTCAAAGCTTCATGATGAAATGTCATCAGACTTAGTTCAGTTGTAACACTGAGTGGAGTAAAGGTGACCACCAGGCCAGATTTAAGAACACCAGTCTCCACTTGGCCCACAGGGACAGTACCAATACCACCAATTTTGTAGACGTCCTGGAGGGGTAGATGAAAGGGCTTGCCAGTTGGACGAGTTGGTGGCAAAATGCAATCCAGAGCTTCAAGCAGTGTGGTTCCACTGGCATTGTCATTTTTATAGGTGACTTTCCATCCCTGAACCAAGGCATCTTAGCACTTGGCTCCATTCCAACCAGAACTGTCATCATTCCAACCAGAAATTGGCACAAATGCTACTATGTTGGAGTTGTAGCAAATCTTCTTAATGTAGGTGCTGACTTCCTTAATGATTTCCTGGTGTCTCTTCTGGCTGTAGGGTGGCTCGGAGGAATCCATTTTGTTAATACCAACAATTAGTTGTTTCACAGCCAGTGTGTAAGCCAGAAGGGCATGCTCAGGGGTCTGCCCATTCTTAGGGATACCTGCTTCAAATTCACCAACACCAGCAGCAACAATCAGGACAGCACAGTCAACCTGAGATGTGCCTGTAATCATGTTTTTGATAAAGTCTCCGTGTCCTGGGGCATCAGTGATGGTCACATAATACTTGCTGGCCTTGAATTTCCACAGGGAGATATCAAAGGTGATACCACTTTCACATTCACTTTCAGTTTATCCCAGACCAAGGCATACTTGAATGGGCCCCTTCCCATCTCAGCCTCCTTCTCAAATTTTTCAATAGTTCTTTTGTTGATCCTACCACAGTTGTAGATCAGATGACCGGTAGTGATAAACTTGCCCGAATCTACATGTCCAATGATGATGATGTTGATAGGAATCTATTCCTTTCCCATTTTCGTTTCGGTTTAGTGGTGGTTTTCAGGACAACTGTGTGGTAGCAAACCCATTGTGAAAAAGTCAATCCATTTATTTTATAATTAGAACTGAAGTTCAGAAATATTCCCTGACTGCCCAAGCTACATGTTTGGGATATAGAATAGAGAATCTCATCACTGTGTCATTGCCCTCAGTGGTTTTCGTAATTAAGTATCTGCAAATATGATGGTGATAGTGGTGGCGAAGACCCTGCAATAAACTAATTTTTCCTGTACAAGGGGCTGCAGACCATGTGACTATCCTGAGACTCTAGTTATTCTAACCAATTCCCACTAAAAAAAAAGTGAAGAGAAGAAAACTTTATCCCAATTTGCCTCTTTGCATGTCTTCGTCTTCATCTCTAATATTTGTTGCTTTTTTAACTTTCTGAATATACTGCTACTAAAAATGTAGAAAATACGGAAGAAAACTGCAATTACCCGTAGCTCATAACTCAGAATAGCTACTCCTAATTCCTTGCTATCTTATCATTTTTGGTATATTATTTATAATAAATATTACAATGAATATTTTAGAAAAATGAGACCATTTGTTTTACACTGTTTTATAGGATGTGGCAGTGTGCCTGGAGCAATGTCAGATATCGTTACACATTCTTCAAGATTATGATTTTTAATTGCCCTATCATATCTAACGTAAGGATGTATTATAATTTATTTAATCTACTGTTGGGAATTTATATTTTTAATTTTTTGCTGTTATAAAATAACCACATTTTTTAGACTTTTGCTTTATATTGCCAAGTTACCTTCAGGAAGTTATCAGCTGATGTCCCAACTAGTATGAGAATAGCTACTTTCTTGTATGTTTCGTAATATTGGGTACACTACATTTATAGATAGGTAAAAATATAGATACATAGGTGAGTGTATGTTTTGCATGTATATATGTATGTATATAGACATGTATGATAAATTATAATGCATACATTTAAGTATAAGCAAGAATAGTATCTCATCTTTTATTTTATTTTATATCATTAAATATTTATAAAGTTAAATATGTTTTATATGTTACCAGCTATCTCTACATTTTCTTTTGAATTTCTTAACCATGTGGAATTTTCACCACATTAATTTTGTAATATGTTCTAATACTTTTAATACAACCACAGCTTCATCAATTCTGTAAATTTTAAAGTTTGCTTGGTTAGTCTTACCATTTATTCTTCCAGAAAAAAAATTATTTTCTATTTCTAATTTGCTTACTCTTCTAAAGAAATTTATCTGGGAAAAGAGAAGTCACAGCAAGTTTGTATGTTGATAGAAATGAAAAATGAGTGTAGAAAGAAACTGTTGATACAAGAAGACAAGGGGAGATTTACCAAAATGATACCAGCAGGTGAGAGGGATGGAATCTTACGTATAAGTGGAGGTTGTGGTTTTGTAGACTAACACTTACATGGTGTTTATTCAGTAAGGATGGAATGCGGGAAAAAATGTTCACAGTTTAAGGAGAGAAGAGTAAGTATAAAACAGTAATCTAGGACAGTGGGAGAGTGAATGGTCTGTTTTAACAGCCCTTTTCAGGATACTGTTCATGAATGTAAGGCAAAACCATTCAGTAATGTTGTATGGTAGGGATGAACTGGGGATGAAAGACAGGAAATAGGTGGTAAATCCATGGATTGTAGGTCCTGCTGGGATAGGAGAATCATTGCAGTCAGGGTACTTAGAGTGAGTGAACTAGAAAGAAAGGAGGTATAGTCATCGGGGAGTATGGTGCTAGAAATTGAGATATGGAGGGGTTTTCTTATTGATATGACCAGAGGAGCTGAGGTAGTGTTGATGAGAAGATCACTGAATGAGAAATAGTCAAAGAATCTAGAGGCCAGAGGGTTGAAGGAGTCATACATATAGATATTGACCCCAAATTGAGATGAGATTGACGTTGGAGGTTTTGACAATAGGCAAAGATTTCTGAGAAATGGGTAGATGAGTGTAGTAAGAAGAGGTACTCTACAGTGCAATCTGAGATTCAAAATTGAGGGTTAATATAGAGAGCCAGTGCACTAGAGGTTCCCTATGCCTAGAATATTTTCCACCAGACCCCCCCAATAGTATGTTCCTTCTCGTTAATTAGGTGTTTGCCTGTCACTGCCTTCAAGAGGCTTTGCCCCATCATCTAATCTAAAATATTCCCTAAGGCATGTTCTATTTTGTATTTTACTTGTTTTATATTTAAAGAGCATTTATAACTAACAAAATATCTTGTTTGTTTACTTGTTTTTATACACTGGTTCTCTTATAGAATATAAGTATTTTGAAAACAGTGATTTTGCATGTCTCATTTGTGGCTGATTTCCCAGACTTATGATTACTGACACATAGTAGGCAGCCAATAACTCACTGTTGAATGAGTGAATATTTATAGGATTAATTATTCTCTCCCACTTTCCTGTGACTTCTTCCAAAATCCAAATATACTTTTTAAAGGAATTTTCCAACTCAGAGCATCCATTCTTCTTATAAGAATTGCTATTCACAACCTTCTCCTCAAGAATGGTGAATTAGTAACACGAGTAGGAAAAAGGTATAAAGTGTTCTGTTTGCCTATGTAGTTATTAGTTAGGACTCAAAGATGTTGTCACTCATTACTTAAGAAAATTCTCACCAGTAAGATAATGAACTTGAAGTATAATTATCTCCTAACTGGTTTCAACTATCACTATCCTGTTATGCTTAGCCAATAGTCAGCTTCTCACAGATTAGTACCCCACAACTGTAAACTTGAATCTCCTCCCCCATATGAATATACCCTTTGCTTACTTTTTTTTTTGAAAGCAGATTAAAGATAAGTTGAAAATCTTATTAGTCAGAAAAAAAGTAAAAATAAAATGATTTATCTGTATTCAGTTGTTCTTTTTTCATATAAAAACTAATTTTTTATTTTTGTGCTAAATACAAAGTACTGGAGATAAATCTATGTTCTTATATTTTAGCAATAAGTAGAAATATAAGTAGTTAACATGCTATTTAGTTTATATGTAGAAAACTAGATATAGTATGGTATAGTAGAATGAGCCCTTGGTGTTGTCAAGGATTAATTAAGATAACAAATGTAAATTAGTTTCCCCTTTTTTCTCTCTAACAGACCAGATATGTGTTATTCATCTTCTTACACAGAATAAAACTATCCACCTTAATTTGATGCCCAAGGCAAGAAATTTTTTCCACATTGTAGATGGTTATTATGTAGCATGATTCTAATTGTTACTGCTCTATTTTTATGAAGTAGCATTCTGTAATCACATTGGTGATTTAATGTTTCTAATCATTTACATTTTTAAGCCTCTGGTACTATGAATATTTTACAGAGTAGTTGATTTATGTTTGTATACTCAGAATATTTCAAGTTTAAGACAAAATGTTCTTTTGGTGTTTTGAGAATTTTAAAGGCAACTTCGAAATCTACCATTTTAAATTCTGCTACCATTTATTGAGCACTACTAAGTGAAAGGCCCTGTATCAGCCAACCTGGGCTGCCATAACAAAATACCATTAAAGTAGATGGTTTAAACAATAGAAATTTATTTTTCAGGGTTCTGTATGCTGGGAAGTCTAAGATCATGGTTGGGTTCTGGTGAGAACTCTCTTCCTACATTGCAGATGGCCATTTTCTCATTGTGTCCTCACACAGCAGAGAGAAGACAGCAAACTCTCTAGTGTCTCTTCTTATAAGGGCATTAATTCCATTACGAAGACTCCACTCCTAAGACCTCACCTAAAGCTAATTCTCTCCCAAAGACCTCATCTTCAAATACAATCACTTTTGGAGTTAGGACTTACATGTGAATTTGGAAAGACATAATTCAGTCCATAGCCAACTTTGAGCTAAGAAATACATGCAGCTTTTTTGAAGTAAAAATCAGATCATAATTGCAAGAGGTTACCATCATTT
Source organism: Leptonychotes weddellii (assembly GCF_054177405.1). Lineage (NCBI taxonomy): Eukaryota > Metazoa > Chordata > Mammalia > Carnivora > Phocidae > Leptonychotes > Leptonychotes weddellii. The sequence continues at coordinate 94,882,335 of NC_138373.1, forward strand.
AGATTTTCTTTGGAATGTAGCCCTTTATAGGAGCTTCAAAATTGTGTTTTATATAGATTATAAAGCATTTATGGACCCTCTGCATTATAAAATTTTGCATCCAAATAGACTATGGGACCAGGTTCTTTTTGTTTTATTTTGTGTGTATTATGAAAAATTTCTTATATGTACAAAATTAGACTGAAAAGTCTAATGAATTCTTAATGTACCCACTACCCACTTTTAACAGTTACCAACTCAAGGTGAATTTGTTTTTTTCTATAAACCACCCACTGTACATAACTTGCCTCTGGTCTGGAATCAACCATTGTCTCCAAGTTCTAGGATTTCTTTAGTATTTCAAGTCTTCAATTTTGTTGCTAAGAGATCTCTTATGGCTACTGGGTTGATTATTGGGTTTTTCGTTTGTTTGTTTTGTTGGAAGACTTAAGAAAAACGTTTTGTTTTGATTTTGGACAAATATATTGCTGGTTCATACTGATTTTTATAATTAAACTTCAAGCTTTCAGGAATTTTAGTTAATTCCTCCCATCTTACATCTGTATCTCCTTTCTCCCTTGCCAAGAATTCTATATCAGGAAAATCAGGAATAATAAAATTATATTATCACAAAAATCACACATTTATTTCATCCAACATTATACCTATAACAATGTGTGCAATAAAAATACTACCACCAATATTATTATTACTGATAGCAGGTAATTTTTTAAATTCCTTTTGCCCATAGACTAGCCCAGTAGGAATCAGCAGTCAAATTACTATGTGTGTATGTGTGTGTGTGTATTTAATTTTGTGTGTGTGTGGTAAGAACACAAGGTTTATCTTCTTAAGTTTTTATAAGCAATACAATATTGTTCACTATAGGGACAACGTTGTACAGCTTGTCTCTAGAACTTATTCGTCTTGCATAATTGAGACTTTATGCCTGTTGATTAGCAACTCCTCATTGGTTCCTCTCAGTGTGGTAATGCCACCAACTGGATATACATTTGGGTTCATTGGTTTTGCTTTACTTTTTAATTTTAGAATCTCTTTTTTAAAATTGGTTCTGTTTCATAATTACTTGAAATATTTACATGGTTCAGTGACAAAAATACAAAACAAATTATATTTAAAAAAAAAAATCTAGTTTGTAGTTCATGTCCTGCACTCTATTCTGTTCATCTACTTATTTATTAAAAAAATAGTTGGGGATGCCTGGGTGGCTCAGGTAGTTGTGCGTCCAACTCTTGGTTTCGGCTCAGGTCATGATCTCATCGGTCCTGAGATTGAGCCAGGTGCCAGGCTCGGTGCTCAGCAGGGAGTCTGCTTGAAGATTCTCCCCTCCCACCCTCCCCCCTTGCTTGTGCGTTCTCTCTCTCTCTTAAATGAATAAATAAATCTTAAAAAAATAGTTTATACTTACATTTTTACAAATATGTTTTAAAAATATATGCCTATATATTTTAGTAGATGAATAGTAGCATAGATGGGCTATACATATATACATATATATATGTATATATACACACACACACGTGGCCATATATGTATGTATATATGTATACACATTAAAAGGTGCTATTGAAATGATAGTCTGAATTTCTTTCTCTAATAAGTGACTTGGCCATTGTATATGGCTGCCCGAAAGATTTTTTAATTTTCTTTAAAGCCTGATAATTTTACTAGGATGTGTTTTGGGGTGGGATAAGTTATTTTCCAAAGTATGCAGTATGACCTTTCAAAATATAGTTTCAATTTTTTTCCTTTATTCAGGAAATGTTTTTACATTGTAGCTTTTGATACTTGTCCTGTATTTTGTTTTTATTTTATAAGGATATAAATGATCTCCAGTTCAAATTATTTAATTAATAGCTATTAATATAAGGTTTACCACATGGGGTCAGTTTTGGCCAATACAATCAGAATGTTACTAGTTTTAATTAGAGGTATGTTACACAGCATTTCCTGTTTGATCTCATAGTTAAAGGTTAGGGATGTACTCTGTGATTTGGCTTCCCTGAATTCAACTTTATGCAAACTGTAAGCTCCAGGACACTGAATTGTTTCTTTGGAAAAATAATAACTCTGCAAATGTTTAGAAAAAATTGGATTAGTCAAATTAAACAGGTTTATTGGAAATATGCATTATAATCTTCAGAGAAAATTACATGCAGAATTTTACAAATGTATTTGATAGCTAACCCTTCTGCAAATAAACACATTAACATCTCTAAGTGAAATACAATTTGGAAGATATTGACTTAATACATTTACTGTGGAACTATCAACAGATTTATCAAAACACATTCAAATTTTTAACATTTCTCATTTGTATCAATTCCTAGAAAAATATACTCTATACATTAGTGTAGTAACACTTCCTTTTATTTATGCAGCACTTAATTTTTTCATAAAATAGTAGAGTGTATCTTTCTTTCTTTTTTTTTTTTAAAGATTTTGTTTATTTATTTGACAGAGAGAGACACAGCGAGAGCAGGAACACAAGCAGGGGGAGTGGGAGAGGGAGAAGCAGGCTTCCCGCGTAGCAGGGAGCCGGATGCGGGGCTCGATCCCAGGATCTCAGGACGTTTAACGACTGAGCCACCCAGGCGCCCTGAGTGTATCTTTCTAAAGTATCTTTGACTTAGGGAATTATGACAAGTTTTGTTCTTTTCTCAATACTAGAGTACTTCTATCCTTTACTTTGCAGTTTCCTTTTCTTCCCCCTGTGAAGTTTTAGTAAACTATTTCTAAGTTATATGATTCAGTCATTTTTGATTACTGGCTCTCAAGTTGGCATTTGAAAAATGACATTAAAGCATATTTTGTGGGTAGCAGTTCTTCTTAATCAGACAGAAATACAGAGACAGAAGTGGATGTCAGAGGGTGGAAGATGTTGAGTTTGTTTTGGAAGGGGCTAAGGGGCCCATGGGAAATATCCAGGTATCATGGCCAGTAGATAACTGAAAATAGGACTATGGCCTTTAGAAGAGAGCTTGGGAATGGAAATAGATTTGAGAATCATATGTTAATAGTAATGAAAACCCAAAGTGGGTAACATTTCTCAAGAACAATTAGCAGGGGGGCGCCTGGGTGGCTCAGTCGTTAAGCGTCTGCCTTGGGCTCTTCCCTCTCTGGCTGTGTCTCTCTCTGTCAAATAAATAAATAAAATCTTAAAAAAAAAGAAGAGTTAGTAGAATAAAGAGAAAGGAGAAATTGATCAAGATAAAAAATAAAGTTTAAGAATTTTATATGCTTTATTCAAAATTCTTTTGTCATACAAAATATGTCTGTGTTTTATAAAGTTATTTTAAGGAAACAAAATGTAACAATTCAAGAAAATATACATTTTTTAATATACCTGGTAAGATTACTTGAAAATTTCCAATTTAATTTACATATTATCTACTCCAGTTATTACTAGTATTCAAATAGTACTATGATGTAAAATTTTTACTCTTCAATTATTCCTTTATAATGGAATTGTCTTATTTTTAGTATATATTATTTTTATGTTACTTAAAAACCACTTGGAAAGTTATCAAACCGAAGTAATTTTCCATCTGCTTTTCTGATTTTTTTTCTGTTTTATTCTTTTAAGTGAAAATAACTTTTAAGGTGTATTTTTAAAATTAATTGACTTTCCCAAGCTAATAAAAATTGAAAAGATCATTAATATTTCTTTAGTCTTTGAATTCATGTTCCTAAAAGGGAAAATCTTAATGTAAGAAATGATTTCATTGCAGTATCTCAGTTTATTAGCTTATACTTCCATGGACTGATAACAATAATTTAAAAATTAATTTTATTTCCAGATTGGCTTTACAATCCTAATTTATATTCTTATTATATTTTGTTATCTTTTAAAATCCTTCATGACATTTGTGTAACCGTTCATAATTTATAGATTATTTATAGTTGTCAGTTTACTTAATCCTTACAACAATTCTGACATGGGTATTAGTAACGCTGTTTTATGGAAAAGGTATTTCAAATCAGAATTCAGTGTCCTACAGCTGGTAAGGGTAGAGAGGGCCTTCAAATCACCTCCTCCTCTATAACCAGAGTTCTTTGACCATACTTGAGCAATTTTGAAATGATATCATATTTTTGTACTCTTCTTACAAGTCCCTTGGGAGCACATTCTAAGTTAGGAAATTATATCCTTTATGGAAAATGGCTAGGGCATGACTAATTCCACACCGCATCCTACCCCTCACTTTTTAAAAAAACTAGGTACAAGAGTCTCCTATGAAACTGAAACAAATACTACATTTTGGGAGTCATAACAAAGAAAGGTTATTTTCATCTCTAACAGTTCCTGGCTGGTCACAGTGTTCCATGCCACAGAAAGCCTGAATAATTTCTTTAAAGAAAGCACTGAAGAATTAGCATTCTTTCTGGCTGAACTGCAATTGCACACAGATTGGCCTCTTATTTTTGCAGCAGTGTTTCATTAGGTCAGCTGAAAGACTGCCCCCTCTGTTCTAATGCAAAATGGTAAACTTAGACAAGGAAGGGGAGCTTCAGCAAGAAATTATCTCTATGATGCCCATTATCTACATTTCTCGAATTTTAAATAATTGAAAACTTCATGCTTATTGCAATCAAGGTCTACTTATTTTTATTTTATTGTACATAAGCACCTGTTTTTTAAGTTGTCTTCCAGTTGTAATTCGTTATTATAAATTACACAGTTACACTAGTGCTTCTGTATGGAGGTATAAAGAATTTATTATGTTATTTTTATTTGTGGATTCAAATGCTTTTAAAAAAAAACTTAATAGGTGGAATAATTCCATCAAGGTGACATTAGTTGTAATAATATCTTTACCTGAAGCACACGAACAATTTAATTATTATTAAGAAGGGGAGAAGAATAACATTATATTAAATTGGATCTCCTTAAAATTCTTTTGGAAATAGCAGCTGAATATAAAGTGCATCTCATGAGTGTCTGTGGCCAACAAGTAAAATTACAAGTATGGAAAAACAATATATTTATAGCTTTAGTGTTTAATGATATTTGTACTGACATTTATGAGTTGAAAAGTAGTTACTCTACAATTAACTAATGCAAGATAAAACAAATGGCAAGTGTGAGGGCTTATTTAGCTAGATATAGCATATAATATCTTTTCTTTATTTAAAATTTTAATATTTTGTTCACCAGGAATTTTTGCACTAATTTTTATGTTTTAGAATATTCCATTAAAATATTACTTATACTGATTACTGAATTTGGGGGGTTGCACTTAAATTTTGCCTTTCTGGCAAGTGCCTTATTATTATCATCATGGGCCTGGCCCTGGACCATGTTTAGATATTTTTAGGGGAATAATAAATTGTATTATTTGTGGAAATATACCTCTTTTTTGCCCATTATCTTAAGCAGTTGTCTGTAATATCCCTTTGAGACAATGTTATTAGGGGGAAAAAAAAGAGAGAAAAATGTAGCTCTTAGGACCAGTGTTTCATTCAGAAAATTTTCAGAGGGAGTAGTTAAGGTCCCTTTAAGCTTTTTCTAAAGAGCCATTTATGTGTGATATTATTTGGAACTGGAAATAAAACTAGTGGTAGAAGAATTAAATTTATACTAGAAAAGTATATAAAAAGGAAAACAAAAATTTTCTACCTCAAAATTGTTTAAATATTTCCTTCAGATTTTATTAACTATTTATATGTGTGTATTTTAGAGCTTTGGGCATTGAGGCCATGAAAATAATGTTTAAAGGTTGTCTATAAAAAATAAAGGTTGTCTATATAATTAATACCAATTTGCCTATTAAGTTCAAATTGGAATTTTAGAGGTTAGATGCTGCCATAAGGAGTACAGGAGGCTTAAGAGATAACATATAATTAACAAAAATATAATCACAAGAATTTCTCAAATGTGTGTATAAAAGAGGATGATCAGAGACCATATAAAAAAAGACTGAGACTGGCCTGGCTTGATTAGTGCTTTTTCTATTACTTTTTCTAATCTGAAACACATACTATATGCAAAATAATAAATATGAAATATGAAGCAATTAAATTTTACTAGTGACAGTGAAATAAGCAGAAGCAGATACATTATGAAACTAATGATGTGGAAACATCCTTATTAGGACTGTAATTTTAATTAATTCTTTTCCAATCCTATGAGTTGGATCTTACTTTGCTTATCAAGCTAGAAGCCTCAGTGCATTTCCATTTGTTAATAAAATATTTTGTGCACATACTAGAGAAGACTTCTCCAAGGAAAACCTGGGAAAGAAATCCAACAGGGTCTCATGAAAACCCTTAGACATGTGTGTTATTCCAAGAGGAAATCACATTAGGAATAAATCTCATTGTACTATATCTAAAAGAAAAAAAAAGAAGAACAAAAAGTGACTCCTGTGAAAGCTTGTTAACTTACTTAGAATCACAATTAGAACATATTAGAATTTAGGCTAAAACCACTTCTCATGGATAACAAACCAGATGTTTTTCTTCTACACCAGCCTGACTCCCTGTAGTCTTTTCTTGAGTGGTCAATATGCACATTTTTTCTACACTGGCTTGAGGATAATTTACTGAGCAGCTTAATTTTCAGCTAAACTAAAGTCAAAGTCTAGTGTTATTTTGTTTATAATGTTATTCTTGCAAATATTCTGCTAGAGATGGGAAACTATATATTTAAGAGGATATGTTCTAGTGTAGGTTGTTCAGAATTAGGAAACCTAAGAACTTTTAATCTGTGTTGTTGCAGGAAGTCCTCAGTTCAGGGTTAATTAATGATGATATTAATAAATAAGAAAAATTTGTATTGCTATTTTTGTGAACACTTGAGCTACAGACTTAACATGCAGGATGGGCAATTATGGGCTGTGGTTGCTTAGAGCATTCATTATCCGGGAGGAGAATGCCCAATTATAAAATCAAAGTTGGCTTGGGTTGAGTGGTGGATTTGTAACATAGCTGACTGAAAATAAAAAATAGAATCTATTGTTATTATTTGATAACACCAATTATTTAACCAAGGTCAATCTGGAAGGTATTGAGAGGTAAAACAGAAGCAAAGCAGAGAAATAGATATCAGTAACATTTATAGGATGAAAAATTCTGGGTAAGTGCATCATTATCACTAAGATAAATGAACAATAATGATTAATGAAAAGTTCTGATACCATGAATCTGGAGTCTGGGGTTAGTAGAAGAACCAATTCTTTGTTTCAGAGACAAAACTGTATTGCTGGGTAATATTTATGGTCAGTGTAGCCCTGGCACTCTGCAAAGTGCCTAGCATAATATACATTCTGTAAATAGACTAGGAGTTTAGTGAATGAATGAAAGAAACAATGGGGGGCCAGTTAAAGGATTTTGAACAGGAGAGTGAAATGACTAGCATAACATTTTAAAAAGGTCACACTGACTGCAATTAGGATACTAGATTTGTTCTGGTAACAATTGTAAGCAGCTAGGCTAGTGCAGAAACAGATGTGAGCTGTGGAAGAAATGGCTATGATTGCTTAAATGGAGATAAAGACAAAGTGGATAGACTTGAGAGATGTTTGAACTGAAGTGTCAATATAACTTGGTTATTGGATGTATGAGGTTGAGAGGGAGGAAGGGGCCGGATGGTGCTCAAGGTTTATTGCTTGAGCAACAGGATGAAACTTAGTGCCAACAGCTAAACCAGAAAACCTAAAAAGAGGGTTAATTTGGGGAGGGGTAATGACCTAGCAATGAATTCAGTTTTAGATTTGTGAAATTTGATATCTCTATGGACCGTCAGTAAAACCGATCAGCAGGGAGTTGTATTTATGTCTGGAACTCAGAAAAGAGACTTGAACTAGCAATGTCGAGATTTGGGTTTATCAGCCTAGAGTTGACCATTAAAACCATGGAAGTGAGTAAAATTGTCCATAGGAAATATGCATAAGAAGAAAATAAAACCCAAGACAGATTTCTGAGGAGTGTCTTCCTTAAAGGATGGGCAAAGGAGCTCACAGAAGAAACCAAGGAGGAGAGACAAATTATGGAGAGTGTGGAGAGTGTGGTGTGGCTTGAATGAAGAAAGCTTTTCCAAACAGAAAGAGGGCTAAAATGTAATAAAGCTACATAAAGGTTAAGTAAGATCAGAACTAAAAATACATGTATTTTTTGAATTACTTGTCATTAGGCAATCGACCTTGATGAGAAAACTTTCAGGGCAGGGAGGGAAGAGGGAGCCATCTGTAGTGTTAAGAAGTAGATGGCATGTGAGATCTTGGAGTCTGATAGTGTGATGGGGCAGTGAAGCAGTTTGAAGAAGAGTGATGTAAGGCTGAAATAGAAGGCAAAGGCTCAAGCTCCCTCTTTCAGAAGCTAGAAATTTATATTATTATATTATATCCCCCAGACTTCATCTAAATTGACTCCTGTTATGTGGAGTGACTTAAATGTAGATGAGGGGCAGAGTCCTAAACATTATCTGTGTGTTTTGGGGTTTTATCTGTTATTCAAAGTTGTGGACAGGAAAGAGAATAAGCGTTGAGAGTCATTGTTCTAAAATCAGATGAACCTCACTTTTTCTGCTTCAGTAGTGCTGCCTTTCTTTGATTGCTTTCTCACTTTCCTTATGTTCTTCTTAGTCAAAACAGGCCAGAATGTTTTGTCTTTCTTCTACCTAAGATATAAGGTTCTAAAAGTATTCCTCTTGTGGAATTTTGAGTCACACAGCTTACTCAAATTAATTACATAGTTTATGAAAAAGCTTATAGTGCCAAAATAGATATTTTTATGCCTTAAGTGATTCCTCTTCCCTAAGAATATATGTGTATATATAATCTGAGTGATATTCAAAATATTTAACAACAAAACAGATCCTGTATCTATACTTTTATCTGAATCTGTGTCTATCTATCTGTATAGATGTATATCTCTATGTATGTATTAGCACAAGCTATTGGAAATTGATCTTCTATAGGCAAATGTGCATTACACACTACCCCGTGGCAATATCATCTCTTTTAAAGATCAATACAATGTAGCCACCATATCTCTTGACTTTGATATTAATGTTTATACAAAGTAACGCCTTTAAAAAATTTAACTCCATGAAAATTAATACCTGAATTTAAGAAAACCGAGTTCCAGACTTACATGAAACAAACTTCTGATCAAACACTTTGTAAACCTGTAGCCTATTTCCTTTTGACAGTGACTGGCTTGGCACTTTCTATTTGAAAAAAAAATAGCAGTATGGTTAAATGCACTTAATTTTTACTTTTATATTCATCCCTTGGAACAGTGGTGATTCAGATATTTTTCCATCCTCTCACATGCAAAAAAGCTATATTTGTTTAAAAGGTAAGAAGATATGTTAAACCTAGAAAATAATTTTATTATACATTTTATTGACTTCCAGAAAGTTAAGTTTGTGCTGTTGTGCAAGGACTTCACTTGAAAGCCTAGAGCAGTAACCCAGGTAAGTAGCACAGGCCAGGTTGTTAGCAGAGGAGATGGTGACAAGTGGTCAGATTTCAGATTTGTTTTTGTAGGGAGAACCAGGGCCAGCTTCACACGTTTGACATCAGTGCTGTCACACAAAGTCCTTTGCTCAGAAGAGGCCATGCTTAGTTTTATGCTCTGCTGTTATCATCTTGAAATTATTTTTCCTGTCTTTATTGAGATACAATAAACATATAACATTGTGTAAGTTTAAGGCATCCCATGTGATAATTTGATACACATAAATATTTGTGAAATAATGTCCACAATAAAGTTAACAACTCTATCACTTAAAAAAAAATGTGCTGTTGTGCACAGTGGGAAGCTACAGAGACTTTGAAAATCAAAACTGAAATGAAAAAAAAAAAAAGATGTTTGCTTTATGATAGTGCTCAGGACTCTTTAAAAAAGATTTTTCTGACCTCTGCCTTGTTGATGTTGCTATTCTAAGTGTTAGATACAGATCTCTGTTCTTAAGAAAGAAATTGTGCCCCAAAGATAGAAAACAATTACAAACAATTTCAAACAAATTCAATTACTTATCAGCAAACATTAGGTTACATGATTTATATTTTATCTGTAATTGTCAGAAGCATGTGTTTAGTATTGGACAGAGGACTTCAGATATGGTCCTGATCAAATGCAATCTTCATAGCACTTATTTTTATCAGCACACTTCGTATCTCCCTTCCCTAAAATTTAAGCTCAATGGGAGCAAAGATGTGTTTGACTTGTTCTTGTTGGTTATCACTGTATTTGCAATACCCAGAAGTGTGTGGAACATAGAATGAGCTGAATAAACTTCTGTTAATGATTTTTATTATCCTTAACATAAATTCTTATTCTGTAGTTACTGATGAAATTTTATTGGGCATTCTCCTTTCACCTCTCTCATTAGTGTTGACTCATATTCAACATTATCAATTCAGATTTGCATGTTTATGTTGTTTTTTCCTTCTTTGGTTTTAAAACCATCCCCATCCTATATGAGTGTAATTGGAAACTAGTAGTCGATACTACTTTACAGAAGGTAGCAAGAATCTCATCAGCAAAAACACAGAATTGCAAAACAAGAGGACTGTAAGATAAAACACTTGACTGATGTAGGTGGGCTGAGTTGATCAGTGAAAAGAGGTGAGTAGAAAACAATTTGGACATGGGACAATTTCTTTCAAAACTAGATCTAAAAATGAGAATTGTTGATGGAAGTGGCTTTACATTTGAAAGAGTTGCTTGAAAGATTCCCAAGTGGTATAGGTTTTGTGTGGTTAGAATGGCACTCTAAGAAGGCAGTAATGGTTATTGTGTCAGAAGAATTTCAAAGACCATAATTCATTTTTGGATGATTAAAGGAAGAAATGGATCTATCAGTAGTTTTATCATCCCTGAGAAAATTTGCAATCTCACAAGACAACAGATAGTTGAATAATGATTACAGAAAATGCATTTGAGCTGGTAATAGTTTCCTTTCACGGAGGAAAAAACTAATGGCGATTGTCAACTCCTGTGAAAATTTTAACAGATAAACTAAAGATGATAAAGTCAGTGCTTTGAAAAAGTACTTCATCTCTTCCTACCCAGTTTAATTTCATGAATACTTATAGAAATCACACATTTAACTCCATCTCAACATATAATTTAATTATTTAATTTTTTGTTATGATAGAAACATATAAATTAGATTTATACTCTTCTAATTTTAAGCTTTTTTTTTTCACTTTTCTTTAGCTTTTTAAAAAATCAGTGTTTACTAAAATTTATGGGAAAGAGGTTAGAACAAAGTAAGTCTTACATATATCTTTCTAATGTTTAATAAGAAAGTGGTTATTTTTCTTTGTCTACTATATGAAGGAGAGATTTGTTTTAATAACTTTACATATTGTATTTGAAAAAGAGCTAACATATTCAAATGGGTTCAATTAAATGGTTTTAATAATATATATATTATCATATTGTTATAATTTTTTTAAATTTTATTTTATTATGTTATTTTAATCACCATACATTACATCATTAGTTTTTGATGTAGTGTTCCATGATTCATTGTTTGCATATAACACCCAGTGCTCCATTCAGTATGTGCCCTCTTTAATACCCATCACCAGGCTAACCCATTCCCCCACCCCCTCCCCTCTAGAACCCTCAGTTTATTTCTCAGAGTCCATAGTCTCTCATGGTTCATCTCCCCCTCCAATTTCCCCTCTTTCATTTTTCCCTTCCTATTATCTTTTTTTTTTTTTTTTAACATGTATTATTTGTTTCAGAGGTACAGGTCTGTGATTCATCAGTCTTACACAACATAATTTTACATTATAGTTATAATAATTTTATAATATAATAACATATATTTCTTTAGGTAGGTTTCCTTCTCTAGATCTTGGGGAAATTTTTATTTATTTATTTATTTATTTATTTATTTATTTATTTATTTTTATTCTTATGTTAATCCCCATACATTACATCATTAGTTTTAGATGAAGTGTTCCATGATTCATTGTTTGTGCATAACACCCAGTGCTCCATGCAGAATGTGCCCTCCTCAATACCCACCACCAGGCTAACCCATTCCCCCACCCCCCTCCCCTCTAGAACCCTCAGTTTGTTTTTCAGAGTCCATCGTCTCTCATGGTTATTTTTTTTAAAGATTTTATTTATTTGAGAGAGAGAGAGAGAGAGCACATGAGAGGGGGGAGGGTCAGAGGGAGAAGCAGACTCCCCGCCAAGCAGGGAGCCCGATGCGGGACTCCATCCTGGGACTCCAGGATCATGACCTGAGCCGAAGGCAGCCGCTTAACCGACTGAGCCACCCAGGCGCCCTTGGGGAAATTTTTAGATATGAGGTATAATTACTTAGAAGCTTGGGTGGTCTAGATTTAGCTCTACAATTCTTTTTTTTTCTGTTATATTTTTGAATATAAAATAAGTACATATTACATCTCTGTAATCTGATATCCTGACGGGGGGTAACATATGTAGGTGTGTTATGAGTAAACCATGGTTAATCTTCATTTTTGTACTGTTTATTTTTTACTTACTCGAAGAGCTTTTTCTCTCAATTTAGGTAAAGCATGAATATGCTGTAAGTCTGGAAATCATTCAGAAACCAAGTATGCAAGTATCTAAATTCGTGAATTTCACAAAATACTACAGAAAGGGATAGTTACATGATGTTTGTTATTTGTAGGCACCAGCAAGTTTTCACAACCCAAGATTGAGGTTAAACACAAAGAACTAACACAATGGCTACTTTAAATGGTATGAAATTGCCTTGGGATGTATGACCAAAAACAAGCAAGTGAACAAATTAAAAAAAAAAAACAAAAAACACAAAAACCTGAGAGGTCAATATGAGGCAAAACTGTACTATAAGTAATATGTTACTGCATAGTTACTTTATGAGTCAATTATGGATCTAGATAGATTCTTAATGTTATTAAACAAAAGCTTACTTGATTCATAGAAGGTGGCTTATTAATTATCTATTGTAAAGGCTACAAAAGCAACTATTTAGGGCATTTGCCTCATTCCACATGATAAGCTGTAATCTTATTGCAGCCCATCACACTGATTTTGTTTTATGTTTCTATTCTTATGATGAGGTTCTGTGTTCTTGCAATACTCTAAGACAGATAAGACTAACAATTCTTATGATTATGTCAGTTATTGGACATGTAAGATTAAAGCCTCTGCAAATATACTAAAAATCATTGAATTTACACTTAAAATGGGTCAATATTATGGCATATAAATTATATCTCAATAAAGCTGCTTAAAACAATAGATAGAACCAGGACAGGATTTTACTTGCAGCGACTAATTATTTGTGACTTTGGGATTCTTGGGTCTTCTATAACATATAGTAGTGTCACTTATTTATCCCTCACTTTTATATTTCCCAACTTCAAAAATTTCCAATGAGCTTCCATTCTTTTAAAAAAATGAAACAACTCCATCAAATAAATAAATAAAATTTTTAAAAAATGAAGCAAATCTTTATCCTTTCTTCCTCTTTTTCTGCCTTCTTCTAAATTTTAGATTAAAAAAATAGTCTACACACTCTATTTCTACATCCTTTTCCCCCACCCTATTCCAGCCCCTTCTTTTACTAGTGGATTGAGACTGACTTTGAAGAATTCACTAGTTACTCCTGAATTGCCAGCTGAAGTGATTTCTGCACAGTTCTCATCTTCCTAGAACTCTTTGAAGTAGGAGACATTGTTATGAAACTCTTCCTTAACACATGTTTTGTTTGTTTTTGGCTTCAGTGATCCTATTTTTAATTTGTCATATCTCTTCTCTGATCACACTTTTTCTTTCTTTTTATTTTGTGGCTCATCTTGTAGATTCCACCTCTCCCAGTCCTAGATTCTTTCCACCTATGTTCTCTCATTCTCTTGGCATTAGCTCTTATACCTTTATGGAAATGACACCCAAATCCCTAACTCTAGCTTTGATCACTCTCTTAGTTTTGGGTACATATTTTCAACTTCTTTTTGATTTCTCCACCATCTGTATCCTTTGAGCCTTAAAAATAAGTCATCTTCCTTCTTCCTCCAGACGCTATCTCCCAATCTTAATCAATAATATATTTCTACATCTAGTCAGTCATGCTCTAATGTTCAGAGTATCTTTAATTCCTATCTCCTTTTTCATTCTCTATATTTGTTTTCATGGTAATTAACGATTCCCAGGACTTAAAGGCAGGGAAATGGCTAATGTTACAATGTTACATATACAGTGTAGGAACACAGAGTTCCCTCAAGACCTTACTCTTTGTAACCTTCCAGGTGGCTGTCCTGCCACTGAGTTCATTTGGTATAATGTAAAAGAACAAGGTCTTTAGAGTTAACCCAGGATTGGAGCTGTCATATATGGCACATTATTGTGAATTACAAAAAAGGATGCTTCTAAAATATATATCCTTTCATTAAAAAAGTCATAATACTGATTTTGTAAGATAAAATTTACTTTCACCTGTGGAAAATTTCTACAATAACCATAGAAATCTATATGATCTATGTCCTTATATGTTCTAAGGGGTGCATAAATTGCGCAACCATACATACTAGCTCTAAGTATAGGACTACATTGTTCAAATCCTGGCCTTATAGTTTAGTATCTATGTAACCTTGGTAATATACTAAATCACCTTAAACTTCATATTCATGACCTATAAAAGGTGACTTATAACACTATCTCTTTCAGAGAGTTTTTAGGGTAAGTTAGGAAAAATTATATATAATTAGAAACTTCAAATTTACCTGCAGATGTTCTCAGTCTCTCCTTCAAAGGCACACATCATTATAAGATGCCAAATTGTGAAATTCTTTACACTAAAGAGGAGATGAAAATACTGTTGGTTTTGACAGCTTACTATAAGTTCTTAAAAATTTTGTATTTGAGAATATTTCATTTGAGGACATTCCAAAAGAACTAAAGGAATAGTTGGCCTATTTTTCCATGACTAAAGGTCTAGCCTAAAACCTAATGTTTATACCTGTATGTTGCTGCTAACTATTTGAACAAAGCAATGAGAAGGCTTTTAACACATTATGAGAAAATGTCTTGGCTTCACCATTTCCATGTTATGATCGTATTTTATTATTCTCCTATTTCAGGGTCAGCAAACCACAGGCCCTGGGCCATATCCAGTCCAGGTACAGTTTTTGTAAATAAAGTTTTATTGGGACACAGCCATACACATTCATTTATGTATTGTCTAAGCTGCTTTCCCAATGTACCAACCAATGGTAGAATTGTGTAGTTGTGACAGAGACCTGTTGGTCCAGCCAGCATAAGGTATTTACCATCTGGCCCTTTATATATAAAGTTTTCTGACCCCTACCTTTTCAAACTTTTTAAAATATTAACATACTCGAACTCCCACTTTGCTCAAGTCTACACATAGAAAAAAACAAAGACTGTATTGATCTGGAATATGGTGAGTCTTATTTTTTCTTCCAAAATATCTTTTATTAATGAACAATGGAAAGCTCGATGCTGCCTAAACACATACAGTTCCTTAAGTTTTATTAAAAACAAAACAAGACAAATGAAAAAACCCTAAGGCAGAACAACCTGTTCCTTTTCACCAGATTTTACTGGCATTACCTAGAAAATGTTTCCTATAGGAAATAAGCTTTTAAGAACTGATCTTTTCCCTTCTTTTGACATTAAAAAGTGATAGTGGGGAAAAGCCCATTTAATAGTTAGAAGAACCATCTATTTGATGACAGAGTGAGTGACTCAGTTCCTTGTTGAAAACAAATTTGGATTGGAACTTGGGGAATTCTATTAGTACCTATTTTCATTAAGCAAGTGGTTGAAACCATACCTTTCACATGAGAAAATAATCCCTATTTTGCAAGATTTCTAATATAATAGTGTATGTTAAAAACTTGGTAAATAATTGTTTCTCAATAGTAGCTATCATTTTTATTGTAAAGATTAAGTTCATTAACTAAAATATATCAAATTAATTCAACTTATCCTTCAGAAACTCTATTTAATACACAATTTCCCATCTGTTTCTTTTAAATTATTTAATTCCTTCTGTGTATTACTTCTCATTCTTTAAAAATGAGTAAAAATTTAACCCTCCTCACCTTTTTTCACCTGCCACTTAAAATAATTCCACCAAGGAGATTTATAATTTAAAAGCTAGTTGTCTGGTAGTGTTTGGATATGTAGATATACCTGAAGGTATAATTATTTATGAAGCACAAAAATATATAGCAACTCTTAAGAAATTTATTATTATTATTTTTTTTTTTGTCAAGGTTTCCAATGTCCTAAATACCAATAGCTATGGATTGGACCTCAATTATAGAACATTCTCCAAGAAGTTTGCCATCACTTAATACATTCTTTGTAATACGTTTTATTTTTTTTTAAGATTTTATTTATTTATTTGAGAGAGAAAGAGAGAGAGAGTGCACAAGCAGGGTGAGCAGCAGGCAGAGGGAGAGGGAGAAGCAGGCTCCCCACTGAGCAGGGAGCCTGATGCGGGGCTCGATCCCAGGACCCCAGGATCACGACCTGAGCCAAGGGCAGACGCTTAACGACTGAGCCACCCAGGCGCCCCATGAGGACTCATTTTAACTGGAAATCTAAATCTCCCTAAAGTCAATGTAGTTTTGGAGCAAATATAAGGAGTTTAAAGTTAGAATTTTAGGGCGCCTACTACTACTGGAAAGACTTGTTGCTTGTACATCCCAACTGGGAAAAGTGATAATAAATCAATTGAATGATTAGGCTTTGAAGTTTAAGGCCATCAGGGATTTGGAATGTTTGAGATGAAAATTCTGAAACATCAGCCAAGAATTTATTTAGTTGTCAATTCTATGGGAAACTACAATATGATTCTAGGATAACCAACATATAAAGTAAAATTTGAGAAGATTTCTCATACTCATCTTTGTCTTATATTTTCACAGAGAGTGGTATTTTTTTGTTGTTGTTTTTTGAGAAAAAAATGGCCAATCCTCATTTTAAGGTTCATCTCAAAATTCCATGAATTGAAAGAGAAGGACTTTAAAGAAAATAAGCACTCTATTCAAGCTTCTTGTTTTGGTTAGAGGTTCAGGGCTCATAGACTAGGAAGATGTGATCTATTTCCTGGAATGACTGACTGATCACACGAATGGGTGGTAGACTTTTCTTTTTTTTTTTAACATTTTTTGTTTAAATACCAGTTAGTTAACTTCAGGTATACAATGTACTGATTCAACACTTTAATGTAATACCCTGTGCTCATCACACATGTACTCCTTGATCCCCATCATCTATTTAACCCACCCCCCCAATCTACTTTCCCTCTGGTAATCATCAGTTTGTTCTCTATAGTTGAGAGTCTGTTTCTTGGTTTACCTCTTTCTTTCTTTTTTTTCCCCTTTGCTCATTTGTTTTTTTCTTTAAATTCCACATATAAGTGAAATTTTCTTTTTTAAAGAATTTTATGCCAGGATGATAAAAGTCACTTTTCTTTATGAAGATGGTGTGACTCATTAATGAATCAAGATTTGCCTTACACTAGAAAGCAGTCATATGCTCACTAGTAAGGTTACCTCTGTTAGTAAGAGCTGGCTTTTTCATAAACAACTAAAGGTAGGAACCAAATACATGAAAATAAGTTGGATGTGAAACAAATTGAAGATCCTTAAAATGTAAGTGAACAGCAAAACAAATGGTAATCTTGGGAATATAAGCAATAACTGTATCAGGACTCTTAAGCCATCTGTGCATGAGTGAAGTGTTAGGAACAGGTGAACTCACAACCATATCTGGGACAAAAGCCTCAAATGAGAAAAAGGGAGGAAAAATTTCATGTAAGCCACTAGAAGACACGTTAAAACTACGCTCCTGCACTTGGGTCTCTATCCCATTGTACATCTGTCTTATTATTCAAAATAGAAAATTTAAATCTCAGTTCAGGCTGAGCCATTGAACATGGCCCTGTTCCTCTGTTGGCTATGTGTCAGAGATCCCTGGATAAACTCTCCTTTCCTTTCCTGAGGTTTCCACTGGAGACAAGTATATCCCCCCATGTATAGGAATAACAAGGTAGTTTGAATCTTATTATTTTGTTATTTTATATGGGATAAGGGGAGGGTTGTCATTGTTATTCCTGCCTCCCATAAAATTTGTCACCAAAGTGAAGTACTGGTACAAGAGAACCCAAAAGCAACATCAAAGGGTGAATATAGCAGCATAAAAAGTCATAAATTTAATTATCTCTGTGTGTACACTTTGTCTTCTCAATTGTACTCTATTATAGTCAAAATGGATCTTTATTGATTTGCTTAATGCCTATTTACATTTTGCTTCTGCATCTGATTTCATATTTTCTTAGGAGAAAAGAATAACTTTCCCTTAGAGTGGGTGGTATAAACAAAATAAATGAGTTTTAGAAATTGAATGCTATCTTTTGTATTCTCCTCTTTCTACTATTTTTCATTAGTCAGCTCATGAGATTAAATATTCTTTAGAATACTACTGGGTACAATTTTGCCTTGTAACTTAAAAAAATATTAATCCTTGAAGTTCAATTTTGTGACAAAACATCTTAATTGATTTACTTTTCAAGCCTGCTGTAATTAACAAAATGTGTCTAATTCTTGAAGAAGAGGTTTATGATGCTTCTGCATAAAAATATTGGATAATAAAAATGTCTGGAAAATATTTTTTATCCCCAGCCCATCACATTAAATTAAAAAAACAAAAGGGGTTCTAAAATGCCAACTCCGCTTTTTTAATTGGCCAGGGGAAAGCCAATATCACCCTCTTCCATCTTGTTGAATCCAAGAAATGTTCTCCAGTCCTCATCTGATTTGCACTCTGTGGCACTGTACACTCTTACTCAGTCAGTCTCTGTCCTTCCACAGATCCTTCTTTGCTTCTCTAATGCCATGCTCTCTTGAACTTTCTTGGCTTGTTTGTTTGTCTTCAGTCTCCTTTGCTGGTTCATTACCCACTGCCCATTTCTTAAATGTCTACATTCCTCGGGGTTCTGTCATTATTAACCTCTCTTCTCATTTTCCCACCTCTTCTGCCTTCTGCAATGTAGCCCAGACTTTAGCAGCCCAGGCTATGTAAACCAACTACTCAGGTTTCATCATGTGTTATTAGTATCCTATTGCTGTATAACAAATTACCACAAACTTATGGCTTAAGACAATACTCATTTAGTATTTTACAATTCTGTAGGTCAGAAGTCTGGATGGATTTCATCTGGGTCCTCTGCTCAGGGTCTCAACAGGCTGAAATCAAGCCTGAGAAGTCAGCTAGGACTGAGGTCTCATCTGAGGCTTGAGTTCCTCTTCTAAGCTCACTGGTGTTGGCGGAATTCAACTTGTTGTGGTTGTAGGACTGAATTCCCCATTTTCTTGATGGCTATTGGCCAAGGGCTATTCTCGGCTCTTAGAAGCTGCTCCCAATGCTCCACCATGTGGGCCTCTGCATAGGCCTTCTCACACTTTTAATCTCTGATGTCAGGGAGGGCCCAATCTCCTTCAAATGGATCAACTGATTAAGCCAGGCCCACAAGGATCTCCCTTTTGATTTTGATTAATTCAAAGTCAATTTATTAATAACTAAGTCATGGGAATTTTTTCCCATCGCATTTGGGGATAGGTTCTGCCCCACACAGGAGCGGAAACTGTACAAGGTGTGAACACCAGGAGTTGGACATGTTGGAGGCCATCTTAGAATTCTGCCTACCATACCCTAGTTCTGCCATTTACTAGGTATGTGAATTTGGGAAAATTATATAATTCCTTTGTGCCTTCGTTTTCTCATCTTTAAAGTGAGATGAAAAACAGAGTACTCTTTATGGGGTTATTGTATGGATTAACTGGATTGTAACATGTAAAATGCTTAGAACAGTGACTGATAACATAGAGTCTGCAAAAATTCAGTTATCATTATTAAGCTATTTTCTCCCCATAGATATTGTATCCACTCCCATGGCTTCAATGTTACCAATATTCCTATGACTTCCAAATTTATATATCCAGCCAAGATCTCTATTCTGAGCTTTAGACAGTTATGCTTTCCTAAGTCATATCTCCACTCTCTTCTCCTTTTCCTACCATTCATTCATGAAAAAAATTTTTTGGAGTATCTACTGTGTGCAAAGTATTGTGGCAGAGAATATAATGATCAGTAAAACATGCAGTCTCTGCCCTCATGTAGCTTACATTCAAGTGAGAGAGACTGATTATAATCTATCTCCCAAAACGTATTAAAACAAACCAATTTTATCAATTTATTTTGCGAATATTCTAGTTAAAGCCACCATCCTTCTTTCCTGAACTAGAACAATACCCTTTGCTCAGTTCCTATATTCACTCTTCCTCCACTTTCTCTTTCCTCACCAGAGCTACCATCTTCAAGGAGATCTAACTACCTCACTCCTCTGCATAAACCTTGCAGTAACCTCCTGTAGTGTGTAAGATAAAAACTAACCTCCCTTTAACCTGCTATGGCCCTGCCTAACCTCGCCAACTTTACGCACACCTACACAACACTCCATTTTTGTGTTTTAACCTTAACAGCCTTCTTCCTGCTTCTCAACAGTGCCACGCTCCTTCCTGCATTAGCACCTTGCACCTGCCAGTTCTTCTAAATGGAAACTCTCTCTGCTCTGTCTTTACCCAGTAACTCTCAGTTCAAATTTTATTCCTCTCCTTTATTCCCTCCGACCAATTCAGGATCCCCATTGCACTCAGAGTACTATATGAGCCTTCTTCATGACATTTAATATGGTATATAGTTATGTATTGATATGAGTCATTATCTGATTAATATCTGCTGTCATTCTGGGAGAGGGATGTTTGAGGCAAGATCTAAAGGTCTAGGTTCAGCCATATGAATAGCTAGATTTTACAACTGTTTGATTTATGAGGAAACATGACATAGTCTGTATTTTAAATGGAAAGGCTATTCTCAGAATGTGCATTTGATGGGACAAGCTTTCTATGTAATTACCTCTGTGTCGATTGAGACCAAGTTTACCCTAACAGTATTTAGGAGGGAACACATTTATGGCTATGAGGGTTACTGAAGACCAGAACAAGAATGTGAAAAGTATTCTATAAACTATCAAACTTAACACACAATTTTTGTTGCTATTATTTTTATTAAAATCACCAAAATATCAGTTCATTTAAAACCTGAGCTAGGTTGAATTTAATCCAGTTGATTTTACCCAAATACTTGGCTTCCTCTATGAAATGTTTAGATCTACCTGTTTTTTTCCCTTAAATTTGTATGTGTATGACTATTCGTGTGCCATCTACCAATATGCATACATATATATGGCATATACATGCACACGCATACACGCTGTATGTGTGATGAATATGGTGTATATACAGGTTTCTCTAAAATAAATTCCAGTCTAGTGTTCACTATCATAAAATGGGACCAGTTCAGCAGTTCTTACCCTGTTTTATTTAAAATGTTAATTTTTAGTTCAGTTCAGTAATGGTGAATAAGAGGGTATTTGGGCTATGAACCATCAATAGGCTTTGCAAACAATAAAAAAAGTCAAATCCCTTTAAGTTAGAAGTGTTTACTGATTTTGTAATGTATTTTAAAAATATGCTAAAACTTTACTGCAATGGTCAAAGCAACAAACAAAAACTTGTAAAGGATTAAAATGCAACTAATTTTTTGTAAAAAATGTTAAAAATTATAGTTAAAGTAAAAACATCTTTATCTTCAAGCTAATTGACTGTAATTTCATAATTATTGATTTGTAGATATCCAACTTGGATCATTTCTGAAGCTGAATTCAGAACAATCTTAAGGTAAGCTGTTTACTTGGAGTGTGTGTGTGTGTGTGTGTGTGTGCGTGCATGTGTTTTAAAGAATAAAAATAATGATATTGATAATGATATTGGTTCCATTTTAACATTCTGTATTATTTCTCAATTTTAAAAAAATATCAAAAAAAAAAAAAAAAAGAGAGAGAGAGAGGTAAACCATAAGAGACTCTCAACTATAGAGAACAAACTGAGGGTTGCTGGAGGGGAGGTCGGCGGAGGATGGGCTAAATGGGTGATGGGTATTAAGGAGGGCACTTGTGATGAGCCCTGGGTGTTATATGTAAGTGATGAATCACTAGTTCTACTCCTGAAACCAATATTACACTATATGTTAACTAACTAGAATTTAAATAAAAAATTAAAAAAATATCAAAACATACAATAAACTGCTTGATGACTGCTTAGTAATGTCTTCTAAGAGTCCTATCTGCTAATACCCATATGAGTAAATCATTGTGCAAATATACAAAACAATTAGAGAAAAATTAATACCAGATAGTGTAGTGCTCAATGTTGCTGAGTTAATAGATGTTAGGATGAGGGGCGCTTGGGTGGCTCAGTTGTTAAGCGTCTGCCTTCAGCTCAGGTCATGATCCCAGGGTCCTGGGGTTGAGCCCGAATCGGGCTCTCTGCTCGGCGGGAAGCCTGCTTCTCCCTCTCCCTCTCCCCCTGCTTATGTTCCCTCTCTCTCTGTGTCTCTCTGTCTAATAAATAAATAAAATCTTTAAAAATAATAGATGCTGGGATGAGTTATCAAATGTGAGCTGAGTAATGGGGACATGTAATGGAATTAATAATAATAACAACAGTGACAATAATAATACTATTTACCTCACATTATAGTCTAGGCACTCTACTAAACACTTTATGAAATGCTTTATATCATACAATCCTCACAAATTCTTGAAGCCAAAGTATTATTATTCTTGTTATTATTATTAATCTCATTTTATAATGAGAAACGTGAAGCATGTCTAAAGTCATGTGATAGTGAGTGGCATGGTTATCAGCTGAGGTCTATCCCACACCAAGTTTTGGTTTCCTCCCACTATATAAACTGTCTAGAGAATGTAAGAGTTCAGCATTTTGTGAATTTTGGATTGATAGGACAATGAGAAGGGGATTTTTTGCAGTATGAAGACCACTTAACAAAATTGTGAAAGATGATCTAGATATGTGCTCGAGTGACAAGTTGGAATGAAGAGCATTTGAGGAAAACGTAATAAAAATTGTACAGCCAGAGCAGATGGAGGTTATGGATCTATTTTGGTGGATAATACTAAGTGATTGTTCCAGTTTCATCTCTATTGTCCTCTAGCTAAAAACTACTAAACTGGATTTTTACTGTTGTAGTTGAGTACAATAATCCACAATCTGGTCAGATAACGAGTTAAAAAAAACAATTAGCAATAAAGTGCTAGAATTAGGAGGGATCATTGAAAATTATTTAGTCCTTTCAAGGCAGGAAATGACAGCCTAATCCTGATAGAGGCAGTGGAAATAGAGAGGCATACTATTACCAGAAGACATGAAAGCAAACAAATATGACAGGTCTTCATGATACATTAGATAAAATGAATAAAGGGAAAGGAAGAGCAGAGATGTTTCAAGTTTATTCTTATAGCAAAAAAGAAAATTGCAAAACTGATGAAAAGGAAATATTGTTGGAGAACAGAGTGAGTTTGGTTTCACTTTTTTGCACCTGAAATATCAACAAGGCCCCACATTCATACATTCATATATCCTATAGGACATAAAAAGTTACATGAAGAAAAGCGGTGAAGATTGGGTTCTAATTTCATCCACTTTAGAGTGGGTGATAACTACAGAAGGATTAGTATAAAAATAGAAGCACATGGGGCTGATATTTTTTCTTTTTTAATTTTCTTTTTAATTTTTTTAAGTTTTAATTTTAATTCTAGTGTAGTTTTATATAGCATTATATTAGTTTCAGGTGGACAATATAGTGATTCAACAATTCTATACACTACTCAGTACTAACCATGATAAATGTACTCTTGATCCCCATCACCCCGTCCCCACCCCCGGTAACCATTGGTTTGTTCTCTATAGTTAAGAGTCTGTTTCTATGTTTTTTTTTTTTTTTATCTCTTTCTCTTTTTTCCATTGCTTGTTTGATTTGTTTCTTAAATTCTGCATATAAGTGAAATAATGTGGCAATTGTCTTTCTCTGACTGACTTATTTCACTTAGCATTCACTCTGTAGTTCTATTCATGTCCTTGCAAATGGCAAGATTCTGTTCTTTTTTATGGCTGAATAATATTCCATTATATATATACTACCTCTTCTTTATCCATTCATCTATTGATGGACACTTGGGCTGCTTCCATAATTTGGGTATTATACATAATGTTGCAATAAACATAGGGGTGCATGTATCCCTTTGAATTCATGTTTTTGTGTTTTTAGGGTAAAAAGCCAGTAGTGCTATTACTGGATCATAGGGTACTTCTATTTTTAACTTTTTCAGGGACCTCTATATTGTTTTCCACAGAGGTTGTTCCAGTTTGTATTTCTACCAACAGTGAACAAGGATTCCTTTTTCTCCACATTCTTTCCAACACTTGTTATTTCTTGTGTTTCTGATTTTAGCCATTCTGACAGGTGTGAAGTGATATTTTATTGTAGTTTTGATTTGTATTTCCCTGATGATGAATGATGTTGAACATCTTTTCATGTGTCTGTTGGCCATCTATATGTCTTCTTTGGAGAAATGTCTGTTCATCTCTTCTGCCCAGTTTTATTTGTATTATTTGGGGTTTTTTTGGTGTTGAGTTGTATAAGTTCTTTATGTATTTTGCATACTAACACTTTGTCAGATATGTCATTTACAAATGTCTTCTCCCATTCCATAAGTTGCCTTTTAGTTTTGTTGATTGTTTCCTTTGTTGTACATAAGCTATTTATTTTGATGTGGTTCCAATAGTTTATTTTTGCTTTTATTTCCCTTGTCTCAGAAGACATCTAGAAAGAAGTTGCTATAGCTGATGTCAGAGAAATTACTGCCTGTGCTCTCTTCTAGGATTGTTATGGGTTCAGGTTTCATATTTAGGTCTTTAAACCATTTTGAATTTATTTTTGTGTATGGTGTAAGAAAGTAGTCCAATTTCATTCTTTTGCATGCAGCTGTCCAGTTTTCCCAACACTACAGTTGGGAAAGTTGAAGAGACTGTCTTTCTCCCATTGTGTATTTTTTTCCCTTTTTATCAAAAATTAATTGGCCATATAATTATGGGTTTATTTCTAGGTTTTCTATTCTGTTCCATTGATTGATGTGTCTGTTTTTGTGCCAATACCATACTGTTTACTTTATTACAGCTTTGTAATATAACTTAAAGTCTGGAATTGTGATGCCTCCAGTTTTGTTTTTCTTTTTCAGGATTGCTTTGACTATTCAAGGGTCTTTCGTGGTTCTATACAAATTTTAGGATTGTTTGTTCTAGTTCTGTGAAAAATGCTTTTGGTATTTTGATAGGGATTGCATTAAATATGTAGGTTGCTTTGGGTAACATAAACATTTTAACAATATATGCTCTTCCAATCCGTAAGCATGGAATGTCTTTCCATTACTTTGTGCATTTTCAGTTTCTTTCATCAGTGTTTCATAGTTTTTAGAGTACAGGTCTTTCACCTCTTTGGTTAAATTTATTTCTTGGTATTTTATTCTTTTTGGTGCAATTGTAAATGAGATTGTTTTCTTAATTTCTTTTTCTGCTGCTTCATTATTAGTATATAGAAATGCAACAGATTTCTGTACATTGATTTTGTATCCTGTGACTTTACTGAATTCATTTATCTGTTCTAGTAGTTTTTTTGTGGAGTCTTCAGGGTTTTGTAAATATAATATTGTGTTATCTGCAAATAGTGAAAGGTTTACTTCTTCCTTACCAATTTGGATGCCTTTTAGGGCTCATATTTTAAACACCATTTTCAGTTGAACATTTTAAAAATAAAATATAGTTATGTAAGCCTGAAAAATGTATGTGAGATGATGCAACCTGTATAATAGTCTCTCTAAACTCTCAAAACTCTCTAAATTCTCAAAGTTTTTATTTGTTTGGGATTTATTTCTTTGGCAATATAATCTTCATTGTTTTAAAGAAAGTAAATGAAAATTACTTAAAACTCACCTCTAGAAAACATTTACCTTAAATGCTGAAAATATTGATTTTCTTTTATTGGTATTAGCTTGTTAACAATGTTTCAGGTAAAATACAATTTAAAATCACTTTTTATTTCAGAATAAAAACTTCATTCATTGTGTACTGAAACATGTGAATTAGATGACAAACAGGAGAGAAAGAAAGAAGGGAAGCTCTACCTAGACTACAAGTTAATTCATTTGGAGAGATGTCCCACTAAGGCTGGCTTACAATACTATAATATTTTTTACAACACTGTAACAGTTTTTTCTTAGAATTGGTTAAAAAAGGACAAGTTGAAATGATACATACTACAGAATTATAAACTTCTTACATTTTACTAAACATTTTCACTCATAGATTAAATTCATCAGATATTTATTCAGTACCTAAATTCAGTGCTAAATTCTGGGCCTACCACAATATTTTTTTCTTTTTTTGGTAGGTTTCTGTTTTTGTTTGTTTGTTTTTTTAATTTTATTTTATTATGTTAATCACCATACATTACATCATTAGTTTTTGATGTAGTGTTCCATGATTCATTGTTTGCGTATAACACCCAGTGCTCCATTCAGTACGTGCCCTCTTTAATACCCATCACCAGGCTAACCCATCCTCCCACCCACTTCCCTCTAGAACCCTCAGTTTGTTTCTCAGAGTCCATAGTCTCTCATGGTTCATCTCCCCCTCTGATATCCCGCCCTTCATTTTTCCCTTCCTACTATCTTCTTTTTTTTTTTTTTAACATATAATATAGTATTTGTTTCAGAGCTACAGGTCTGTGATTCATCAGTCTTACACAATATAATTTCTCTTTTCAAGAGGCTCACAGTCTAGTTTAAAAAATGTATAAACAAGTTATTATAGCATGGTATAATTCCTTGCTATAGAAGCACAAGGTATAGGATTACTTCTGATTCAGTGGATCAGGACTGCTCATAAATATCAATAAGGGAATGTAGATCTTTATAAACCTAAAAGAAGAGGAAGAAGAGGTACTTTCTAAATTTAGATTTAAGCTTAATCAGTGTTTTTGAAAAATATAAAGTTAATACAAAGACTAATAGTAGGCTTTAGATTTCTTAGAATTTGATTCTCAAAAGGTGATTTTTTTTCTTCATTTTGAGTCTGGAGGAGGGTCTTCATATAATGTACTATCAATCTATTTTTAGCAAGTAGGCATTCAAAATGTGAAACATATTGCCTCTGATTTACTATTTATTTTTCTTGACATTAGTACCATCAAGAATGTTACTTGTTGGGGTGCCTGGGTAGCTCAGTTGGTTAGGTGTCTGCCTTCCACTCAGGTCATGATCCCAGGGTCCTGAAATCGAGCCTCCCTACCCCCCCACAGCCCATGTCAGGCTCCCTGCTCAGTGGGGAGTCTGCTTTTCCCTCTCCCTCTACCCCTACTCCCTGCTCTCTCTCTCTCTAATAAATAAATAAAATCTTTAGGGAAAAAAAAAGAATGCTACTTGTTAAATGTATTAAGAAGTTGATTAGAAAAGCTATCACTTTGTTAACAGTTTTACTTAAGGTAATAAAACCTTTGTTATACAGGCAATGAAATGTATTATTTCAATTTATAAAAATAAATTTGGGTAGGTTTTAAAAAAATAGAGAGTTCATTTTCTGGCAGTTGTTAAATGAAAAACTCTAAAAACATAGCTACAAAACACTTCTTTTTAAATGCTTTTCTGAGATGATAGGAAAAGAAAGACTCTAAAGAGGACAAAAACAAAGCAAAAGCAGCAATCCTGAGAAGTAACCAAGGCCAAAGCTGGGGACAGAAGGTGAAGCCTAGGGCTAGTCCAAGTTGGAATCTAATAGAAGAATCTCTCAGGAAACCAGGGTCCTTAAGGACAACACTCCAAGAGTAAGGATGTACAAGAAATAAACCTACCACTAAGAACGTGCATCAAAAACATGCCTATGTAGACTTTGACACTGAGTGTAGTGACATGGATTTGCCCTTTGAATTCAGAACTTTTGGACTGCCTTCACTGAGGTTTGGTTGTAGAATTCACGTGATCCAACACACTTCATCCAATAATTTATAATGGTTCCAGATTCATAGTTGGTGGGAAGGAGCAAAAGAAATAATTTTCTGTATGAATCTAAATTCAATATTTTGAAGATAAATTTTGAGATAAATTAGTTAATTCAAAACTTACAAAGCATATAGAATAAAATGAATTTAAAAGAAGGCTGAAAAAAGACAGAAAATACAGTTTTTAAAGGTATATTATGCTGGAATGATCAGATTTGGAAAAAAAAAAGAAATATGTTTAATATTGTGTTAATTTTCTATTGTTTCCAATGCAAATTACCACACACTTAGTGTCATAAAACACCAAGATTGATCACTGTACATTTCTATAAGTTAGTAATCTAGTACTAGTACAAGTATCACCAGATACAGTCAAATTGTAGGCAGGATGCATGTCATACTGGAGGCTCCAGAGGAGAATTGGATCAGTTTCCTATTCATTTGGCTGTTGGCAGAACTCAGTTCCTTGTGGTTGTAGGACTGAGCTCCTTGCTTTGTTGCTGGCTCTAAGTTGAGGATTTCTTCTAGCTTCCAGTTGCTACCACATGCCTTGGCATTGGGGCCCCCCCTCCCCTTTTTTCAAAGCCAGGAATAACAGGTTGAGACCTTCTCACATCATATCTTTCTGACCCCTTTCAGTTCAAGTTAGCAGTATCTTTGGTTGTAGAAAATTCTCAGGAACTCTGTGGGTCTTCCATGGATGTCACAGGATTCACTCCATCAGACAGGCGGCTCACAATCAGATCTTTCCAAGGAAGTTTCTTCACTATTTTTGGCTACTGCTGAGATGGCTGAGGGGATCTATGGTCATTTCCTTAATCTTGTCAAAGAGTCTTTTTTGCTCCTGAATACTCTGATCTTTTGATCTTTCTGAAGAATCTCAGAAAACTAATCTCTTCATTTTAAATAAAAATTAAATTCAAAATAATCTCTTAATTTTAGCATCTTTGTGATACAGAGAGGTTAAGAATTTCCAAAATCTTCAAGTCCTGGTTTCTTTTTGTTTAATAACTCCTTCATCAATTTATCTCTCTTTTCTCACATTTTATTCTAAGGAGAAAGAAAAAAATCAGTCTGTACCTTTAACATTTTGCTTGGAAATCTTTTCAGCTGAATATTCAAATTCATTGCTTACAAGCTCTGCTTTCCACATAATTGCATGACACAGTCCTGCTAAGTTTTCTGCCACTGTAAAAAAAATCCCTTTTCCTCTGGTTTCCAATAACATGTTCTCATTGCCTTCTGAGCCCTCTTGGACTGTCTTCAACATCCATCTTTCTGTTAACAGTCTATTCAAAGAAATTTTGACTTTTTTTCGTGTTTCTCAGAATTCTTCCAGCCTATGCCTGCTTCCTGATAGCAAAATCAATTCCATATTTTTAGATATTTGTTACAGCAGCACTTCACTTCTGATACTGAAATCTGTAATAATTTTCTACTGCTGCTAATAAATTGCTACAAACTTAATGGTTTAAAACAATACAAATTTCTTATTTTACAGTTCTATAGATTAGAACTCCAGTATAGTTCTCATTGGGCTAAAACTAAGAGTGGCAGATTATATTCCTTTCTCGATGCTCTATGGGAGTATCAGTTATCTGCTCATTCAAATTACTGACTGAGTTCAATTTCTTATGGTTATAAGAACTGGGGTTCCCATTTTCTTGCTGACTATAAACTGAAGTTTGTTCTCAGCTCCTAGAGCCTGCTGCATTTCTTGGCTCATGGCCCCATCTTTATCTTTCTAAAGCCAACAACAGTGGGCCAAGTCCTTTTCACATTTCATCTCTCTGACCCATTCTTCTGCCTTTCTCCTCTGCTTTTAAGAGCTCATGTGATTAGATTGGGCCCATCCAGACAATGCAGGAAAATCTCACCATCTCAAGTGAGTTTACCTTGATCAGATATGCAAAGTCCCATTTGCTATGTTAAGTAACATGCTTGCAGGTTTGGAAGATTAGGTCATGGGCATCCTGTGGGAGGTGGGTTAGGGGGATGGGGGGTATTATTCTAACTACCAAAAGTATATTTAAAGAAAAAAAGTTTGAAAATATGAGCAAGGAACTAAAGAGTATAAAAATGAGAAGAAGTTTTGGAAAAGAATCTAATAGAAATGAAACATTATAATCAAAGCTACAAACTTAAAGAACAGTTTAGTAGAATTGACCCAGCTAAAGACAGAATTCGTGATCCAAAGAAATGCCATCAAAGAGAGAAACATCACAAGGAGAAAAAAGATAGAAATTCCCAGAGAAAATATGGATCATGGAACGGATGATGAACAGAATGAAGATATAATATGTGTAATTGGTGTTCTAAATGGAGAAAATAGAAATAAGGAAGATAAAGAAATATTTGAAGAAGTAATTGCAGAGAATTTTCTAGAATTGTTGAAAAATACCTAATTGTCATATCCTGGGAGACAAGGAAACTGAAACAGGATAAATTACAAGAAAATTACATCTAAACACATAAAAATGAAACCACAGAATCCCAACAATAAAGAACTGGCAGCAGCTAGGAAAACATGAGACTCTGCTCTGCTAAGGGAAAGGCAATTAGATTAATGGTTGACTTCTAAATAGCTAAAATGGAAGCCAGAAGTTTTTGGGATATGGGATCTATCTGGAAGATTCCCTTTCCCTGTGAACAGCTTCTACCTCATTCTACCCACTTCTCTCTTCTCATTATGTATTATTGTGAAGGCCTTATTTGTATTTCTTCATCTAACTTTTAAATACAATATAATATCTAATATCTAACAAATATGAGCATAAATGTATAACATATTTATCTATTTATTCAGCAGAAAATCATTATCAGTTCACTGTGATGTTCACTATACCCCAGATTCTATTCCGGGCATTGGGGATATAAAAAAAAAAATCTATCCTTCTGTCATAGTATCTATTTATATCAATTTTTCATCAGTTAGAAGTTGTAAGTATAGTCATGCCTTTTGTTTAATATTTTTAAAAAATTTTATTATGTTATGTTAATCACCATACATTACATCGTTAGTTTTTGATGTAGTGTTCCATGATTCATTGTTTATGTATAACACTCAGTGCTCCATGCAGTATGTGCCCTCTTTAATACCCATCACCAGGCTAAC
>NC_138373.1:94913936-94938078 GCF_054177405.1 Leptonychotes weddellii
ATATTCCATTGTATATATATACCACATCTTCTTTATCCATTCATCTGTCAATGGACATCTTGGCTTTTTCCATAGTTTGGCTATTGTGGACATTGCTGCTATAAACATCGGGGTGCACGTACCCCTTCGGATCCCTACAATTCTATCTTTGGGGTAAATACCTAACAGCTTTTAAAGGAAGACAGTCTTATTGGATAGGAGGCCACATTCCTTTCTTTTGCCAAGTGAGCTGTTACCACCATTATAATACTATCCCTTCATTCTGCCAGGATACCTCTTATAAGACTTGATCCCTAGTTAGAGCTTCCAGTCATGGTCTGTGGACTATCTAACCTAACAGGAAACTCACCATTCTTTCTGTGCATCACTGAGTCCCATGGAAAGCTAAAGCAGACTTTGCCCTTTTCTTCCTGTTTGTGCCCCGTGGCCATCTCACAGTAGTTCCAGTCCCCAGGCCCTGGCAGCACTGGAAATATCTGGGATTCTGCTGCTCAGTAGCCTGTAAGCAGGAAAGCAGAGCCAGCATCTCACATTCAAAATCACTTGCAAATCTCAAGGGAGGGTTTTCTGTCTACCTCTCCTACCCCAGGACCACCCCACAGAAGAAGGGGAGCAATGAATCTCTTATTTCACCATGAATTCTTCTCTCCAACTCTTTTTCTGAAGCTTCTTTTTAAATTTCTTCTGTTTAAAGATCCCAGAAAACCAGTTCTGCCTGTTTCCCAACAAACAGTGCCCTCACTCAAATTTGAGGGAGGCTGCTTTGCAGCAAATAATAGGCTGGGCCTTTATTCTCAGGTAGCCTTTCCTCCACAGAATCCCTCTTTTTCTTTTTGACACAACTGATAAGAGAGGCTTTCCACTAGTCTATGGCTGAGGTTAGGAAGGAACATTTTTCTCAAATTTTTATTTTGAATTATTACAACAATTTTTATTGCTTGTTGCCATTAGAACTAATTTTCTACCCTTTTTAGGTGCCATATTGGACAAATTTAGAATTATTTGCACACATTGATGCATATGATATGTATGTAATTTATCAACTGGTTACCTTTTTACATTTTAACAATTGAAAAGGTGATCACTTTTGAGATGGCCTCAATTATCTTTCATTTTACCTAACTCATGTCATTGTACTACCTTCAGAAATGGTTTATCACCTATTCAAGCAGTGAGTATAGGTTGTGTTATTGCCTACCTTTATTACACCTCAATACATCCAAATTCCCACTGTTTCACTTATCAATGCTCTTGTGACCAAAGTTGGGTCATTTTCTCTAGCAGGCCAATTAAAAAATATATGGGCACTATTTTTGTTTGTTTGTTTTGTTTTCATTTGAAACGGACATTGATTCAATTATTAGATTAGTGCAGGGATAAATTTGGTAGGAACTAAGAAGCACAAGTAGATTATTTCCTAAATATTATAAACATAAACCTATATTTCATTACTCTAAAGTCTATAGCATTCATTTACATACATCATCATTTTTAATCTTCACAAAATGCCTGTGAAATAAGTAGCTTGTGCAGGCTCACAGAACGTTAGTAGTAAAACTATAAGGTAATACAGAAACCACTTTGTTAAGATATACAAGAATTGACTCTGATGGTATACTACATGTCAGAAAATAACCTACCTACATCTTCTCACTGAGCACTGACAATAGTCAATGATTCATTATGGGAGGAGGGGAGGGTTCTTCTGAAGTGAAAAAAGGGATAAAACTCCTGAAGATGCAGCCTAATCAGCCCTCAGATGTTGCAAGTCACTTGCTATGTGATCAGCACTGTTTGAAGTTTCATGGGTGATGCATAAGAACATAAAATGTGGTTCTTTTCATCAAAGATCTCATAATCCATGTAAGGGAATAGAATTAACCTGAAGAATTAATTAGAAAAACATTAACGGTTAGGGTGTAACAGCATGCTGAACTTGGGAATTCAGAAGATGGTGTCCTAAGAGAGTGATTCCTCTAGAAGATAACATGTGAGCTGAGCTTTTGAAAGAGGAGATAGAGCTGGGCTCAGCTCTCAGCTCCTCCACTCACCCTTTATATTTTGGAGGGAATATTACTTAACCTCTTTGAATTATGCATGAGTATAGTGGTGAAACAAGGAAGCAATGTCTACTCACTTCAAAAGCTGTGAGGATTAAATAAGATGTTTTATATAAAATACTTAGAGTGCTTGGCAAAAAAAAAACAAAACACATTCATTCACTATCAATTTCTCATTCTCCTCTTTTCTTTGAGATAGCTAAAATCTGGATATGTAAAGGAAGGAACTTAAACTATTCAAGAAGGTAGAGAAGGAAAAGTATTGTAAACCAAAACACAAGGTAGGAATGAACAGAGTAAGGGCAGACAGCACTGAGGAAACAGGCTTACCTATGGAGCAATGGAGACAATATATTCTTAATTTCCAAAGACCTCCTTTCTATCTTGATTTTGTCATTGTCATTTTTGAATTGTCATATTTCTTAGCTATGAGGTCTTGACCACTTTTATTTTGCTTTTTTTTTTTTTTCGGTTATAGTTGTTTGTTTTTATTCTCCATAAATTTTGGCAAAGTTTCTTGCATATCGATCCTTAGAAAATGTTATTCATTTATATATTCATTAAGTAAATATTTATTCAGCACCTACTGTGTGAATAAATTCAGGTTGTATGGATAACATGAAACCAGATCATGAAGCATGTTGGACTTGGACATCAAATTTTGATATTGATGGCATGGAAGAGTGCCTTTCTCTCCTTTCCACTCTAAGGCATACATCATGCTCTATGGTTCTTTCAACAACGTGAGCCAGGCTGTGTCATTGCTTAATGCTTTTAAGTGGCCTCCTCTTCCTGGAATAACTCCTCCATCCTCCATCTTATCCAGCTGGAAAATATCTACTCTTGTCCCAATGCTCATCTGAATGAAACATTTCCTGACCTCCTTCTTCCCCCCCTTCTCAGATTGATTTTACCAGTTCTCCTTTCTGCTTCCTCTGAACTCAGTACTTATTCTTATCATTGCACCTATAATACTTTATTGCCTCTGTTCATATCTCTCCCTATTAGGTTAGAAATTTAAATACTGAACAATGGAGGAGGGGGACGGAGGAATTTCATGTGGGTAAATTTAGATTATTTCTCTTACACATACCTAATAAATGTTCTGCAATTCAGGATTTCACTTAGATGTACATAAAATGAGAAAAATATTCAGTATCTTGACAAAAATAAAGAATTTAGTTTAATATCTTTATCATTGTACAATGAAGAAACCAACTGAGATAAATATGCTCTTTGAGCAGCACTTTTTGTGAATATTTTTTAGCTTTGCCTGTGAGAGACAGCAACATTATTTTTGTATTGCTGAAGTGCTTTGAGAGCAATGCCCCAGTGACAGCATAAACAAAATACAAAGGCCAGTTTGTTTTTATATCTAAATGGGGGATTGTTGGTGAAGAGTTGTGCCAGCCAGTACAGAGTGGAATAGTGTTTTATTCCTCTCAAGATAGATGGATTGCTGAATTGCCTGAGTTCCTGCTGTTTTATACTCTGCCCCTTGAATTTGAAAATGAATAACTGCCTTTTTTTTTTCTTGAATGGATAGTGAGAAAATATATCATTTAAATAAAATTGTACTCATAATATTGTCATTAAAAAATATGTCCACCTGGTATTTTATCCACATGATATATTGCCAAAAATATAAAATGTCATATTTGTTAAATGTTTTATTTTTTAGTAAATCATAACATTATTTAAACTGGGGATGCGCAGTTTGCTAGTGTGTTTCACTTTTAAAATGGTGTTCCTTCAGAGGAAGTGAATTAAATTTTACATCATTGATAAAGCCATTATTTGAAAGTTTTTGCTGGGAGATAATTTAATAAGTTCAACACTTATCTTTTGAGTACCATATGAAAAGTCTCTGTGGGGGAATAAAAATAAAAAGAAAGCATAGTGTCCGTAATCAAAGAGCTCTTAGCAAACAGAGAAAAATTATCTCATGTATAGAGGATTATGACACAGAGGGATACAGGAAAGTCACAATGACTATGAGAACAGAGAAAAGAAAGTGCTTCCCATGGAGATGAATAATTGGCTTCACAAAATGATGGAACTTGAAAAATGAGTCTCACAAATGAGGATGGAGGAATTTGAAGAGAGAAATTGAATTAGATCATGGAAATCCCTAACTATCAAGAGAGAATTTTTTTTTCTATAGCTATAAAGGAGTTGTGATGGTTATTTTTTATGTGTCAATTGACTAAGCTTAGTGTCCACTTTAAATACTAGTCTACGTGTTGTTGAGAAGGTATTTTATAGATGTGGTTAGCATCTAAAATCAGTTGACTTTAAGTAAAGCAGATTACCATCCATAATGTCGGGGATTTTATCCAATCAGTTGAAGGCCTTAAGAAAATACACTGAAGTTTCCCAGAGAAGAAATTCTGCCTTAAATCTGCAGCATCAACTCCTGCCAAGTTGCTAGCCTTCTGCTCTACCCTAGGGGTTTCTTACTTGTCTGCCACACACCCATAATCATGTGAGCCAATTCCTTAAAATAAATTTCTTTAAATATACATACATATATTCTATATATTATACATATATATTTTATATGTTATACATATACTATATGCTGTACATACACACATCTCATCATATGTGTGTAGGTATATGTGTGTATGTACACATACATACATACAGTTGGTTCTATTGTTTCTCTGGAGCCCCCTGATTGAATCAGGAGTTATTAAAAATTTTAAACAAAACTGGGTTTATAACTTTTGTGGCATTCATTAAGTCTTATAATTTTAAGCTTTTATTGAACACCAATTTATGCCAGGTTTTTGCTACATGCTATGGAGTAAAACAAAGCGTAATACATAATGCCAGTTTTGGTGATTTTCTGTGCTCTTGTGAGGCATGCAATTGTGCCATTTTTTCCAAATTATTTCATTTAGCCAATCAATGCAACATTTCTCTGAGATAGGTATTATTAGTGTGGCTATTATTATATTTCTAATTTGACAGATGAATAAACTGAAATTTTAGCTATTAAATGTGAGGCTCAGGTCCAAACTCCAGGCTGCAGCACATGAAACATTATATATTTAGCCACTAAAATGCATGTCTTCTAATGTAAAACAATTTTCCTGTGGTCAATGATCAGTGAACAATAAAACTATGCTTTTAAATATTCATAAAAGATATCAAACAGCTAGAAAAACTCTTTAAACAGAGCGGGGTGGGGGTTCATAGGTTGTAGAAGGTTGATGGCTTAAACAGTAAAAGTAGAAAGGCAGCTTAGATCACAATGACCAGATTCTAGGAAAGTTAAAGCAATCATGGCATTTTCAAAACCTGACAGTCAACTTCCACCAGATTTTAACAAACTTGTCTCACACTATTACAGTAATGCTATTCAAAGTATTATTCTAAGACTCCCAGCATCTGCATGACCCAGTAGCTTGCTAGAAATGCAAATATGGGGGCTTTACCTCAGATTTTATATATATCAGAATTTCTCAGAGTGGGACCTGGGAGACTGTGTTTTAAAAGAGCTTTCAAAGAGATCCATGTCATATAAAGTTTGAAAAGAACTGCACTACAGCAACAGGGACCAGCAAAGAAGGGTCTTGTGATGCTGAGGTGAGCTTCTCTAGGAAAGTAGAATGAAGCAAGCCAGAGTTAGCTAGAATTAATAATGGTTGATCAATGTTCTGACTTGGGCTCAGATGCATGATGAGTATCTGAGACAAAACAAATTCAGGAGGGAAAGAACTTAAGTAGGTACATGGAGAAGATGAAACTCTCATTCGAGTGAAGATGTGTTTGGACACAAAGTCAGAACAGGTAACAGCATTAGTGAAAGAGGTCAGGATGATAAACATCAAGAATCAAAGCAGAACTAAAGATTAGGGCAGACTTGGTAAGGCAAGGAGGGGAAAATCCTGGAACAAAGGAATAGCTTATTTTAGCGAGAAACTGGAGATGTAAGAATCCATAGTCAAAGGTCTGAAGTTGAACATGAACTATTTGGAGGCAGGAAGACCAGATATATTCAGGCAAACCTAAAATATTTGCCAATTTTCCATCCTAAAGAATCAGGTCTTAATAGCTAATACAATTAATTAGTAGCTAATACAGTCACAAACTGTGCCACTGATTCATTCATTCATGATTTCAAAAAAAATTTTGGTATCCTCTATATGCCAAATACAGTGATAAATAAACAAAGGTAAAATGTGAGACAAATGTGATCTCTGCCATCAGGAGAGTTAGGCATTAAATAAGCAATTATACAAGTAAGTGATATTGCCATAAATGCTACCCAGAAAAAGTACAGGTATTATGAGAATGAATCACAAGATACTTAACCTAGCCCAAAAGGAGGAGAGTTAGGAGGATGATTTCCCAGAGGAACATTTCCTGGGGAAGTAAATTTTAAGGTACAACTTCGAAGATGAGATGAAGTTGATGAAGAGCTGGGGGAAAAGCATTCTAGGCCAAGAGAGCAGTCTGTGCAGAGTGTGTACATTAAGATAGAACAGGAAGATGACCAGGGTGATTGGAATGTAGTGAATGACAGGAGAATAATACGAGATGAGACTAGTGATGATACAGAGCTGTTGAAGACATAGAATAGCATCCTAATTGAAGTAGGAAAACCCTGGAGGATTTTAAACCAGTAAATATAGGATGACATTTTCATTAAAAAATATATCCTTTTAGGGCATTTGATATGGATTATATAGGGAAATATTTTTAGGAAGTTACTGTAATACGTCGGTCAAGGGATCATGATGATTTGGATTAGGTTAATGGCAGTGACAAGAGAAAGGAATAGATAGATTCAGTATATATTTACCAAGTACAAACCAATAAGCTAGAGGAAGAAGAAAATATAAAATATCACATCTCTGTTTCTGGTGTACATAGAGACCTGTACCATTAACTAGAATAGGGAGAATTGGAGGAAATAAATTTTGGGAGAAAAGTCATGAATTAAATTGTGGACTGCCTGAGTTAGATGCCTGTTAGTAACCTAAGTGTAAATTTAAAGTATATCAGTAGATTGGTGGTCTGGAACTCAGAAAAGACATTTTGCCTGAAGATGTAAGTTTGGATTCATTACACATGATAGGTCAAGTTATTACAGGGTATAAAAACACCAAGGAGGAGAGAAGGAAAGGGAAGAGATTTCTTATATTTTAGTCTTTTAAGGTTGATAATAAAAATGTTGCACTGGCAAAGGAGACTGAAAAGGAAAGAACAAAGAAGCAAGAGGCAAAGGAAATAAGTTTGTGTCCCAGAAACCAGCTGGAAAAATGTCCGAGTTAGGAGTCAGTAAATGTGTGACAGAGAGCCAAGGCGTTAAAAAGAATGAAGTGCAAGGGACTGACCAATTTACTACCCTCTATTTTTGTATATTGATTATACTTTCTTAGTCAATCTCAATTATTGTGTCCACACCCACAGATAATTTTTGAAGTCAGAAGCCTCAGTGTCATTCTTAACATCTTCTCTCTAAACTCCCACATAAAACCTGCATCTTTAACATCTTTAAAGTACTGAAAGAAAAAGGGGAAAAATCCCTATTAATCTAGAATTTTATACCTAGCAAAAAAATATCTCTCAAAAATGCAGATTCATACTTCTCTTCAAATAAACTAAAGCTAAACAGATTTATTGCAATTAGACCTGCACCATAAGTAATGACAAAGGAAGTTCTTCAGGCAGAAGGCAAATGATACCAGATGGTATTCGCTGGAGGTATGCAGTACAGAAGCCCATAATACTAAAGTCCATATTTTATCCACAGTACTTTCAGATCAGAAGCTGAAAACAGTATGAACATAAACCCAAGTGTCATTCTAACCTACTTTCTAACTTTTTATGTATTTATAAATAAACATCAGTAAATTAAGTTAATATGTGTCTGAGGTTATTGGAGCATTATTAAAGGAAGTCCATGGGGGTTGGTTGTGGGAATTATTAGATTTGATAAATCGTATAAAGTATTTGAGAAAATGCCTGGCACTAGTAAATCTCAGTGTTTGTAAGCTATTATTATTTGATAATGAATATGTAATCAAATCTGTTACCTATAATAAAATCTATTATTTGATGTTTTATACATAATTTGTATTTGTATGCACAATAAAATCTATTGTTGAGTAGTTACTTAATAACATATATATAATAAAATCTAAATAATAATAAAATGCTTTAGAATTTGAATTAAGATGATCTGTTTCACCATGCTGGAGTATTAAAATAGGGTCATACTACGTTCAATATTTAAATTACCTTAAATCCCTGATAAGAAGGTTTTTTTCTTCAGCATTAAGGAGTTAGTAAAAAAATTTTTCTTAATCAGCAAACACTTTAAAAATGTGTTTGTATCATTTTTTGGCAGAAAGTAACCCTTGTGTTCCTATGAATGATTTTCCTAGTGAGAGACAGTATTTTCTGAGTCATTAAGACCTGACAAAACCAAAGCAC
Organism: Leptonychotes weddellii; assembly: GCF_054177405.1. Lineage (NCBI taxonomy): Eukaryota > Metazoa > Chordata > Mammalia > Carnivora > Phocidae > Leptonychotes > Leptonychotes weddellii. The sequence continues at coordinate 94,922,447 of NC_138373.1, forward strand.
TCAGAAAATCTGGTTGAATTTATTGATCAGTCAATAAACATTTATTATAAGCCTATTTTATGCAAGCCCTGTGCTAGATATGTATAACCCAGCAGCATAAAGCATGGTGCTAGTTTTCAGGGAGTTTATGAAATAATGGTAACTAACAACTTTTAACTCTCACTATGTTAAGGCACTATGCCAGGTAAAGTTGTGGGTGGTTGTTTTTTTTTCATGTTCTTGCATTTAATCAATCCTCACAGTATTCTTATGATGGAAGTATTAGTAGTAGTAGTAATATTTTCACCTGACAAAGATGGTGAGATTTTAGGAGGTTAAGTAATTTGGCTATGGACAAATAGTAAGTGTAAAACATAATGCTAAACATCAGGATGTAAGAAATGAAAATTTATCCTTTCATCTGTTAAATACACTGCCTCTCTCTTTACAACTCATTGGGAAGGAAAGGAAGATATAATTTAAAATATGAATACAAGTTAGGAGAAAAATACTCTTTCATTTTTCTTTTTTTAAACAACAATCCTACTGTTAAGCATTATTTGTGAAATTATTAAATTTAAAAAACTACTAAAAGCTTATTTACCAATTGAGGTTTCCCAGTTTTGATGAAGAAGGAAAGTGACAGTTTAATTGTTGAAAGTACATAAATAGATCACACCCTGGAAACCAGAAGTTAGAAAAGTTAAAGACATCAGGGTTTTTCAACATCTCTGGCAATCATCTCCACACCAGATTTGAACACATTAGCTTTAAACTACTGGAAATTTAGGAGCCAGCTAGGAAAATTCTCGAAGTGCTGAGGAGAATCTCCCTGGAGAAAGCAAAGTGAAAACAATAGCTAGAGTTATTAGAATTAATAACAGTTAATCAATGTTCTGTCTTAGACTGAACCTAAGTGGGAATATAAGACAACTGAGAATTCAAGTAGGTCAGGGTGTAGGTAGGGTTGTGGAGAGAATAAAACTTTCCCACTTAAGAATAAATGAGCTTGGACACAGAATCAGAGCAGATTGTCCGGCATGAGTAACAACAGGTCAAAGTCTAGTGACCTGTAGAGGTTTGACAAGCTAGGGAGGCAAAATCCTGGGACAGAGACAAGTAGTGACTTTTGGAAAAAAGCTTAATACACAAGTATTCTTAGCCAAAGATCTGAAGTTGGAATTGATCCATTTATTCAAAGGCAGGCAGCTCAGTTCTATCTGGTCAACTCTATCACAGTGACTGATAATTCAAACCTAAGGAATTATACCCTCTGATACAAGCACACACTGTGCCATTGATTCATTTGTCCATGCATTCAGCAAATATCATCTATGTGCCAGTCACAGTGATGAACACCAGACCTGTGATAAATGAAAGGCAAATGAGACAAATATGGTCTCTGCTGTAGTGAAAATTACATTATAGTGGAAAGATAGGGATTAAATGCATAATTAATTACAATTTGGATCAGTTGTAAAGGAAAGTTACTGAGTATTTTGAGAGTGAATCACAGAAAGAACTATCCCAGTTTGCATAAGGGTTAAATAAAGGATAGAGCCTGAAAGATGAGTCAATTAGCAAAACAAATATTTGGAAAAAAAGCATTCCTAACTTAAAGATAGGAAGAAACAGAGATGACCAGTGTGGCTGGAACATAGTGAAGCTAGAGGATTAGTCTGGGGACTATAGGACATTATATGCAATGTTGAAGATTTTTAATATTATCTTAATTGTAGTGGGAAAACACTGAATGTTTTTATGCCAGTAAACAATATAATGACATTTACATTTTTAAAAGATTCTTTTAGGTGTTCTCATATGGTATTTTGTATGGAATAGCAGGCATAAGAGTAGAATTGGGGAGATCACCTATAAAGCTGCTTCAGTAATCTAAGCAAGAGATGATGATAGCTTGAACTTCAGTTATTGACAGTAAAGACAGAAGTAGATAAATTCATTATGTAGTTAGGAGGTAGAAAAGAGAGTTGTAGCCATAGACTTTAGGCATGAGTACATGGTGTAGGGTGGTGCCTTTCACCAGGATAGGAAGGACTGGAGGAAAAAAATATTGAGAATTCAGTTATTTCAGAGTGAGATAACAAAGTGGGAATATTAAGTTGACATGTCTAGACTTCAGAAAAGAGATCCTGCCTAGAGAAAAAGTTTGAGTTCATGAACATATATATGATCTTCAAGTATAAAAGATGCTATCTTAGCTTCTGGCATGAGCAGATGAATGGATGAGGGTACAATTTCCTAGCATAGAGAGGTAAAAAGGAAAACCAAATTTAGGAAAAATAAGTTGAGTTCATTTGTGAACTGCCTGAGTTTGAGATAATTGTGAGATACCCAAGTATAAACATTAGGCGTATGAGGGTTGATGGATCTGGAGTTCAGGAAAAAATATCTTAGATACAAGTTTGAATTCATTACATGTAATCTATTGAGTTATGAGAGTAGATGAGAATATTTAGCGAAAAATGAGAAAAAGAGATGAGGGGAGAGGAAAGAATAGGACAGGACAAGAGAGAGAAATCTTTAGGGTTACAGATATTTAAGTGGAAATAAAGTAAATGAACTGATGATGAGAGAGAAATGCCAGAGAAGCAAAGGAAGTAAGCAAGAGAGTATGGTATCCCAGGATTCAAATAAATAAATGTTCTGGCTATTAGAAATTAGAGAGAACACTGAAAAGTCAAGAAAGAGGAGAAGTAGACATATACAGTTTACTCTCTTCTATCATTTTATATTTATTCTAACTTTTGGATAATCAGTTTGAGTTGTTGTTGTCAACATCCACTGAGTTTTCAAGGTGTTCCAAACATTGCTTCTTCTATCCCCAACATAGAATCAGTCAGCAAATCTTATCAATTCTACCTCAGAAAACTCTTTGATCTCTTCTTGCCTCTTTATGCTTATAATCAATGTTTCCTTTCAGATTCAGTTTATTTTCACCATTTGACTACAATATACATAAATGTTTATTTATTTAAGTAACCTCTACCCCTAATGTGGGTCTTGAACTCAGGACCCTGAGATCAAGAGCCACATACTTTACTAAGCCAGCCAGACACCACCTCCCCCTTTTTAAGTGACTACAATATACATTTTAAAGCCTCATCTCCTCAGACATTGTCCAATCCTAAAATATCCTTGTCCCTATATTATTGGATCTGCTTCTATTGACTACTCTCTTGATACGGGACACAGTTTCTTGTTCCTTTTTTTATATCCTGCAGTATTTTTTTATTGTACACTGTAGGTTGTGTGTAAAAGGACAATAGAGACTAAAGTAATGATATTTATCACCAGAATAAAGCATGCTCCTTCTTTTAGTCTGGACATGATTCGATGTAATTTATAGTTGATCCAGATGGAGGCTTTATTGCCACTTTGGTTAAATCTAATTCACAACTAATTTCAGATGTTTTAAAGGGTAAGAAAAAGACTAACTTTTGTAGCACTTAAGATATGAGTATACAGAGCTCCAACAGAGCTCTGATGTTAGACATTAGCTTAAGAAAACCTAAAGATGGTTCTAGTCTGCCCAAAAGCTGGTACCACCCTCTTCTCAAGTTGAAGCTTTCTGTGTACCCACATCAAAGCCTGTCAATTTTAAAGATTCTGAGCTAGTCCTATAAGTGTTCCAAATTTAGAGGGATTTGAAGATCCTAAGTAAGACTTACTAGGAGTGGACCTCCCCAATATCCTTCTCATATACTGGCAGAATCTCATTATCATTCTGTGTTCCTGTATTTTTCTCAAGTGGAATTTGTAATACTTATTTTTGATCTTACTCTCTTAAACCATCGCATTATTCTTAAATTATTGTTATATATTTTTAGGTACCCACCTTACTAACCTATTCAACTATAGCAAAAATGCACATCTGGGACTGATTAGTATATTTGTAATTGTTTTATTATTTAAAAATTCTTTTAATATTGTGGAAGAAGGAAGGACAATCAGTTAAAAACATTTATAGCTAATGTTATGTAACATTTTTCTATGATTTGATGAAGGGATGTTAACCTCAATATTTTTTCTAAACTCTTTGTTTACCTGGATGATATAACCACCTTTGAAAATATCCTGAATTTTTTCCCAGTTCTTTTTTTTTTTGAAGATTTTATTTATTTATTTATATATTTATTTATTTATTTATTTATTTATTTATTTATTTATTTATTTGAGAGAAAGTGAGCACAAGCAAGGGGAGTGACAGAAAGAGAGGCAGAAGCAGGCTCCCCACTGAGCAGGGAGCCCAGGGGGGCTTGACCCCAGGGCCTGGAATCATGACTCAAGCCAAAGGCAGATTCTTAACTGACTGAGCCACCCAGGTGCCCCTTTCCCAGTTCTTAATAGGAAAAAAGTACAGATCTTTTAGGATAAATATTCTCAGACATTCCTTTAAGTTCAATCATTGTTCAGTTGGCCAAGAGAGTTTATTACAACTCAGCGTTTGCCTGTCCATACTGGTAACATTAGTTGAAATTTTGAGGGAATAGTGTTAAAATTAAAATTGGAAAACTGTGTTGGTGGAGTTGGTTAAGGATAATTGCTTTTACAACTTTCTAGACATTGAAATCCAAGCTGAGGAGTGCTGGTAAATGTTTAACAACTGGCTTTCCAGGGGAAAAGAAAAGGCCCTGGTTTTTCACATTTGCTGATTTTGGTCCTGTAACTAGTTTCACCATGGTTGGTTTCAACCTAGCAACATGATGTTATTGAACGTGGAGTTAGAGGTGCTCAATAGCACACTATTATATAGCATTTCCACCATACAGATAGAATAGGTGTAAACAATCTCTAAAGCATTGATAATAGTAAAATGTATAGGAAGTGATGTATTTTGAGTATTTGTCTTTTTAAAATATAATTTCTTTAAATGTAAATTCATATTTAATTATAAATAATAACTGTGTTTAATAATTGGCTTAAAGTTTCTGGAAATTAAAATAGTTGTTTAAAAGCTGGTATGGGCTAGCTCCAATAGACCACTGATTCTAAACCTTTTGGGATAAGGGCCATTAAATTTCCAGTACTGAACTGGATTTTGATCCATAGCCCACATCAGTGAATATTTGTGAAAGAAAGGGCTCAAGTCAATATTAGCTGGATCAGAAAAAAGCCAGGTAATTTTTGCATTCACACCTGTGTGCCCCAAACTAATTTTTCTCTCCCCTCCATTTCATAAACCTGTTTTTCTTTGTGTCACTAATTGGGATTATTTTCCAAACATAATTATTACTGGCCTATACAATGGCCTCTGTAGCCAAGAGTTTGCATCTGATAGTTCCGCACTAAGAAGGCAGTCTAGACTGTATGTTATCCTTATAAATTCGAACTTGTAGTCCCTACTTTAAATCACTTGTCTGTTTTTAATTTAAATCATCATACATTTCATTAAAGTATCACTTTGTTCCCTAAGATCCCTACATCCACTCCCTTTTATGAGTGCTTCTTTAATTTCATAGGACAAACACCTGTGATGAAATCTTATCCAGGAAATTACAGTTGCAAATTTAAAGATAAATCTGCTTATGAAAAAGCGAAGTTGATGGCCGTATATAATAACTCCACAAAAACAAATATTTCACAAAAGAATTTACTGGTACATTAATATCCTGCTTTGAGACCTAGCTTTTGGTAGAATATAAAATGTGTTCTAAAGTATTCATCTCAAAAGGAACTTATACAAAATTGCTTTATTAAATGAAAATATAACAGTTACATTTTACATTTTGAAACTATGGTCAAATAAGAATGGGAAGAGTGTGAATAGGAAACACTTGTGCAAATTTATTTTTGAAATAGTTCTACATCTGTGGAATTCTGCATCACCACAGGTTAGTTGTGTAAAAAAATCTAATTTATGTTGTTAGCAGTCAGAACAGTGGCTTTGGGTGGAGAATGGAGGGGAGAATAAAGGGCCTCTGGACCTCTAATAATATATTGTTTGTTGATCAGAGTGCAGGTGGGATAGCTATGTCAGTTTGTGGAAATTCAGCAAGTTGTATAGTTACCTCTGTACACTAATGTGAAATATAGTATAATTCAAGTTTTAAAATATTTGTGCATGTATGCACATCCCACATGAATATACACAATATATACTTGTGCCCTATAATTATGATGTGATTATTTTAAAAATACATGTATTTAGAAGTTTTTAATTAAGTGCCTTTTTAGTGATAGTGAGGCAAAAACTTATATAAAGTCCGTAAAAGGTGTTTGTATTTTTAAGGTTTTATACAATCAAATATTGTAGTTAATGTATCATCTATTTTGTCGTTGGCATTTATTCATACATAAATTCATAAAATAAACCTTTGTTTCCCCATTAAACCTTATTGAAGAAGTGACTCATGGGTTGAATCATTCTTTACAAAAGCTTAAAAATCCTAAAAGACCTAAGAGGGTACAGACTTCTGTTCAATTAAAAAATTGAGACACAGTGAAGTAGGCCTAAATTATCTTGAGACTAGAAATATATTTGGAACAAACTATTTTGCAAATATTTTAATTTGTTACTAGAGAAGACAGGAAGAATATAATTTTTAAAGCTCTTCCCTAATGTATATCTAGAGACAGACTGACATATACCCAGAGCTGTTCAGTGAATCTCATGGGGTAGAACTGGTTGCTGATATCTCTTGACCTGAAGTTAAATATGCCTTCCTCCAAGGGCATTTAGTCACTTAAAAAGAAAAACTGCTATAAACACATGATGGGGATTAAGGAATGCACTCGTGATGAGCACCAGGTGATGTATGAAGTGTTGATTCATTATATTATACACCTGAAACTAATATTACACTGTATGTTAACTAACTGGAACTTAAATAAAAACTTTAAAAGATCTGCTTTTCTTAAAATAACTAAAAGTAAATAGGATTAAATAAGGATTATAATAATTATTTGGGAGATATAATACCTTCATAGACTTAAAAGGCTTTAAATTATATTTTTCAATTATACCTGTAACCATTAGTAGGATTCTTAGTATCTTCATTTTACATAGATATTGAACTACAATTGGGTCATTTTTTATGACACCTGGGAAGCCATGGCAATATACTGATATCTGTAAGCTAACTGAATATTGAGAGGATGGTGGGTATTTTGATGGAACTCAGGAATCCAATGATACAGGGACAATGTAGAAGTACCTCAGATTTTTGAGACATATTAGGATACCTATTCCCTATAGCTTTTTTCTTCCTCCCTATTTCATGAATTTATTTCTTGATGACCAAAGAGATGTTTTAATATATATACATATATGTATATGTATAAATACTTGTTTTAATATATATTAGAAGTTTTCCATTTTGCAATCAATTTAAAAATGATGTCAAGATAGCAAGTTAACATAGAGCTTTCAGTTCATTTCGTTATCTACATCTCAGGGTTTCATTCTCCACCTACTTTTCATTGCACACTTTCAACCCTGAGTTATTTCTTTGACTTCCATACCTTAAACAATTCTGGTCGCTATCCAAACACCTAAGTGTGTTATGGCTTCATTATCAATATGTCTTTTGGAAATTCTATAAGTATCCATTCCTTACCAACCCCTCCCTTGCTGTGTGCAATACTATAATCTCATCTCACCATCTCTTATGATATCAGTAGTTCTTTTTTCTTTGGATAAGAGTGACAGAAGGACACTGAGTTACCAAGTCCTGAAAGTCTTCCATGATTCCTCCCAACCTCTTCATACTAAGTCCTACTGACTCTAATGTTTAAATATCTCTAGAATATTTTCCATATATCCACATCCCTATGTCTGCCTTGTTTAGGTCCTCATCACTTCTGGTGGATTGCAAATGGTATTCTATTAAACATATATTTTTCATTTGTTTACCGCTCCCAGTCTGTCTTTCAGCTACAAAATCTAGTCATATGATTCTCTTGGTGAAATTTTTAAATCTCTCTGTAGAATAGCGTCAAACTCCTTAACAGTGTAAAAAATGTTCTATATAATCGGAATTTGAACAGAGTTTTTGAAAGAGCCTTATATAAGTCAGATTTTATATAATTTTTCCCTATTACCTGACAAAATGTCTATTTATCCAAATTCTCATAATACACACAATTCAGTTTCTCAAGCATATTATGTGATATCTTGCCTCCCTAAAATGCATGTTGTTCTCTTTACTGAAAATGACTTTTCCTTCAAGACTTTTCTGCAAGATTGAGCTTTGGGAAGAAATGAATTAATGTTTCTAAAGTCCTTACTGTGTCAAGAACTGTGTTAAGTGACATAAAGACATTGCAATATTTGAATTTCCTAATAACTCTAAGATGTTCATATCATTCCCATTTTAAATATGAAGAAATCAAGGAAGAATTTAAACTCTCATCTGGATGACTACAAAAACTATACTATAACTATTGTGCTCTAAATTATTTATTTAATTCTCACAGAAAGCTAGAGAAAGATATTTAATTTTATTTCTGTATTATACAAACAATATAAAGCTGATATTCATGGAGTGTGGCTAGCACATGAAGCCTGAATTTATTTTCAAATTTGTCAAACATTAAGGCCTCTATTAATTCTATTATACCACTCAGTTTCTTTAAATATCACCACCGCCATGAATCATTTCCTAAATACACTATGGGCAGTTGGTAATGCCAATATTTCTTCTTACTATGCCTCATCTAGTGGAGTAAAAATAAGAATTAATACTTACCTAGAAGTCATTTAGCATACAGGCATAGTACCCTTTAGTAATTATCTCATTTGCATATCTTAACATATATCAAAGTGATTATAATCATCACTCTGTATCTATGTGTTTACCTGTTTCCACCACTAAAGTATGACTACTTTGGAGGCAGCCACTGATCTGTACATATTTATTTTCCTAGCACCTAGCACAATTCCTTTCTTGTAGAAGGTACATAATAAATATGTTTAATTAAATAAATGTGTTATGATTAGGGGATGATTATAGTATTGGTAGGACAGAGCAAGAAAAGAAGAAGGGATTTCTTAAATCTCAGAGAAAAAAAAGCAGTCTGCTCCTCCATCCCTTGAGCTTAGAAATGGAGAAACTTTGGTAGGCTGAATTATTTTCCTAAGGCTACATGGCATTATGTTTTCTTATAATGGATATAAATTATGCATTTTTCCAAATGGCAGTAGTCAGATAGTCTAGTTATATATCTTAATAGATACCACAAATTTAGCAGACTAAATATGCTTTGATTTATTTGCAAATTTTGATTCATTTTATTGACCCTATTGTACATTACAGAGTTTACTTCATATTCTACATGCATTATAGATTCAAAATATTGGAAAAACCTCTTGATCTGCAAAGAGATCAAATTCATCTAAAATCACCATCTCTGTTTTCCATCCATTTGAAAAGATCGGTTAAGTGTGTTTCTTAGGCATAGCCAGACCTCTGGAAAGCGGAAATTGGTTCTTTTTACAGTTTTTGGCTTTGTTTTATGTAAGAGAATAATTGACTATTTTTCCCCCAGTTGTTCCCATTCAAGGCTTGTTTGCAGCTCCCTCTGTGATGTTTTAGGGATTTATCACCCCTATAGCTTTTCTTATGCCATATTCTTCTTTGCAGACTTCTAGTGTTGTTCTCTTCTAGGTCCATGAGGTGTTTGTGTGTGTTTCTCCCCACCTTTAAGACAATTGAATTTGAAAATGCACCAAGTAGATACAAAGATACATTTTAAACTTTGGTCTTAGATATTTGTATCAGAGAAAAGATACTGACTTTCTTCTTGCTCACTGCAGGAGAGATGAACTAAGTTCTTCATATCCACCTAGTTATGCATTATTCAATCATGTTATTACAGAGAGGTTAAATTTCTAATGCTTACATGTGTAATTATTTTAGTTTATGTCAGCAATTTATAGCTCCTAAATGACTATCCTCTATATCCCCATACCTGATAAGTTACATTTTAAAGTTTTCAAATTTTCTACTATTTTTAAATGAGGTGTTATCTTCATACAAAATTGCTACTGTAGATGATTAAACTGATAAAATTCTTGGAAGGATATTAATCCTTAGCTATAGCTTCTATAATTTTTTAAATGTTTGAGGTCTTTCAAACTTCTGTTTAAAGAATAAAGAACATTACTCAGATAAATATTATAAAATAAGGTCTAGGTAGTTCACTTGAAATATATTAGGTTAGAGGCAATATATACAAGTGTTCAAATAGAATCTTCCTGGGGTAGAAAAAAATATTATGGAATATGAGATATATAATATACATAGTAATTGGATGGTTAATTTCTTAGACTGCCATTTAGAGTATTTTAGTATAATCTTGATGAAGTAGGTGCAATTATCTTTTCTATGACCTAGCAGTCATGCTCTTACATGCTTTGGAAAGAAGAAATATTTCTCTGAACATCCCTGAACTCCATCCCTGTTGTCATCAGCACTCCTACTACCCTCACAGGCTGATCTCAATTGCTACTGGTTTATTGACTGAAAGTCACTGTGATCATGCTTCCTCCAAGGCTGAATTGCTCCCTGTAAAGTGTAACTGTTAGAAAGGAAACCTTGGTTATACTCTGACAGTTTTTCTCTAGTCTAGCCCCAAGCTATGAACTTGAAGATTTCACTTGGGTCTTACAAATAGTCAGGTGTGACAACACAGAACTAAGATAATTGTGTGTGTGTATGTGGTACCTATGTGGATATAAAAAGAGGCTTTGGAAAGACACAACATTAGGTTTCTAAATGATCGCAGTAACATCATATTTAATCTTCTTTTGGTGGGATAAATAAAGCTTAATTAATTTTTACACTGAAGATACTTTGGGAAATAGACAAGCGTTTATATACATTTGCTGTTTTACATGGCTCTCCCACTTTGGTATTTTTCACAAAAATCATTATGACATTTTAAAATGCTACCTGTGTTTTCCTTTGATGAATATTAGCATAATGAAATGCACATTTTGTTTTAAAGCCTGCTTTTTTGAGGTAGTGAAAAAAGAGTAATAGAAACAAACCATGGTGTGTCCTTAGGAGCTTAAATTCTAAAAGAAAGGACTCTCAGAACTACTGAAACTCCCAGAAAAAAAGGTGCTTACCATCCAAAATACTTAACAATGATGAACATATATACCCACTATGATGTTTAAAAAAACTCTTCCATGTTATTCAAATGAAAAATTAATTATTTTTAAATTAAAGTCTTCTAAGAAAGGTTATCCATATGAATCCGGGTAAAAATCTCCTATGATTTGTAGCCATACATCTCTCTTTATGTTTTTTTTTTTTTTTAATTTTCAGTTTAGCCTGTTGATTTTTCAGAAATGGCAGGGAAAAAAACAACTCTGTATATCTCACTTAAAATGTAAAATATTCAGTCTAAATCTTCAGAAAGTATGTCTTTTGAATAAAAGAAGACAGATACTACAGTGTTTCTGCCAAAGAGAGAGTCCAGTTTAAACATTCTGCAGTATGCAAATGTTATCTCGTCTATGTGAGTGTTTTACCCGAGTGGATGTTGCAGGGTTGGAGCCTTCTGCCTGTGATTTAGGTTGTAATTTTATTTGTGGAAATAAACCAATTGCTGAGCTTCAATTGTCTTAGTGATGAGGTGATCAATAGCCCATTACTGGATAGAACAGTGACTACAGGAAGTGCATTGAAGATTTTAATGCATGAATTATGCATGCAGTGCTCATTCTTCAGTCTCCAAACAGAATGACAGGGTTTGTGAAGTCGCCTCAGATAGTTTCTTGCATTAAGTGACTGCAGTGAAATGCTTAATATTTTCAGGCATAGAAGCAGCATTGACTCGGGCCAGCCGAATTTGGAAGATGTAAATCCCCCAGCTCCTAGCACAGAATGCTTTATTTGAAAGTATTGCTATGTAGGGAGACAGCTTCACTGTCATCTAACCTGCTCTCCCCAGAAGGTTGGCTGAAGGATGGGAGCGGCTGTGCCTGTCTCTGAGGTCACAGCTTGAAGTCCTTTTAACTTGCTTTCTGCTGCACGAGAAAGGCGTATTGTGGTATAACTGTCACTGCATTTATTGAAATGGACAATTTGCAATAAATACTATACTCAGAACAACAGACAACTCAGCATATCAGGTAAGTGCAAGGTTTTTCTCTAGGTTAGGTAATTGTGAGAATGTGCTGAGTTAGGATAATGGTGATGCAGTATTAGTAAGGTTGACTCAGACCTCAGTATTGCAGTGCAGTGTCAGGGTTCTGAATTGTTTTGTTAATTGAAAAGTGACTTTATTTTATATTTTTGACAGTATTGTGCCATAAGGTATTTTATTTGCATGCAAAAGCTTTTCAAGAATGTACCAGAGCTTAGATGTGTGTGTGTCTTGGATAGATAGCCTGCAAATTGGGGAGGGGCAGCACTGAGCATGAGCTGAATCAATAAAAAAATTAACTCCTTCTGGAGAAGTTTTAGCAAGGCTGTGGTATTCCTTTGGCTCAGATTATTTCCTTTATGTCAACATTTTCACATTATGGTGAAAGATGTTGGTAGACACCCAGAATGTTCAGTCCTTCTCCCAGAAGTAGAGGATAGCACTGAGGTACTCAAATTCAAATACTGTGTTGCATACAAATTGAACAGATGGAATTGAAATAATTTGGAATAGCATGTCCTTGAAGGAAGACCTTGTTGTCAGAAAACAGTTTGAATTCTACCTGGAGTGTTTTGTTTTCTTTCCTCCTGCCCAGTGTGCCTTACTCTAAAAAAGAATGGATAGATGGTATATTCTGAAATTTACTCCAAAAAAAGTTTTATTTTTTTCTTGATGTTTTAAAAATTAAGCTTATATAATTGTAGAACCTACTATATAAAAGCTGAATAAAATTCACAAAAACTCTGAAAAACTGAAAAGTAATATACTACTGTATTTGCCAGTCTTTCTGAATTAAAGCTGCTTGCTTAAATATCATGGCAAATAATTAAAAAATATATAAATGATGAGCAGTATGATATGAATTCCTCAACCTCTCTTTAGAGTGGGAAAATAGCATTAAAAAAACATTTAGTAAGAAACTCTAGGTATAGTAAAATGTTTTAAAGATGATTTTAAACAGTAAATATATACTATTAGTGTATATATATACACTAATAGTATATATACACATATGTATATGTGTACACATATGTTTATACACACATATATACATTATAATATATAATTTGTAAAACATAATATGTGCAATATAACATGTATGTATATGTATTTCTTCAAGTAGGATGCTAAGTTTTTAAAAATGTTTGCTAAATAATCTATCAAGACCCAGTAATAGATAATGCTAAGTATGCTTTGTGAAGTAGGCATCACTTATAAAAAAGGAAAGAAATACAGAGCAATGATAATAAGAGCACAGGAAAACTACTTTTCAAGATTTCACAATGTATTTCAATTCTGCTGCGGTATTACTCTATCGAGTTTCCTTTCAATTGCCTGGTAGTATGGTGGCACAGAACTCACATTGAAGAACGTGTTTAAATCTGCAAAGCTGAGCTAGTTTAGGTACAGGAGGAAACTCACACATTGAGTTTTTTCTTAGGGAGGGGAAGATAGGAAGAAGTAACTGCCTATACATTTTAGAATTCTTCTGATGCTGAGTCATGGTGTTCAGTTCTGCTCAAATGCCCCCTGGCTGAGGTGGCCCATTAACAGCTAGTAAAATGGAATTGAAAGGAAAATGAGAAAGAATGGAGGCGGCAGAAACTTAGAGATATTTATTGTCTAACAGCATACTAAATTCTGAGTAATGAGTATAACGGCAGCACTACTTGTTGGAAGTTGCTGATATGACAGTAGGAGAAGAAGCCCCTCCATGCTGGATGACAAGATCATAGCAGTAAAATTAATGGATTAACATGGTGAGATTGTATAAACAAAGGGGTCCACGTAACACTGCACTTGTTAAACCTCTCTGTCATCATTCTAGTCTCAAACTTAACCCTAGCCATTACTAAATATCATTGAAAATACGTTATGGTTAGATAAAGAATATTTCCTGGATCATGTGAGGGAAATCTGGAATGAGATGCTCTCAGTTCCCAATTCCCACAGTAGTTGTAATTAATTTTTATAGATTGTCAATTGGGAGAAACTAACAAGAGATAAATGAGGATATTTGAATATCAACCACAATATATGAGATGAAACACCAAAATAAGGTTAGATAATGATTATTATGACAAAGCATAATCATATTAGATGCAGTTAGGAAGGAGATTGAAGATCCAAAAAGGATATAATAAAAGGTAAGAGAAAATGGAATGAGAAACCCATATAGCAGTGAAATATTAAATGCAGGATTTTGAAAGAAAAATGTACCAAATGAATAGTTGATACATATTATTAGTGCCCCTTAAAATCAATTTATAAGAATTCTGAAATATTATGATTCACTAATATAAGCCTTAGTAATTTACTTTAAAAATGAATTTTGAAGATGACTTAATAGACTGAGAAATCAGTTGAAGAATATTTCAAAATGGTAAGCCATCAATTTTCTTTTTAGTATAAATATTTATATTAATGTTTGCACATAGGATATAAAAAATCTAAGTAGAAACCCATCTATATCTAAAATTCTCTATAGGTCCTGTATATCTCTATATGTGCTGTATTCAGCATTAGCCATAAACTAGGATTATAAAAAACTTATGAATCATTTATTGGAATACTAGGAGAGTAAAAGAATTTGAAAGGGTTTTCCAAACTTAAAACACACAAATTGATGAAATCTGAATTTATATTTTTGTGACAAGTCCCCCCTGTATTTTTTTTTAAGATTTATTTATTTATTTATTTATTTAGAGAGAGAGGGTGTGGGGGGAGGGGCAGTGAGAGAGGGAGAGAGAGAATCTCAAGCCGACTCTCTGTTGAGCATGGACCCCACACCGGGCTCCATCTCAGGACCCTGAGATCAGGACCTGAGCCAAAACCAAGAGTTGGATACTTAACCAACTGAGCCCCCCAGGCTCCACCAACACCCCCCCCCCACCGCCGTATTTTTTAGTAAATAGTTTGGATGAGTTATAAGCTTTGTAAGATTCACAGAAATTTTTTCAAGTATGAATTTATAATAGAGAGTGATACCAAGAAATTGCATCTTCTCTTTTCTCTCATTGGAAAAAATAATAAGATTAGTTCCTCCTTAAAATATATTCCCTAAGAAATTAGTTTTTGAAATATTTTCCTTTCAAAAATGCTCCTGAAATTTGACTCTGAGGATGTGTCATTTTAATACTTCATGCATGTTTTAGCAATCTCTTTCCTCTGATTATAAATATAAATTTCACTGTGTTTTTCATTTTAATCACTTTCCTCTCATAAGACAACTAGGTATAATGAAGAAGCATTTATTTAAGGATCTTCCTGTGTGCTTTTGCTAGGTATTCTGGCTTCATAGATATGAAAAAAGATGAGGGGCAGTGCTTTCAATGGAACAAATAATTGAAATGTAGGAAAAAATTATAATATAGCACCATCCAAAATATTTGGTAAAAAGTTTAAGTGTCATAGGACAAGTAAAGAATCATACTCAAAATTTTTAAATGAAGTCCAGGAGAAGAATATATATACATAAAGGCATAGAAGCAAAACTTTATATTCTAGTGCCAGGACTGAAATAGAGGAATTGCATA
>NC_138373.1:94938178-94954776 GCF_054177405.1 Leptonychotes weddellii
TTTTTAGTGATTGTTAACTCAAAATTAAATATTATAATATTCTTGCCTTTTGGTCTGTATTCTCATGCTTTGCTGACCCTGGAGGGACTGCCCTTCCCAAGGTTAGCTAATTACTAGAATTAGTGAACCAATTACCCTTGAGTTCACTTTTCAAATGCAAAGCAAGCAACCAGGAACCCACACCTTAAACTTTCTTCTTTATCAGGGTTCTCACATCTGGCCAATTTCTTCTTGCTCTAATCTCCCCAGGGACAAGTGCGGGACAACTAGGGACAGTTCTAGTGCCCCCAGAGCTTCCTCAAGTAATTCAAACTAGCCAATCCTAAATCCACTTATTCTGCCTCCTTTCTGAGAAAACCACAATGAAGGCTTTTGCTCATAGTTTTCTCCCTCCTTCTGTCTCCTGATTGGCCCGTGACCCCCAAGATTCCCTGTGTGCCCCTGGGCATGGTATGCCCTCTTCTCTTGGGATCTGTGAGTATAACAGCTATGTTTTAAATGGCAAACATCATCAGATCTATTGATTTTACCATACCAAAATAATAATAAAACCTATATAATAATAAAACCTATATAAAAAACAAACATGAGAATGTCTTAATATCTTTAACACCAATTAACATCAATGGAAATGTTAATAATATTCCCAGTATTTAAAATAAGTCAGTCAAGTCTTTTTTAAAAAATCATTACTGTTTTATTAAACTGCTATATTCAGATTTAAGGATAAATCCTAAGTGAACCTCTTATAAACATAAGCTTAACTCCTTTCTAAGTTGTGGTTGATAGAGGGAGGGTATATCCTCCAGAAATATGAATGGACAATTAGAAGTTTTCAGTCTAATGACAAGCTACATAGGCCTAAAGTTTAAATATTTTCCTGAGTCTGTTTTAACTTGTGGCATATCTGCTTCATAAAAACAAGCATCTACCTTATCCAGCAACTAAATCGATGTCAAGGGAAAATGCCACCTTATGCTCCTAAAATATCAAATTCTGAAACTGTAATAAGCAAATGCTAGTGTTGTTTATATAATGTCTTTGGTGTCCAGTAAGCAACACACATCCTAATTAAGAAATATTTCTGCTACATTAAGCCTACAAAATTGAATTGAATTGTCTTGAAAATGTGGTGTCCAAGAAGAGCTTGTTGCTGATCAGTAAATGCCAAACATTGGAACAATGAACCAAGCACAATTAACCACAAGGCTAACAAGAATTGAGCCACACAGAGGTAGTGCTCTGAAGAATATATACCAAAAGACAGTATTGATATCTTTTAGTGGTACACTGTATTGCTTCAAAACACTATCACTGAAAGAAATTGAGAACAGTAAATGACTTTGAAGGGTAGAAGAATTAAAAACTTAAATGCATGTTTGAACTTAATGGTTTTTAACTTCCCTTTCTACTCCAAGAGTGTATGCTATGTTATGAATGCAATCACAGTAGTCCTTTAAGATATGAACTTCTGATAAAGAAATTCAAGTAGAAAGTTGAAGATGATTTAGATTGAGAATAGGTTAGAAAAGATACTAGTCATGCTAGCAGATGGAAGGGCAGCAAGGTAGGTGGCTGAGAGGGAATCTGGAGGCAGAGCTGTGCCAGAAAGAACATAGGAATTTAAACAGATGGAAGATGATATATTAGTTGGCAAGAAGAAAAGCTGGGTGACAAACAGGAGGACCTATTGAAGAACTGGGTGAGGAGGCAGCCAAGAGGTGAATTGAATGGACCAGTAATAAACAAAATAGGTCAGTATGAGGGCACCCAAGTTCCAGAACAAATAGGCAAGAATGGTGGAAAACAACTACAATTGCCTTTATGTGAACCTGGGAAATGACTTTTATTAATATTTTTTAAATGTTTGAAATTATAATCAACAGTCATGTTCTATGGAGGAAAAATTTTAGTGGAAAATTAAAAAGTGCTTACCACTGAGGAATATTATTCTATAAAATTATTGTGAGCATGGAATTTATTTTTTATTTCCTAATTTTGTATTTTCTGTATTTGAATTCTGGCCCTGGCTTAGCTAATATTTGACGATTTGGCTGCAAAATAATACTGAGGGGTAATATAACTAGAGAATAAGAACTTTAACACCTACCAAAAAGAATTTGTCAGTCTATAGAAAATTTGAATGTAATTGTATCTTTAGAAAAATTCCATATATTGTATTGTCTGTTAAAAGTGGTGGTAACAGTGCCTCAGTAAACATACAGATGATTACAAGTCACCTACTCTCTTTTCGGTCTTCAGACTTATCTACCTTTAAATCACTATATTCTTAGATAATTATTTATGCTTACAAACATTAAGTGGAATTATTTAACATAGTTAAGTACTTTTTACATGAAAACATAACAATTGTGTTACCATAAAAAAAGTGCCAGGCATAGTAATGTTTGTATGAGGGTGTTGGTTTTATGGCATTTTCTTAAAAAGATTTATTTATTTTAGAGAGAAAAAGAATGCACATGCATGGTGGGGAAGGTA
Organism: Leptonychotes weddellii; assembly: GCF_054177405.1. Classification (NCBI taxonomy): domain Eukaryota; kingdom Metazoa; phylum Chordata; class Mammalia; order Carnivora; family Phocidae; genus Leptonychotes; species Leptonychotes weddellii. Next base: position 94,940,678 of record NC_138373.1, read on the forward strand.
GGGGAGAGGGTCAGAGGGAGAGAATCTTCAAGCAGACTCTCTACTAAGTTTGGAGCATGATCCCGTGACCCATGAGATCATGACCTGAGCTGAAACCAAGAGTCCAATACTCAACCGACTGAGCCACCCAGGTGCCCCGGCTTTATGATTATTCTGATTGACCTTCAGATAGATACATGGGTCCTTAGCAGAAGAGATACTTCTATTTGTCACATATATAAACTTAGAATTAATACTACTCTTTTGTTCTCCATCTAAACTATAAACATATTTTTCTGATACATCAACCATATTTCTCAGGTCAATCCATTGCTATCTATTTTACTAGCCAAAGCCCTTATGCCAATATGCCTGAAACTTTGATGTTTATTGCCAGTATGATCATTTCTAAAGTATCTGCATTCTGGGGTACCTGGCTGGCTCAGTCAGTAGAGCATCGACTCTTGATCTCAGGGTCATGGAGTTCAAGCCCCATGTGGTTGTAGAGCTTACTTTAAAAAAATAAAATCTGCATTCCAATTAATCCCACACAACAGAAGCAAGGATGATTTATCACGGGTTATCTGGGCTGTTTGACTGTTTTTTTTTAAGTGATGCATGTAGTTGCCATTTTAATCATTTGAATTAAACTTTTGAGCACAAGGCTAGCAGCAATATCTTCCCAAGTTCTAAGTAATTCTCTTGAGTTGGGAAACCACATTTGGCAAATTCTACACATATGCCAGCCACTATGCCAGACTTTGGGGATACAAGGATGAATAAAACATGAATCTTTCCATCAAGGAGTTTATATTCTAGTGGAATAAACAGATTTATATATACCAGATACTATGGCACAATTTAATAGATGGAATGATGTTTTATCCATGGGTAATAGATATGTATATTACCCTACATAGTTGTTAATCTCTTGAGGTCATGGAACATAACTAATTTATTAATTCAGCATATGTTTATTAAGCCCCTTCTATGTGCAATGGCTATGCAAGGGGAAGTTTATTGCCTATTGCCAAAACAGTCTATTGAAAAAGAGACCAGAGCAAACAGAAAGTTTATTGGATGAAGACAGCTCTTGTAAAGATGTAAACCAAGAACAATAAGTGCATATAAATTGGTCTTTAGCCAAAAGTAAGGGAAGGCATCAAGAATAATTTCCTGGATGCAGCAATCAAAGGATAGTTAGAATGGTTTTTCAATAGTTGTATAATGGTTTATTCAGTGTAGTTATAAAATAAATGGTGTTCACTGGAAAATTTAGAGGCTTACACTAAAAAAAGGTAGTTAATGAACACAGTTTGAAAGGATAGAGGAAGCAAGCTATGTGTTTGATGCTGAGATAATTGCTTTAATGCATATTCTCATTTAATCCTTTTTAGAAGACTATGAGATTCTCACTTTAAAGATTAGAAAACTGAGATTGAGTTTACACTGTTATTAAAACTCTAGGATTAGGATATTAAAATCTCTCCACTATATCCCCATAATTTGCTTTTTGTTGTTGTTGTTGTTTGTTTTTTGTTTTTTTGGGTATTTTTGCAGGAACCTTCAAATATCAAAGCATGTATATATTCAATGAGATTTTGGACTCCTATGTTCATAGGTTTGTTCATCTATCATTTATTTAACTAAAATGGATATAATGGAACTGGTGCAAAGTTACAAGTTAATTTTTATTAAGATATTTGTAATTAGAAGAAAGTCAAATATAATTTGGAAAATAAACCATCCGTAAATATCCTCTAAAAATAAAAGGTCACTTTGCTCAAGTATGGAAAATTTGACTGATGGATAAAGAACAAAATGACACGAGAAAATACATTTAACGAGATATCTAATATATGGACCAGCTTAAATATCATTGAGTAGATTGATGAGTAATGAGTTCTCAATACATTTATGTTAACCAGTTTATTATTGTTTCCTTTTTTTTTTTAAAAGATTTTATTTATTTGACAGAGAGACATAGCGAGGGAGGGAATACAAGCAGGGGGAGTGGGAGAGAGAGAAGCAGGCTCCTTGCTGAGCAGGGAGCCTGATGCAGCACGGGATCCCAGGACACTGGGATCATGACCCAAGCCTAAGGCAGACGCTTAACGACTGAGCCTCCAGGCACCCTTATTGTGTTCTTTAAAACGTAAATTACTGATAAGAATGATTTTATAGTGCTTTTCCCTGAGAGATGCTTTTAGAAGCTTTTATCCTTCTTAAGTACTTCAGGGGAAAATGTGATATTAGCCAGGTGAGTTTCCTACATATAATTGAATAATAGAAAGAGTATCAGTTCCATTTTACTTACCATTGCATTCCTGGCGTCTAGAACAATGCCATGAACATAGTAGATGTTCAATAAGTATGTGATGAGTGAGTGGTCACATGAATTAATGTTATATTTTATTAATTTGAAGACATTATTTTTTTTTAAAGATTTTATTTATTTATTTGAGAGAGAATGAGATAGAGAGAGCATGAGAGAGGGGAGGGTCAGAGGGAGAAGCAGACTCCCTGCTGAGCAGGGAGCCCGATGCGGGACTCGATTCCGGGACTCCAGGATCATGACCTGAGCTGAAGGCAGTCGCTTAACCAACTGAGCCACCCAGGCGCCCTGAAGACATTATTTTTAAGTTACCCCATTCAATTAGTAGACTTTGGGGAGCACAATTATTATGTAAATGTACATACTGAATGTAAAATGAATCCTGTAGTAGTAGGATTATTTTTTTTATGACAAAAATCTATCTTGACCTAAAGTACACCTGTACCTGGAGATCTGAATATCAAGTCAACAATGGTAGCTTCTTTATGAGTGTGGCCTTCAACCTCAATGAAGAACAACTTTGCTATTCCTTAGGGAACATGCTTGGCTACCAAGATTTAGAAATCTTTCTGGCTTGTAGCACCCTCTTTCCTACCACCATGACCCATGAGTATATTTTGTGATAGTTTTCACAAGGATTATTTTGTAAATGGGAAGTTCAGGTGGCTGGAATGAATATACAGTGTGTTTTTTTTTTAATATGTTATTGATTAGAAAATTAATGTAAAGTATTTGGTGATTTAAAATGTGAGTAGATATTCTGTCCAACAAAAATATTGTGGATATTTTAATAAAAGAGAAATCATGTGTTAGGTAGAAGTTATGTCAATAACAGGGATGAAAATAATTCAACTATTTTAAATAATATTCAAAATGTTTTCAGACTCCATAGGCACAATTATCATTCTGTTTTTGTCCATATCCTCAGCATTTAGCACATTGCCTGACATATTGTAAACAGTTGGCAAATATTTGTCATTAATTTACTGATAATAAGGTCTTATTGGCTTATGTAATCAATTCATAATAGTTATAGTAAAATAGATCACAATGAGGCAGTAGCATTGTTAAGGAAGTATTAAGAAAGGGTGAATATATTCCATATTGTGACCTATTCATAGCTAAATGACAAATTATATAAAACAATGTGTTTAGAAATAAATGACCTGCAAGATAAACAGAGATCTAGGCCATAAAGAATGTGTCTTATTGAGTCTAGGGTTGTTTCATGTTGTTAAGGTTGATTTGAAATAGTACATTGTTTCTTTGGAACTTACTAAAGATATTAAATAAATAGAAAATTTATGAGGGGAGTAGAAATAAGCATAAATAATAATAAAGTTATTGAAAGATGAGATTATTTGTGCCAAAATACTCAATTAGAGGAGAGAAAAAACACGGCCAACTGTGCACATAGATATATTTGGATGAGACCTTTGCAGGGGAGCATGAATGCCAAATATTGTTGATTTTTAAATAAACCATTTTGTAGGAAAAAAATGCTTTATCATAATGACTGTTTTTGAAGTTATGAAATACAATATAATATACAAATATGATTATTTTCTGTGTTCTTTATTGCAATAGGATGTGGTCCTCACTTATGGAAATATTAATGCCTTTAAGTGAATCCCTCCTTTCATTTAAATTGAACTTAAATTGATGTTTTTACAGTAATGAGAAAAATATTTTTGGTAATCCAAAAGAAAGATTATTTAGAATTTGTCCATCTAGTCCCTCATCAAGAATAAAATGAAATCTTAGAGTTGGAAGTGGTCATATAAAAACTGTGACTAATCTTCGGGGCGCCTGGGTGGCTCAGTTGTTAAGTGTCTGCCTTTGGCTCAGGTCATGATCTCAGGGTCCTGGGATTGCGCTGCATCAGCTCACTGCTTGGTGGGAGGCCTGCTTCTCCCTCTCCCACTCCCCCTGCTTGTGTTCCCTCTCTCGCAGTCTCTCACTTTCTGTCAAATAAATAAAATCTTTAAAAAAAAACTGTGACTAATCTTTAACTTTTACATGTGGAAATAGAGTTTCTGATGATTGAGGCTTATTATCTAAGGATCTACTATTTAGGCATACCTACATATAGAAAAAAAGTTTCAAAGCATCCTAGTTAGAAATTGAATAATAATATAAAAATTACAGTAATTTTTTCCTTAATTGTAGGATTCTTGGTTCATATTTAATGTTCTTCATAAAATTAATTTCTTAGTTTAAGGGAAAATGTTCTTTAATGAACTCTTTTGCTTCTCTAAATTATCTGTTTTGAGAAATTCTTAAGAAAAGAAAGGAAACTTCAATGAAAGAAAATCATTCCTCTGTGATTCAAAACATGTAGAATTCTTAGATTTTAACTACAAAAGTATAATGTTATAAGAAATTCATGAGCATGGAATAGGAAATGGGTACTAATTTAGACATGCTTAGTGTCAATATAAACTTAGTTCTTCTTTAAAAGAGTTAGTCATGTGTCAATCAATGTGCCAAAAATAAATGCTTTGGTTATATTATTAAAAACAAAAATTTCAGTAGCTTGTAATTTAGGAAGAAACAAGAGTAAATGTGTTAAAGATGAAATGGAGGAGGTTGTATAAATCTCTGTTTCTCATATGGAAGACTGATTAGGATTAAAATAGTCCAGCAAAGTGTAGATATGCGATAGATATTACAGAAGAACTATGAAGATTATACGATCTAGGAAATGGTAAAATAAGGATAATGAAGAACAGAAATTTAATTTGTTAATTATCCGAAGATGTTATCACCTATATCACAGTAAAATTACTCTGTTTTGTTGACATAATAAAGCACTATTTAAAGGGAGAAACGGGTACACCAACATTTATTCATTTTATACTTTGTGCTAGGCAGTGTAAGTGTTTTTCATATTTATTTAAATGCTGGCACTGGAGTAACAATATACATGTTTTATTGTGTTAATAAAACCCAACATTTTAATTTTGTCTGCAAATTATATTTTTGTCATATATGTGTCATATATGTGATTCCTATTTAAAGATAATTTAGTAATTAGGCTTTATAAACCATTACATAATTGCATATGAGACCAATTACAAAGAAATACAGCCTTCTATTTGTTTATTATTTAGTTAAGAATGGAGTGGTTAAGTTTGAGCTATAAAGAAAAATAACAAAAATGCATATGAGTAGAATGAAAATTAAATATTCCATGTAGGCAATAAAAATGATATATGCAAATTGAGAAAATTGGGGAAATAGAATCATGTGATGACTTCAGAGTCTGATCTAAAATGAATTCAGCAAGGAGTGCCTGGATGGCTCAGTTGGTTAAGTGTCTGCCTTCTGCTCAGGTCATGATCCTGAGTCCTGGGATGGAGCCTCTTGGTGGGCTCCCTGCTCAGCAGGGAGCCTGCTTCTCCTTCTCCCTCTTTCTCTGCTCCTCCGCTCCTGCTCTCTTGCTTGCTCTCTCTCTCTATATCTCAAATAAATAAATAAAATTAAAAAAATAAAATGAACTCAGCAAACAAATCAATGGAAAAGTTTCAGTTTATAGGTGTTAGAAGAAGTTACTTTAGCAATGACATTTCAGTAGAAGTTAGAGAAAAACAGTAAACTCATACGGACAATTGATATGAAAAGAATAGAGCAAAATTTTTCCTTTTTTTTTAAGAAAGAGAGAACGTGAGACTGGGGAGTACAGGAGAGGGAGGGAGAGGGAGAGAGAGAATCCTAAGCAGGCTCCAAGCCCAGGGCAGAGCTGGAGTTGGGGCTCAATTTCACAATCCCAAGACCTTGACCTGGAAATCAAGAGTCAGATGTTTAACCGACTGAGCCACCCAGACACCCTAGAGCAAATCTATCTGTAATTGAAAAAAAAAAAGATGGCAGCGATGGGGGTCAGAGTATTAAGAACTCAAATGCTTCCATGAAGTCTCCTGCAGACCTAAGTATTCCTTTCATTTCTTCCTATGCATCATCACCCAGAGTGCAGTTTTTCTTTTCCAGTATCTGTAACAAAATGACTCAAATTAGCCAGAGCTATTTTTTTTTTACATGCATGTTTCAGAGAAAAAAACTGAATTACCTAATGCTTACTCCTTTTTCAATTTGTGTCACTTTCAAACATTGTGTGGCCTATTTATGACAACTAAAAATGTGAGCTGAAAATTATTTGAACTTCATTATTTTCAAAGATCTTTAGAGAAAAGCTGAAAAACAATGAATTGATAATGTGGATAGCAATTGGAACTATATCCTACTAGTTATGCACAGATGCATGCTTAAATAAGGAGCAATAGTGTTAGTTCAGTAGGAAGGAGTGACTTGTTCCTCTAGAGCTTCTAAACTCATACCTTTTATTGTCAGAGGAACAATAAGCTTTACGCTTACATAGAATGGATTTTAAGGGCTGCAATTTGATATCAGAATTAATATAACAATTTATGAAGAATGCATCTAATATTCATTTAAATGTTTCTTTTAAATTGTTTTTTCCCAGTGACATTTCTGTAAGTTCAGAATTTCTCTTAGTGTTTCATACTGGGAAAATGTTTTAATTTAATTAAAAATTATTATTTCTTTTATTCAATATGAGCTATATAATTGATTGCCCTTTATTTTACTTTGCATTGGCAGCTAGGCAGCTTATAGCTAAATTTTTTATTCAATGCATAAGTAATGTGCCCTAGGCTAGGTTACTTGATTCCCTTCATGCTGGAGTCTCATTCGTTATCACTATGAAGCTTTATTGACTATGTAAGCTATCACAAATTCCTTTTGGAAGTATTATGTATATAATGAACAAACAAATATGTGAATAATTTATGAGTTAGCATCTAGACTCTCACCTGTTTTGATGAGTCAAGAGATCCAAATGCTATTTTGTATTTATGATAAACACTAATCTGACCACATCCAGTTCTCTTTAAAAGAGATGCAGATATAATAAAAAGAAGTGATATTTCAAATGTTTTCCCAATTAAATTATTTTTTTCAAGGCCTTTCAAGAATATGTGCCATACGTCTTGCAGCTGGTACCTAGTCTTTAGATCTTCTCAAAGATGAAACTCCTACTGAAGTTATACTTTATTGAATGATATATTATAGTCATGTAGTACAGATAGAATGTAAACCATCAACTTTTTTTCCTGAAAAAAGGCATTAGGATTATAAAGGAGAAAAATCACTTCTTGCTCCATGAATTGCCTTCTCAGACAAAATAATCCAATATAATATAGAACTATAATGTGATAGAATTTGTGATAGATCCATATTAAGCAATACATAATGAAGTATAAAAAGAAAACATCCTTGCACAATTAGAAAGATCAATAAATATTAGTGGGGTAGTGTCATCAAACTACTGAACTAAGAACCAGAAAACCTTGAGATTTATCCCTTGAGGTTTTAGACAAATGGCTTAATCCCTTTAAGCTTCAGGTTACTAATCTTTAAAATGGGAATTAGTAATATCTGATCTCACCAATTCTCTAACTGCTTGTGCAGTACAAATAAAGCATTCATGGAACTGTTAGTACTTTTACACCCCTAAAAACAAGTATAAAGGCTGAAAAAAGTAAAAATATTAATAGCAACAATGAAACCGTCATCCTTGATTAAAAAGGTAAATTTTAGGGGCACCTGGGTGGCTCAGTCGTTAAGCGTCTGCCTTCAGCTCAGGTCATGATCCCAGCTTGCTGGGATTGAGTCCGGCATCGGGCTCCCTGCTGGGCGGGAGGCCTGCTTTTCCCTCTCCCACTCCCCCTGCTTGTGTTCCTTCTCTTGCTGTCTTTCTCTCTCTGTCAAATAAATAAAATCTTTAAAAATAAAAAGGTAAATTTTATATCATGTATAAATAGAAATAGAATGTATGAACAAATGAAAGAAAAAAAGTCATTCATTCAGGGAAAGTAAAACATAAACAAATGCAAAAACTATATTAGTGATTAATCCCAAAACAAACAGTCTTTGAACCATTTCCTGCAAAACTGACTCAAACAGTTGTGCTTCAATCCAATTTATCCATCTATCCTCTTGTTCCATAAGTACCAATAATGAAACTTGGTTGGGAAACAGTGGAGAAACTCGTGGAGAAACAGAGTTAACCAGTGCTATATAATTGCTGGAGTTTCTGGTTTATTCTCTATCATCTGTAGAATTTCTACTAAGGAGACTGAGTATCCATGAAATATAGAGTTTCATGGTTATGCTGGAGTTTCTGGTTTATTCTCTATCATCTGTGGAATTTCTACTAAGGAGACTGAGTACCCATGAAATATAGAATGCTAACAATACCTTCTATGATACTTTTGTAATAACTGTTAATATCTAATAGTGATTTGTATTATTAAAATATTTTCAAACAATTTCTTAGCCATGTCAAATGTAACTAAAACAAACTCAAATCAGGAAAAGCCTCTTTATTTTTTTCCCTGTGAGACATAGAATACTACCTTAGTGGGAGACGTATATGAATCCAGTGAAGAATCAATCAACTAATCAACTCTTCAAAAAATGATATTTAAGTAGTATATTTGTTAATACTTACATCTTTAGCATTATAAGTACTGCTTATAGATTTCTATTTAAATTAAATTGTGCTTTATACATAGGCACCTGACAATTTGCTTGTTTTTTCTGAACTTTCTTACTATGGATTATGCTTGCAAATATATCTATATTGTTCATTATGAAATTAACTCATAAAAATCTAATTTTGTTCATTTCATATTTTTTAACAGTTTGCAGTCATTTAGCTTGGATCTTCTAAGAATTGGGTCAGAATTCTTATTTTTCTTTTTGTTGATTTTTCAGACAAGAGTCTGAATTTATTCAATACTTTGCAACTGTTATGTTAGATGCATTCCAAACAATGTCCTGCAGGGGCTGCCCAGAACGAGTGTGGTAAGAGGAGTGAAGAGTTACTGAACTTTGCTCCTTTATGTGTAATAAAACAAAATGGAATTGTTAAAGCCTCCAACCTATTTCTTGATCTTGCTTTGTATTTTAGAAAAAGCTTTCAGAAGATGCAGACACAGTCTGAATCTATTATTGTTCCTATTTCAGCTGACATAATCAAAATTACCCAAAGTGATGATATCAAAATATGAGCTAGTGTTGAGTAACTTGCATGTCTAGATGAATAAGCATAGATAGCTTTTGTACTCTTCATCTGTCTCTGAGATTATAGTTGGTTCATATATATACCAATTGATTTGACACTATTTTTTTATTATTAACGGGAGTTGTAAATGAGGCTATTTACTCATCTTTGCAATTATTATTGTACTAAACCAAAACCAATTATGAATTATCCAGATTCCATTTTATTCTTTTTCATTTTGAGGTTTAAAATACCCACCCCCCTTTTTTGGCATAAGCATGATAAAATGATCAGTGTTAATGATCTTGTCCATTCAGTTCTTTAAAAAGGACATCTAGATCATTTAGATCACTTTTAGAGTTTAGCACATAAAATAAAAATATTCCTGCTGGGATTCGGTTTGAGATTGTATTGCCATGCAGTGAATCTTTGATTTGCTACAAAGTGTTTTCCATAGCCTTTGAGTAGACTTCTAATAATGATGGAAATGGGGACTCTTTGTCCTTCATGTTCTTCGTCACAGGTATTGACAAAACTCCCAAGAGCTCAGAGTATCAAAAAATACTTTAGTAAAAACAGACCTTAGAAGTAGGGATGACTCTCTGTTTTTAGTTTACATATTTTTTTTCACTTTTTCTTTCTTATGCTCCTTGTTTTTTTCCAGTACATTGAAAATGAAAGCCCTGGCTTAATATGTATATGTATGTATATATGCTAAATATGTATACATATGTATGTACTTATCCACACATGTGTGCATGCACCTGTGCTTTAAATCCTAGTTCACAAAATAGTAGATATTTCATGTGAAATATACCATCAAAAAGAAAGTTCCATCGACATTTCGGGAGCTCCCTGGGATAGCTTTCAACCATTCACATTTTGGGCTCTCTTGGGTTAGTCTTGTTATAGAACTATATGCTCATTTTTGTAAATCAAACATTAATTTGCAAATTGTTAAACATCTTATCCTCCCATAATATTTTCTTATTCTTAAGATTGGTATGAAAGTTATTTCTATTACCATTTTATAAATGAAAGATTCAGAAAATTTGGCTTCATAAATGTCACCAGGCTCAGCAGCAATACTTATTTTTAATCTAGACCAGCTCTCTCTGGGACATTGCTCTTTCTGTACATGGTATGATTGTGGCTTTTTACCAGATTCTTTAGATTTCATATTATTTATCCAAAATTATTAATATTTTATGAATAACATGTGCCTTCCTTATTTAGCAGCATATTTTTCAATTCTAAATAGCACATTTCCCTCAATTTAATGTTATTGAAATTAAGATGCCACAAAAATTAATACCACAATGAGTTTTTAAAAAATCTGAAATTAAATTGATAAAACAAATGTACTAGAACTGATAAGGCACGGTTTTTTGTGTTCCATCCCTATGTTTAGAAAAGTTTTTTTTTTTAAAGATTTTATTTATTTATTTGACAGAGAGAGACACAGCAAGAGAGGGAACACAAGCAGGGGGAGTGGAAGAGGGAGAAGCAGGCTTCCCCCTAAGTAGGGAGCCCGAGGCGGGGCTGGATCCCAGGACCCTGGGATCATGACCTGAGCTGAAGGCAGACACTTAATGACTGAGCCACCCGGGCATCCCCCTATGTTTAGAAAACTTACTACATTTATATTTGTCTTTGAATTCTCTTCTCCCTGAAAAAAAATTCTCTACTTTGATGTGTAAACTTTATATAAGGATTGAAATCCTTTCATTATTTCTGTTCTTATAATTGCCTCAAACCACTGGCAAATCTTCCTTTATTAATTTTCCTAAACTCATAAATGTATTTTTTGAGGTTAGTTTCCTCCTGAGAAGATAATTTTCATTGTATAGTTTTCTGAGAGAATTTGATCTAATATCTATGAGTTTTTCAAAGTTCTCACTAAATAGTTACTGAAGTGTTTCAATAACAACTTAGTTCATTGGAGCATCTATTCTGCATTGTTTTAATGTAAACATTACTGTCTTCAAACTTACCTATATTTCATGACTTCTCCCCAGTACTTTTTCAGCTTAATGAGGAAAATTATTTGTGAAAAATTGAGTTTTAGAACTTCTTGCAGAACTTCCCTACATTTGCCTTAACTTGTGCAGGTTTTGTTACCAGGGATGACAGGACTTGAACAAAGTGAAAGTTGAAGTTGAAAAATATTAAACTGTCCAAACCATTGACACTAAGAGTTAAGGGAAATGCAGAGGTAGATTGTATTTCAAAAGATTATGTTCATTTAAACTCAAAAGAATGGCTCCATTTTGCATGGCTAATTAAGTATAGAATAAGAAACTGAGGCTGGATCCTTGTTGAATGGACCTAGTCATTAGTAAAGGTTGTGGGAAACTCAAGTGAGGCCTCAATCCAAGGCCCACTTTATATTAGACCAATGACATCAAAACTATCTTTAACAATTAGTGAAACAGTCACTCATTTGTTCATTGTCTTGGTGTAGTTTAATTCACTCATTCAGCATCTATTTATTGAATGCTTGCTATATGTGAGATGCTATATTTGGCATTGGAAGGTCAATGGTAAACAATAGATATATGATCCATTTTAGATTGTCACCTTGTTATAAATGCTAGGAAGGAGTTTATGGAAGTATAGAATTTCCTTGTTGGGTAAAAGTGAGTAAGAGCTAATTTGTATGACAGTGGAAAGACTCTTGGAAATGTGATTTATTTTGAATCCTGAAGGATAAAGATTTATCTAAGCCAGAGCACAAGGGAATAATCCGAAAGTAGCCTCAGTTCATCTCATATTTCTAGATTTACAAATTTCATCTTGTTCTATGAAGATGTGAATTACTTAAATTTATATGTCTATAAACCTGGATCAGAAATTAGCTGGAGAAATAAGAAAACAAAAAAAAAGACTGTCATGCAAGTATCTATTTAAAATATGAGGATTCAAGGAGCAAAAGCAGGATGAGTTACGTGAAAGCTTTCAGCTTCCTTTATAATTTATGTTTCTTCTAAATCTGAAGTTATGTGCTATGACAACATAAATTAAGGGGGTTTCTAACTTGAATTGGAGGGCCAAGGAATATTTTTGAAATAATGGATTTCAGAATTGAGACCTGACTGATGATTAGGAACTAATTAGGAGGAGGGCAGATGGTGGAAGGAGAAGTGAAGGGAGGGAGTGAGGATGAGAAGCCATTGTATTATATTAAGTAGAGAAGTGACTTGATTGAATTTTTGCATTAAGAAAGATTAAGAAAGATCATTCTGGCAGCAGTTCTGAAAACATTTTTGAGTAGAGCATGGATGCCAAGCAGGAAGAATATAGAAAGTATTACAGTAACCTCCATGAGAGATGATAATGGCCTAAACTAGTGGTTTTCAAACCTTTTTTCTTAAAAATCTCCAAAAGAATTTTTTTAAAATTACATATCCTCACATATACTTATGAATCGACATACAAATTTATCATGATTTTAAATAGCTGCAAAAGATGTAGTTTTCAGCACATTGCACATTTTGACATTTTAAATAAATCTGTTCTGTTATATCACTGTTAAGAGTCTGAATAGTATTGAGATTCCATGGTCATTGTTATCCACTTAAAAATATTTGAAATAGCTCTTGTAAAACTTTAAAAATTTTTATGTAGTTCTCATTTCTTTTGAATTCATATTTGTATTCCCATGGATGTTTAACCTATTATTATATAACTTATGCTTGAAAGTATTTAACTTATTACTCTATCATATTTTTAGTTATAAAATATACTTATAATTTGATTTTTAAAATTTCTTTTAGCTGTAAGGTTTAAAGGTTAATTTTTTTCCTTCTAGAATTAATCAACATGGTTTTTACTAATGCACAATTGACCAAAACTATGTAACTGTATTTCAAATTCTGAAAAAATTGTTAGTGACAAAAAAATACAACTTTATTAGAAATGCAGTGCTGACTGTGACAGATGGCCTTCTTTTAATTCCTCTACGTTTGGAACAATGTTACTTATTGCCAAAATGAGACAGAATTTAGTATTAATTCTATTTTGACTTTCCACTTTTATAGATGTGAACTAGAAGATGAAGACTTGAGTTACAACAGTGTCATTCAATTACTGAACTCTTTCTGGTTATACATAGAGAATCACATGGTGATCTATTACCAAAATTTATCTTTAGTAATCTATTAATTTTGTGGAAAGCAAAGAATTGGATTTACCAAATAATCTGACAGTCATTTATTTTCTCATTAGTAACATTAGTACTTCTTTTTTTTTTTTTTTTATTCTAGGGCTTCTCAAAACCTTTAATAATGTATGCTAAAAATTTCTGGGGGAAGTGATGTAGTTAGTAGTTCCTTCTTGAGGTTTTCTTTTTTCTTTTCTTTTTATTATTATGTTATGTTAATCACCATACATTACATCATTAGTTTTTGATGTAGTGTTCCATGATTCATTGTTTGTGTATAACACCCAGTGCTCCATTCAATATACCTGCCCTCTCTAATACCCATCACCAGACTAGCCCATCCCCCCACGCTCCTCCCCTCTAGAACCCTCAGTTTCTTTCTCAGAGTCCATAGTCTCTCATGGTTCGTTACCCCTCCAATTTCCCCCCCTTCATTTTTCCCTTCCTACTATCTTTTTTTTTTTTTTTTAACACATAATGTATTATTTGTTTCAGAGGTACAGGTCTGTGATTCATCAGTCTTCCACAATTCACAG
>NC_138373.1:94955276-94995627 GCF_054177405.1 Leptonychotes weddellii
TCAGCATAATACCCTCCAGTTCCATCCACGTTGTTGCAAATGGCAAGATTTCATTCCTTTTGATGGCTGCATAATATTCCATTGTATATATATATACCACATCTTCTTTATCCATTCATCTGTCGATGGACATCTTGGCTCTATCCATAGTTTGGCAATTGTGGACATTGCTGCTATAAACATAGGGTGTACATACCCCTTTGGATCCCTACATTTGTATCTTTGGGGTAAATACCCAGTAGTGCAATTGCTGGGTCATAGGGCAGCTCTATTTTCAACATTAGTACTTCTTAACATTGATCCCAGTTGTCTTTTTGTTTGGTGCCCCCAGAAGATTTACATTTACATGATTTAATGCACATAAAATTCTGGGTGGGTAAGAATTATGTTTTTGTTCTGTAAAAAAAGAGAGAGGAAACTAAGAGAGGGGTGGTTGGAAAGTAGAACCTGTACCTCTATCATAGATGTACCTTCAGTTCTTCCTTAAATCTCTCTCTGAGAACACCATGGAGAGGATTTCTGTACTCTCAAGAATATGTATATGCCAGGGCGCCTGGGTGGCTCAGTTGGTTGAGCAACTGCCTTCGGCTCAGGTCATGATCCTGGAGTCCCGGGATCGAGTCCCGCATTGGACTCCCTGCTCAGCAGGGAGTCTGCTTCTCCCTCTGACCCTCCCCCATCTCATGTACTCTCTCTCTCTCTCATTCTCGCTCTCTCAAATAAATACATAAATCTTTAAAAAAAAAAAAAGAATATGTATACACCAGTTTGAAGACTACTAAACTAGACTAAGGCAGTAATAGTGGTCATGGAAAAAATAGAAAAAATAGGAATAAATAGAAATATGAGGTGGAAAAAATCAGTAAGTTTTGGTGGTCTAGTAGATTTGGTGCATGTATAAAATTTCTACAATTTGAGAAGGCGGAGTGCATTTAAAATATTCCTATAGAGCATGGAAAATAATTGACCAGAGAAACATGGAACAATTTGTCTGATAACTGGAGATAACAAGTTTATAGGTCACTGATCTGCAAAACTGTGCAATTTTTTTTTATATCATTAGCCACCAGTGTGAAGGTACAGAGACGACATACATTGAAGGCTTTTCATGCTAATTTCAGAAAGTTGGTTTTGAAGGATATGGGATGGATGTGAATTATTAAGATGGAAGATTCCTGGGTGGAGGAGAACTTTGCTCCATTGACCTAAACATCTACCCAGGACTGCTATATTAGGAGCGGGAAAGACCTTTATTATGTTGAGCTTTAAAAAAAAAAAAGAATAGGATTGAAGAATTGGGAAAGTAGCTTTGCTTCTCTAGAAAGGATAAAATAAAAGTATATGCAGAGGAATATACAGTTGACCCTTGGACAATGTAGGGGTTGAGGTGCTGACCCCTCTCACTGTCAAAGCCATGTATAACTTTTGACCACCCCCTCCAAAGTTAACTACTAATAGTCTAATGTTGACTGGAAACCTTACCAATAACGTAAACAGTTGATTCACACATATTTTGTATATTACATGTATTATATGCTATACTCTTACACTAAAGTAAGCAAGAGAAAAGAAAATGTTATTAAGGAAAGCGTAAGGAAGAAAAAATACGTTTACAGCAGTGCACTGTATTTATAAAAAGTAATTGGCATTTAAGTGGGCCTGTGCAGTTCAAATCTATGTTGTTCAAGAGTCAACTGTATGTTTAATAGTACAGGGAGACTTGCCAAAGTATGTCAGGGATGGAGAAGAACTTGAGAAAAAGCATAGAGGCAGGAGGCCTGGGAGTTCCTCCTAGGGTGACTTTAAGGCAACACATATCCAAGATAATTTAAAAATACATAGTTCCTGATGAAGACTCCCTTGAGATCAAAGCAAGATGATTTCTTATCATAAGAGATAATCAGAGTGGCACATTATTTCATTCAGGAGACAAGCTCATAGAACATTCTAATCTATCTAATCTTTCTCCAATATTTTTTAATTGAAGAGTAGTTGAAATAAAATATTATATTAGTTTTAGGTGTACAACATAGTGATTCAACATTTATATATAATGAGTGATGACCACAATAAATCTAACTACCATCTGTCACCATGCAAAGTTATTACAATATTATTAACTATATTCCCTATGCTGTACATTGCATCTCTGTGCCTTATTTATTTTGTAACTGGAAGTTTGTGCCTTTAAATCTCCTTCCCCTATTTTGCGTAATTCCCTAGCCCCTCCCCTCTGGTAACCACCAGATTGTTCCCTGCATCTATGAGTCTGTTTACATTTTGTTTTGTTTGCTGGTTTATTTTGTTTTTTAGATTCCTCAAATAACTGAAATCATATGGTATTTGGTTTCCTCTGACTTATTTCACTTAGCATAATACCATTTTGGTCCATCCATGTTGTTACAAATGGCAAGATTTCATTCTTTTTTATGACTGAGTAATATTCCATTGTGTGTGTGTGTGCGTGTGTGTGTGTGTGTGTGTGTGTGTATCACATCTTCTTTATCCATTTATCTATTGATGGACACTTAGGTTGCTTCCATATTTTGACTATTGTAAATAATGCTGCAGTGAGCATAGGGGTACATGTATCTTTTTGAATTAGTGTTTTTGTTTTCTTCAGATAAATACTCAGAGTGGAATTATTGGATCATATGGTAGTTCTATTTTTAATTTTCTGAGGAATCTCCTTACTGACTTCCATAGTGGCTACATCATTTTTGCATTCCCACTAACAGCTCACAAAGGTTCCTTTTTCTCTGCATCCTTGCCAACACTTTCTTATCTTTTTGATACTAGCCATTATGACAAGTGTGAGGTGATATTTCATTGTGGTTTTGATTTGAATTTCCCTGATGATTAGTGATGTTGATCATCTTTTTATGTATTTGTTGGCTATTTGTATGTCTTCTTTGGGGAAATATGTATTCAGGTCTTCTGCCCATTGTCTTAAGTGAATCGTTTGTTTATTTAATATTAAATTGTATGAGTTCCATACACTGATCTTATTCAGAGTTTATCAATTTACCCACACATGTCCTTTTTTCTGTTCCAGGATCCAATGCAGAATACCACATTGCATTTACTTCTTGTTTGCTTAGTATCATAATTTTGGATATTAACCCCTTACCAGTTGATCATTTGCAAATATCTTCTCCCATTCAGTAGGTTGTCTTTTTGTTTTGTTGATGGTTTCCAAGGTTTAAAAAATATGTTTAAAGCAACTATACACACTGGGTGTTATAACGCAAACAATGAGTCATGGAACACTACATCAAAAACTAATGATGTATGGTGATTAATATAACATAATAAAATAAAATTTAAAAAAATAAAGCAACTATACAATATACACTAAATACCCTAAAATGATATTCTTTCAAAATATATATATTTCAATAAGAGCTCAGATACCAATTAATAATATACAATTGGCTATATTACTTTTTCTAACTTACTTTAGGGAATTCATAGGCAAAAACTGTGTTTGAAGACCCCTGAAATGAAGTACTTACAATTAAGAACAGAGGTTGAGGGAGATAGTAAATCTAGATGCTAGGTAACATATGATATGATACCATTGCAATGGTAGTTTTAGAGACAAAAATTAATGACTAATCTACATAATTTTTCCAAAGAATTGAGTGACTATGTGTTCCAAAGGTGTTCATTCAATGACCTATTTTAGGAGATTGTTACAGCTGTAGAAAATAATGGAGGGAATGTGGAGAAATATTACTTCTTTTAGTGGAAAAGAATTTGATACATTTCTTTTTATTACATTATGGCTCGGAGCAGTTTGTTCACAGTGGAGATGCCATGGGAGTCCTTAGGGAAAGTTGATGGGAGGCAGGCCTGGGGCTAGAAACACTTATATCTTTAAATCATTCACAGGTAATTAATGACCTGAAAGCAGGAGGGGTCACAGAAAGTAAGCAGAACCATGGTATTCCTCCAATAAAGATATGAAGTTGCTTACTATTGAAAACATGAAATCAGAACTCTGAAGCCTTAAAGCAAAATAGTATGAAATTAATGAATCAAATTATTCCAAATGGGTAAATCTCATGCATTTATATAAAAACAAGAATGTCAGTCACTATTGAGGTTCAGGTACAAAAGGCTGAGCTCTGTAGATATACCTCTCTTATCCTGAGGTAACTCATAATCATAAATGATCTAGCCAGGCTCCCCGCTCCCTGGATCAAACAGATCCTTTATGGGGGTTTTTTTGTTTGTTTTTTTCATTTTGTTTTCCTGTCTTTTGTGGTGGTAATGGAATATTACTTTTTTCTGTTATGCATACAAAACACTGCAAATTTATTATCTTAAACCTAATTATCTCAGTTTCTTTGAGTCAGCAGTATGGGCACAGCTCAGCTGGGTCCTCAGTTCAGAGACTCATTAGACTACAGTCAAGTTCAACTGGCTCTCTTTCTTTCTGGAGCTTGGGGTTCTCTTCTGGTTGTTTGCAGAATTCAGTTCTTTGCCATTAAACGAATAAGGTCCCCATTTTCTTGCTTACTGTCAGGTCCTAGAGGCCATTTGCCCTTTTCATAGGGCCTTTCAACCTACAAAGCTAGTTTTTTCACATCACATCTGTGGCTTTGACATTTGCAATGTGTAGCCTCCCAAGCCACTGTGTTGGCAAGAGGTGGCTGCAGAATTTTAAGGGCCAGCCTTAGAAAAGTGCCTTCTGCATTTCTGTCTACATGCCATTGGCTTGGAGCAGTCATAATGCTCCAACCTTATAAATGCAGAAGAGCAGAAAGATAGCACTTGCAGTCTCTGCGGATCATTAAAGCATTTTATGATAATAAAATCAATATGAATCTACTATTTTACCAAAGCCTTCTTTCATATCCTGGCACTGTCGAACAAAGCTGGCTTTCTGATCTATTCATTTATTAATGCTTTTATTCAAATAATATTTATTCAATGCATGTGGTATGCTTAGAATAGTAGAAAAACTTAGAAAACAAAGACATACTAGACACAGAATTGTGAATAATCAGAAGGCAATGTACTCTGTATGTTATTGCCAAAACACTAGAGGGATACAAGGAGAGACAGTGTTTAACTCTGCCTTGGGCAGTCAGAGAAGTTCAGATTTTAATTCTCAAAGTCAAAGGGAGTGACACATAAATCCTGTTTTGCTAGATAGATAGGAGTGGGATGCTTAACTGACTGAGCCATCCAGTTTATGAAACAAGATTATAGAGTATATTTATTTCTATGATTATTGCTCTTTGAAAGAGTGTTAAAAGTTTTCTACCCCAACTTCCTCTCATAGTAATATCTTGTTTAGAGCCCCCTGATTATGTACAGGTGCTTACTGAAGTAAATGTTTTTTTTTTTAAAGATTTTATTTATTTATTTGAGAGAGAGAGAGAATGAGAGAGAGCACATGAGAGGGGGGAGGGTCAGAGGGAGAAGCAGACTCCCTGCTGAGCAGGGAGCCCGATGCGGGACTCGATCCTGGGACTCCAGGATCATGACCTGAGCCGAAGGCAGTCGCTTAACCAACTGAGCCACCCAGGCGCCCTGAAGTAAATGTTTTTTAATCTCTATTATTGTGAGGCTAGAGGCTTTAGCAACTATCACTGACATGCTGAACCATGAAAAAATCAATTGGAAAATGTATTTCCTTTGTGTAGGGTGTGTAACTTATATATGGAGAAGTTAAGGTATCTTTTAAAAACCTTTCCTTTTCCTTCCTGTGATAGTCTATCTGCTATAGACAGAAAGTTTGTTTCCCCTCAAAATTCATATGTTAAAATCTAATACCCAATGTTATGGTATTTGGAGGTGGGACCTTTGGTAGGTGATTAGGTTCCAATGATGGAGCCCTTATGGGGTTAATGCCCTTAGAAGAGAGGCCTTGGAAAACTCCCTTCACCCATCTCCCATGTGAGGACACATTAAAAAGACCTGCATCTGTGAACCAGGAAATAGTCCTTCACTAGACACCACATCTGTCAGTGCCTTGATATTAGGCTTTCCGCCCTCCAGAATTGTGAGAAGTACATCTCTGTTCTTTTTAAAAACTAACTAGTCTATGGTATTCTGTTATAGCAACCCAAATGGACAAAGATATCATCCCTCTCTAAATATTTTAAAACAATTCAACTATTCCAAAATTTTCTGTGCTTTGACTCATAAATATGCCAGTACACAAGGAGATATTGCCACATATCAGTGAATCAAAACAGAATATGTGGAACATTTCTAAGCACATCTAATTCAAACTCATTCCTTAAAATTAGGAAGCATGAATCAATATTGAGAAATCTATAATTTAATTCATAGAATTAATAGGCCAGAGAGTATTCAAGTAGTCAAAAATTGACCTGCATTTAAAAAAATTGGTGGTTTTAATTTAATTTCTAAAATATATCAGGATATAATTCAGAGAGAATGCGAATGTTGTGTAAGTGAAAACCAGAAAGTCTGAGGATTGTATAATCAACTACATGGAACATGTCCTTACTTTTAGTAGAATTTTTTTTAATCTATCAAATTCAGAAATGTCAATGAAATTATAAATATATTCATGTATTTTTACTGGTTAGAATTTTTTATTTTTCTCTTGTTCGTATTATTTGGTTTTTTTTTTTAAGATTTTTTTTTTATTTGAGAGAGAGAATGAGAGAGAGAGAGAGAATGAGAAGGGGGAGGGTCAGAGGGAGAAGCAGACTCCCTGCTGAGCAGGGAGCCCGATGCGGGACTCGATCCTGGGACTCCAGGATCATGACCTGAGCCGAAGGCAGTCGCTTAACCAACTGAGCCACCCAGGCGCCCTCTCTTGTTCGTATTATTTGTTATATGCTTCTAGATTATACGTTTTGTTTGTTATCCCTTCATCCCCAGCATTAATATCTTCTAAAGGATCTTACCCTCTTTCTTGTTCATTTGTTGTAAGGATTAAGTGAATTAATTACATAGAACACTTGGATCATAGTGAATGTTTATTATTAGTTGTAGTGAATGCTCAAAAAGATATTAAGTGAATTATAAAATAATTAATCTAAACAGAATTATGCCATTGTCTGTTTATAATTGGTCTTATTAATTTATTCTTAACGTCTCTTTGTATAAAGCACTATGCTAGGTACTAGGGATCTACCCATATGAGTATAGCCATATCTGACCTTAAAAGGTTTATAAGCTGTGGTAGAATAAAAAGGTAGTTATTTACTTAATAGAGTTTTTGTTTTAGGTTACTGTGTCTCCCATATATCTTCAGCTATATTCCAATTTCACATTTACTAGGTCATTGCTTTTAGTTAAGTAATTTTTTCTTGAAAACCCCTGTTCAAATCTTAAGATGCCAAATGGAAAAAATAGTCATTGAAGCCATCATGATCTGTTATCACAAGAGCACAGATCATACTAACCAGCATCCCCACAAAGTTCTGAAGAATGGAACATGAATCATTATATTTTCATTAGAAATGAGTATATAGGGAAGAGAAAAACAGTGATAAAAATTCTTTAGCCATATGAAGAAAAGTTTAAGGCCCCCCTTATGATAAAATTTTTCTTTTATTTATTGAATTTATAGTAAAGTTTGGTATTCATGTTGATTCTTGGATCTTGAATCTTAGATTCTGGTACTCTCATGGGCCATATTCTATAGGACTGGAAATCACTGTGCAGTTGGACAATACTTAGAGATAGGAGCAGATGTTTAGGTTGACTGGGTACCTACCTATATGACTAAGAATCAAAAACCCAGGCTGCCTGAGGTACAATAGCGATAACAGTTTGAATAAAAGCCACAAAAAGGGTTGTGTAAAGATGCTCAAAGCAAACACTGACCTCAGCGGTAGCATTTCTACTCCTCATCTCCAATCCTTACCAGGCCTGCACTCGGCTTCAGCCTCTTGGAACTACTTTCACCTCCCTAAAATTTGTGTACTTTGCTCCTCATGATGCTTTTGCACATGCTCCTGTTTTATTTTTATGCTGCCACTGATCTCTGCTGGCTGCATTTCACGCCTTATAGCCTACACATGTGTTGTTGGTTGTTGTCATATACTTGTCTGTACATCTCAGTAGATTATAGATTCCATATGGATTGAGATCAACTGTGTTGTCTTTAACAGCAGCTGGAATCTCATGAGGCCCCACTACTAGTTTTATTTTGGAATGCTTGAGAAAAAGTTGTTAAATGGATAAAACTCAAAACAATTCACAGTTTTGCTTGAGTTGTGGATCTTGAGGTTACTTATTATTTAGAGATTTTAAATATTAACCTATCATTATTCATTTTAGATTCCTTCCAAAAATATTAAGGTCCATATTATGTTAAAAAACCCTTGATTGATTGATCAAAAAACTTTCTGATTAAATTTATGATTTTGGATAATTTTGAATAAGATGTTACATTTTATGGGTATTTTATATAATGTATAATTTAAGTGATATTCTACAAGATTTGATCTTGAGACATTCAAATGCTGAAAAAAATCTAAATAACAGGATATTAAAATTAAATCTATCACTGCATTGCTTTTGCATATACTTACATTATTATAATCAATCAGAATGAATTATAGGAATATATTTCTAGAAAATATTTTGTATGTAGTTTCTCAATTAATTATGCTTATTATAATGCTAAAGTACTGAAAAATCTGTAATGGTTTTTCATTTCATACTGTTATTGTGATTTTCAAACTAAATAAAAATGAACTACCACTGATCTTTTGTTCCTTAGGGAAGATATTGGAATGGAAAGGACATTATCTTAAACTGCAAATACTAATATATACTTTGAACACAATGGTTATTTTTTCTCATGTAAAATATACATATCCCTTTGGAATTATTCAAGGAATAAAGCAAAAAGAAATTAATATAAAATGACAAAGTTATAGAAAAAAGGAACTATACAAGGCAGAATCCATTTATTATAGCAAAAATGATTACACTTTATCTAACATGATACTTTACTAGAGATTCTTTTTTTCAATTCTTAAGCAAAAAGTAGTGTAATATGTACATTAATTTTCAGTCTAAGGAAATTTGTAATTAGTTTAAGTTCTTAAGGTTGACACTCCAATCATCAAATGTCTTTCAACTTCCATTTCTTAGTGTAAGGTACTTATTGGTCCACAACCAATCAGACAGATTATAGACGGTCATTTGTAAAACTAATATTTCTAAGTTCTGGGCATCATTTTTGAAGGTTAGTAAATTAATAAATCAAATTTTTATCAGTATATATTGAGAACATACTATGATGGATGCTATCACAGGGATACATATGGGTTAAAGAATGCCAGAAGTTTATGAGACACAATTCCCGATCCAAAGAAGCTTATTATCTGGTTGTATAGACTATACACACACATGCAAGTAAAGGGCTTAATATCATTGAGCTTGGTCAGATCATAAGGGGTTGTTCTGAGTATAAAAATAAAGAGAACTATGACATTCTGGGTTGAAGGATATTTTCGTGTTAGGTTACACAGAACTAACAAACAAGCAGCTAAGGGTACAGGTGAGTAAGTAGATGCACAACTACTTAAGGAGGTACACCTAAAATTTGTGGTCAGTCTCTCAGGAGGAAATAGTCAAGCAAGGATCTTGTTAGGCCACAAAGCATAAAACAAGGTCTCAACAGTCTTTATACTCTTGACTGACTAATCCTCACTTGTATTTCTACTTGCTACCATAAAAGACAATTCTTTACTAGGTGTAGGTTACATACTAGTGTGAAGACCATAAGGAAGCACTTGGATCTATTAGAGAGAGAAAAAGAAGCTGGAGGATAACGACACAGGGAAAATGTTATGTGATATACTCTGGGAATAGATTAGAGCTGAGATAGGTTGAGTCCTATGAGCCTTTTAAGAAGCCTGGTTGAGATGAACATTCATTGCCGGATTCTAGGGAGGGGAGGAAGACAGCTTACCTTTTTAAATTTATTTATTTATTTATTTACTTACTTACTTACTTATTTATTTCTGCTTATCTTTTTAAAAAGATTACCCTAGCAATTTTATGGAGAGTAGACCATAGGGAAGCCAGTTAAGGGAGGGGGCTGGATGAGGGTCTTAGAAGATATGGCACAAAATGTTTGTATTAGGATATTCTGAAGCTAGAGTCTGGAGGACTTGGAGATAGTTTGGAGAGAAAAATATCAAAAAAGAAAAAGAGGTAATCAATAATAATCTCTAGGTTTTATGTCTGATCAACTGAATGAATGATAATTCCATTCTCTGAGCAATCCACAGTGAGGGAGGAGTGAAAGGTTAAAATATTTTATGTAAAATTTTAAGTTGATATTTTGCATTTTACATTGCCAAAACAGAATAGAATCAGTATGGCAAAAATTATTGAGTTTAATGGACTGAGTCAGACTAACTTGCCTCATTCTAAAATAATTTGAATGCTCATCCATTATTTTTCTGTGCCTGGGGGCTGTAGTTGTTGTTGATGGTAGATTAACACAGAAATTTCAGACATTTTTTTGCCACCCAGGAGAAGAAAAATTCGGACATACAAAAAATATGGTTTAGTGAGTGATTTCCTATAGATGAAAGGTATTTTTCTTTTTTTATATTGTGCATTTGTGTTTGTTCTTTGTCCATCACTGATTATGGTTGGATCCTTTTTGAAATGGAATAGTGAAAAAGTATTTTCAATTTGCTTGGACCCATTTCTTGAAGTTACCTCAGAAATCATCCAGTGTGACTCTTTTGTTCTACCTTGAATATTTCCTATTATACAGATATCTTGAGAGGTATTAGTAAAATTTATCTGATATTCAATTGGCCTTTAGGAAATAATAATGGTAATAATAATAATATAGTTAATGTTATGTGCATTAGGCATTTTTATATGCATTGTCTTAATGCATCCTCTCAACAACCTTATGAGTCTGATACTGTTGTCACTTTTTAACAGATGTATAAACTTACTCTGAGAGGGGAGATAAATTTCCAAGTGTTACCTAACACCTCGATTACTATAATCCTCTTTACTAAATGCAACTTTGATAGAGCTTTCCTTGGTTAAGGTTCTCATTATAATACATGTATTTTAAAATATGTTGCAAACTCTCCACTTTGGTTTGATTCTAAGAATATTTTCCAAACCAGAACATATAAAACTTAGCCATTTGTCCTTGCTACTACCAAACATTCATGCTAAATTTTAGTGTTTTAGGTCAAAGGGCATATATGATTATATGAATCACTCTAACTATCTTTGTGGATTCTAGGATATTTGGCCAAGAATCTTGCTTTAAAAACACAATACAGTTTAAAAATATACCAGTGTGTTTTTAAAGGCTATGTCTGTACAAAACTAAAACATAAGTTTAATCCTTCCAAATTTTTCTGCTCTTCTCCAACCTCTACAAATTGTCTCAGCTTGACATTTTTGGACTAAAAACCTGCAGTTATTCCTCATTTCCCGCAAGCTAAACACCTACCAATAGCATCAACCATTGGATATTCATTATGTGTTGGACCTTTGCATATATTACTTCTAATCCTCCCAAACGCCCTGCTGTAAATATGGGAAAACCAGGGAGCTAAAATTGAGACTCAGGTATATCTGATTTCACCTTGAATTCTTGCCACTAAAAAATAATGGTTCTCAGTAATTGCATCTCCCATTTAGTAAATGCCTCCCATGTTAAAGGCACTATATTTGGTCTGTCTGGGTTCAAATCCCATTTCTACCACTTCCTAACTATGTATTCTTGGGCACATCATTTAAACTCTCTTAGCCTCAGTTTCCTCATCTATAAAATAGGGCAAATAAAAGTACCTTATAGGGTTATAAGAAGAATAAAGTGAATAACCTATTTAAGGAGCTTAGTACAGAGCCTAAAATTTATAAAAAATTACATTTTGGCTGTTATTATTTTTATTATAAAATACTTCAGATATATAAAAGTTATGAAGGTAATTTAATATCAAAGTACTCACAATGAACTTGAAAAGATAGAGCATTATAAATGCAGTGGAAACACACATGCACCTATCCCTGATTATATTCATCTCTGTCCTTCACAGATATAGCTATTTTAAAATTTAAATATTTATCCTTCTCATACCTACTTTTATTATTCACTACAGGTATATATATTATTAAACAATATCTAGAAACATTTTCAAATTTTTAAATGAATGAGATCAATTATATTTTTTCTGTAACCTACTTTCCATGACTTTTGCAAAAGTCATTATAATTGGTACATAAACTTCTAGCTTTTTAAATTTCACTAGTATACAGTATTCTATTTTATGAATGAAACTGGTTTCCTCTGTTCTCTTATTGATGTATATTTAAGTTTGTTTACAAATTTTTATAAACTTCTAAGTAATAATAAGATGATGAAAGTAATATAAAACACTTTTCTAGTGTTTATTATGTTTCAGACACTGTTCTAAGTGACTTACATAGGTGACTGAATCACTTAGTCCCACAACAATTTATAGTAAGTACTATTATTGAATGTAATGTAGATAAGGAAACTCCATCAACTTCACACAGTTAGTACATGCTGTTGCTAGAAATCAATTTGACAATCAGGCTCAAGAGTCCGTTTTTTTAACCACATATCTATTTAGGCATACACATGACGGTAGCTCTAAGACCCATCTCAGTCCTGTCTGAATATCAGATTTATCTAGGCACTTAAAAATGATGTATGCCAAATTTTCCCTCCAGATCAGCTAACTCAAAATCTCTGGGGATAGGGTCTATACATAAATACTTTTAATTCTTATTTATTTTAAAGATTTATTTATTTGTTTTAGAGAGAGAGGGAAGGAGAGGCAGAGAGAGAGAATCTCAAGAAAACTCTTGGTTGAGCACAGAGCCCAACGTGGGGCTCGATCTCACAACCCTGAGATCATGACCTGAGCCAAAATCAAGAGTCAGATGCTCAACTGACTGAACCACCCAGGCGCCCCAAATCTTATTTTTATTTAAACTTTTGAGGCAATTTTAAATTGGCATGAAGTTGTAAAAAATAATACAGAACAATCTCATTTACCCATTTTCTCCCAGTGATAATATCTTGCAAAACCATAAAACAATACGACAACTGGGATCAACATTAATATAGTCAAGATATTGAACATTTCCATTACCACAAGGATCCCTCCTATAGCCACATCCATTTCCCTCCCACTGATTCTCTTCTCAAACTCTGGCAACCACTAATCTATTTTCCATTTCTATAATTTTGTCATTTCAAGAATATTATGTATATGGACTTATATGGTATGTAAATTTGGGGGAATTGACTTTTCATTTAGCATAATTCTCTGAAGATTCATCTAAGTTGTTGCATGTATAAATAGTTTATTCCTTTTTATTGTTAGTGGTATTTCAGGGTATGGATGTACCACAGTTTTCTTAACAATTCACCTGTGGAAGGACATTTTGAGTATTTCCACTTTTTTGGCTATTACATATAAAACTGCTATGATTGTTTATTTTTAAGTTTTTGTTTGAACTTGTTTTTGTACTTCTCTGGGACAAATGTCCAGGAATGCAATTGCTGGGTCACATGGTAGTTGCATGTTTAGTTTTTTAACTTTCTGTATAATTTAAGTATCATGGTGCTAGGGTTTATAGCTAGGAATGACATTTCTAGGACATATGGCATATGTATTTTCAACTTCACCAGATTTTGGCAAACTGGCTTAAAAAATCAGTAACCATTTATTTTTCCTAAGTGAGTGTGTTGCTCTTTTCTCACCATCACTTAGTATTTTAAAAATCTTTAAATGTTTGCAAATTGATGAGTGTTTAAGGACATTCTATTATGGTTTTGTTTTACTTATTTCTATTTACTAGTGAGATTAAGCATTTTTCTATATATTTATCGACTTTGCAGTTTTCATCTTCTTTAAGTTGCTTGGTCAAAGTCTCTGCTTACTTCCTAATTTTTTTTCTCTTTTGTCTTTTCCTTTATTGATTATGCGGCTTTTTTCAACATATTCTGGACATAAAAATTTTGGTAGTTAAAGTGAATCACAAATAGGTTCCCTTGAGCTCTAGCATGTTGTTTTACTTTGTTTCTGGTGTCTTTTGATGAATAGAAGGTTTTTTTTTTTTTAATATATCAAAATTTATAAACCCTTTCCATATTAATTTGTGCTTTTATTTTTTAAAGAAATTCTTTCCCATTATGAGGTCATAAATATATTTCTATTTTTTCTCTAAAAGTTTTGAAATTGGGGGCTATGAATTATTTTTTTAAAAGATTTTATTTATTTATTTGAGAGGGAGAGAATGAGAGAGAGAGAAAGCACATGAAAGGGAGGAGGGTCAGAGGGAGACACAGACTCCCTGCTGCGCAGGGAGCCCAGTGAGGGACTCAATCCTGGGACTCCAGGATCATGACCTGAGCTGAAAGCAGACACTTAACCAACTGAGCCACCCAGGCGCCCATGAATTATTTTCTTTACTAAACTTGGAATTAATGTGAGGGCAGGGTCATCATTGGTTGGATCATCAGTTGCTCCAGCTCCAAATTATTAAATAATTGATCCTCCCCCTTGTAGTTACAGGGCTATTTCTATCATTTATCTGGTCTCCTTGAGTGGTGGGTCTGTTTCTGGACTTTCTCTATTGATCCAATGATTTGTTGTTCCACTCTGCATTGTTACTGAACTGTCTTAATTATTATAACATTATAATAAATCATGGTTATTCTAAAGTAAGGACCCCACCCATTTCTTTTTGTCTTGACTATTCCTGGCTATTTGCTCTTCAACATAAGTTTTAAAATTATCTTACTAAATTCCCTACCAAACTCTGTTGATATTTTGATTGGAATTGTATTGAATTTATAGATTAATTTGAGAGTAAATTGAAATCTTTATTATATTGAGTTTTCTTATTCTTGGACATTTAACAATATTTCTTTGTTTAATTAGCAATTTTTCAAACTCTTTTAATAAATCTTGCAATTTTCTTCAGAAGGGTTTCATACTACTTTTGGGAAAATTTTTCCTAAATGTCTAATAGTTTTGTTGCTAATGTAGATATTTTTAAAATCACATTTTAATTGTTTTCTCCTTGTTTATAGGACTGCAACTGGTTTTTAGAATTGATCTTATATGAAGAAAATTGCTGTACTATTATTAGTTTTAATCTGTAATTTGTCTTTCATGTTTTCTGTTTAGACAATCATATTGTCTGTGAATAATGAAATTTTTCTTTCCTCCTTCCTAGTCCTTCTTTTATTTATTTTTCTGACCTTGTTGTACAATGCTCAAGTGTAATATTGAATAGAAGGAGTACAAGCAGACATTCTTATTCTTGACTTTTAAGGAAATTATGTTAACTTACCGACACCTCTCCTTTTTGATCACACTTGAAGGTTAAAATGTCTCTCTTAGGGTAAAAATACATATTTTTTGAGTCTAATGATGACTTTTATCACGAAACTTTTATTTTTAATTTTGGGTATGAATGTTCTTTATTTTTTCTAAGATTTTATTTTATTTATTTGTCAGAGGGAGAGAGAGAGCACAAGCAGGGGGAACGGCAGGCAGAGGGAGAAGCAGGCTCCCTGCTGAGCAAGGAGCCCAATTAGGGACTCGAACCCATGATCCTGGGATCATGACCTGAGCAGAAGGCAGACACTTAGCTGACTAAGCTACCCAGGTGTCCCATAATTGTTATTTCTGAGACCTTGGAAAACATAAAATAGCCACAGTTAATATTGCTAATGTTTTTTAGTAAAAACAGAACTTACTGTTTAAGATTTTCTAATCTGTGATGCATACTATAAGTTTACTAGGATTGATGCCACTATGCATCCATTTTACTAGATTTGTTTTTTAGATGTAGCGTGTGAGAGAAAAAAATTCAAATGCTTAAGCCCTTTTGTAGTCCTCTAGAACCAAATTTTAAAAAGCATATTTTTGTAATGATATGTTCATTGACTTGAAATCAAAGTAACAAGAATACTCTGAAGAAAAAGTACCCAACACTTTGTAAACTGGATATAAAACTTTATAGAATGTCATGGAAAATTTAATCAACTAGCATTGAGTGATATTCACATCCTAGAATGATGTGTCTTCTTTACTAGAAGTGGGACTAAACTATCAATGTGGCCATCTTTATTTTCAAAAATTTTTAATACAGCATAATGCTTTCATAAGGGAAATATAATTAAATCATCACAGAAGTAAAAAAAACCCTCCATTATGGTTATTAAAATATTTTAATATGTTTATTTGTATACCAAAACACTTTCTATTAAATATATGTACTGAATATATTTTAGTTATTAGCTTTTCTTTCTTTTCTTTTTCCCACCTGCTGCAACGAGAGATTTCTCTGCTTCCTGAAGACAGAAGTATAATTGTATATCTGTAGGACACATATCATTTTCCTCTTTTAACAAACTCTGATAAAAGACCTTTGTGATGATATAATTTTCATGAGTTCAGTACATTTGTAAAGGAACTGGTAAATCCAGTATGTTTGCCTCTATGCATTATTTTCTTTAAAATGTAGCCTAGATAAATTTGAACTATTTGTGTATAATGTTTCAAAACCTAAAATTCAAGTGTATTTTCGTTTTCTATCATGATTAGTCATTTGGTGTTGAGTTGCTGTAAGAACTGAATTTCACCAAAATAACTGTGGATATCCAGTGAGCTTTCGTATTTTGTGACCTTCTTCTCTGAACATCTTGACATATTTTCCCTTCAACAGTCCTCATCACTGCCAATGGGCCATTATGTCTAGCTTAACACTTACATTTAATTCTCCCACTGTGGACTCAGTGAATGTCAGGGATTTTTAAAATATTTTATTTTATTTTATTTATTTTTTTATTTTACTTTTATTTTATTTCATTTTATTTTATTATTTTATATTTTATAATTCAAGTTAGTTCACATATAGTGTATTATTAGTTTCAGGGCTAGAATTTAGTGATTCATCAGTTGCATTTAACACCCACTGCTCATTACATCAGGTGCCCTCTTTAATGCCCATCATGCAGTTACCCCATTCCCTACCCACTTCCCCTTCAGCAACCCTCAGTTTGTTCCCTATAGTTAAGAGTCTCTAATGGTTTGCCTCCCTCTCTGTTTTTATCTTGTTTTATTTTTCCTTCCCTTCCCCTATGTTCATCTGTTTTGTTTCTTAAATTCCACATATGAGTGAAATCATATGGTATTTGTCTTTCTCAGACTGACTTGTTTTGCTTAGCATAATACACTTCAGTTCTACCCACGTCATGACAAGATTTCATTCTTTTTGATGGCTGAGTAATATTCCATTGTGTGTGTGTGTGTGTGTGTGTGTGTGTGTGTGTGTGTGTACCGCATCTTCTTTATCTGTTCATCCATTGATGGACATCTGGACTCTTTCCATACTTTGGCTATTGTGGACATTGCTGCTGTAAACATTGGGGTGCATGTGCCCCTTTGAATCACTATTTTTGTATCCTTTGGATAAATACCTAGCAGTGCTATTGCTGGATCATAGGGTAGTTTTATTTTTAACTTTTTGTATTAGTAATATTTTTAACTTTAACAGAGTGGCTGTACCAGTTTTCATTCTCACCAACAGTGTAGGAGGGTTCCCCTTTCTCTGCATCTTCGCCAACATCTGTTGTTTCCTGATTTGTTATTTTAAGCATTCTGACAGGTGTGAGTTGATATCTCATTGTGGTTTTGATTTGTATTTCCCTGATGCTGAGTGATGTTGAACCCTTTTTCATGTGTCTGTTAGCCATTTGTATGTCTTTGGATAGTGTCTTCTGCCCATTTCTTCACTGGATTTTTTATTTTTTGGGTGTTGAGTTTGGTAAGTTCTTTATAGATTTTGGATATTAACTCTATCAGATATGTCATTTGCAAATATTTCTCCCATTCCATAGGTTTTCTTTTAGTTTTGTTGATTGTTTTGTTTGCTGTGCAGAAGCTTTTTATCCTGATGAAATCCCAATAGTTCATTTTTGCTTTTGTTTCCCTTGCCTCTGGAGATGTGTCTAGCAAGAAGTTGCTGTGGCCAAGGTCACAGAGGTTGCTACCTGTGTTCTCTAGGATTTTGATGGATTCCTGTCTCACATTTAGGTCTTTCATCCATTTTGAGTTTATTTTTGTATATGAAGTAAGAAAGCGGTCCAGTTTCATTCTGCATGTGGCTGTCCAATTTTCCCAACATCATTTGTTGGAGAGACTGTCCTTTTTCCATTAGATATTCTTTCCTGCTTTGTCGAAGATTAGTTGACTGCAGAGCTGAGGGTCCATTTCTGGGTTTTCTAGTCTGTTCATTGATCTATGTGTCTGTTTTTGTGAGAGTACCTATTGTCTTGAGGACTAGAGCTTTGAAATGTAGCTTGAAGTCTGGAATCGTGATGCCTTCAGCTTTGTTTTTTCAGGATTGCTTTGGCTATTTCAGGTCTTTTGTGGTTCCACACAAATTTCAGGATTGTTTGCTCTAGCTCTGTGAAAAATGCTGGTGGTATTTTGATAGGGACTGCATTAAATGTGTAGTTTGCTCTGGGTAGTATAGACATTTTAACAATGTTTTTTCTTCCAATCCATGAGCATGGAATGTTTTTCCATTTATTTGTGTCCTCTTTAATTTCCTTCATAAGTTTTCTATAGTTTCCAGAGTACAGATCTTTTACCTCTTTGGTTAGGTTTATTCCTAGGTATCTTATTGGTTTGGGTGCAATCATAAATGGGATTCATTACTTGATTTCTCTTTCTGTTGCTTCATTATTGGTGTATAGAAATGCAACAGACTTCTGTGCATTGATTTTATATCCTGCGACTTTGCTGAATTTCTGTATCAGTTCTAGCAGCTTTTTAGTGGAGTCTTTCAGGTTTTCTACATAGAGTATCATGTCATCTGCGAAGAGTGAAAATTTGACTTCTTTGCTGATTTAGATGCCTTTTATTTCTTCTTTTTGTCTGATTGCTGAGCTAGGACTTCCAGTACTATGTTGAACAACAGTGGTAAGAATGGACATCCCTTTCATGTTCCTGAACTTGGGGGAAAATCTCTGTCTTTCCCCATTGAGGATCATCTTAGCTGTGGGTCTTTCCTATATGCCTTTAGGATGTTGAGGTATTTTCCCCCATCCCTACTTTATTGAGGGTTTTTATCAAGAAAGGATGATGTAGGGCGCCTGGGTGGCTCAGTTGGTTAAGCGACTGCCTTCGGCTCAGGTCATGATCCTGGAGTCCCGGGATCGAGTCCCGCATCGGGCTCCCTGCTCGGCGGGGGGTCTGCTTCTGCCTCTGCCCTCTTCCCTCTCGTGCTCTCTGTCTCTCTCTCTCAAATAAATAAATAAAATCTTTAAAAAAAAAAAGAAAAAAGAAAGGATGATGTATTTTGTCAAATGCTTTTTCTGCATCTATTGAGAGGATCATATGGTTCTTATCCTTTCTTTTATTAATGTGGTGTATCATGTTGATTGATTTGTGTATGTTGAACCATCCTTGTAGCCCAGGAATAAATCCCACTTGGTCGTGGTGAATAATCCTTTTAATATACTGTTGGATCTGATTACCTAGTGTCTTGTTGAGAATTTTGCATCCATGTTCAACAGGGATATTGATCTGTAATTCTCCTTTTTAGTGGTGTTTTTCTGGTTTTGGGATCAAGGTAATGCTGTCCTCATAGAATGAGTTTGGAAGTTTTCCTTCCATTTCTGATTTTTTGAACAGTTTCAGAAGAATAGATATTATTTCTTATTTAAATGTTTTGTAGTTGGGATGCCTGGGTGGCTCAGTCAGTTAAGTGTCTGCCTTTGGCTTAGGTCATGATTCCAGGGTCCTGGGCTCAAGTCCTGCATCGGGCTCCTTGCTCGACAGGAAGCCTGCTTCTCCCTCTGCCTGCCATTCCCCCTGCTTGTGCTCTCACTCTCTGACAAATAAATAAA
This sequence comes from Leptonychotes weddellii, assembly GCF_054177405.1. Lineage (NCBI taxonomy): Eukaryota > Metazoa > Chordata > Mammalia > Carnivora > Phocidae > Leptonychotes > Leptonychotes weddellii. The sequence goes on from NC_138373.1 coordinate 94,975,177, forward strand.
TAAAATCTTTTTAAAAAAATAAATAAACGTTTGGTAGAATTCCCGTGAGAAGCCACCCAGCCCTGGACTCTTGTTTGCGGGGAGATTTTTGATTACTGCTTCAATTGCTTTGCTGGTTATGGGCCTGTTCTGATACTCTGTTTCTTCCTGTTTCAGTTTGGTAGTTTATATGTTTCTAGGAATTTATCCATTTCTTCCAGATTGCCTGATTTGTTGTCATATAATTGCTCATAATATTTTCTTATAATTGTATCTCTGCGGTGTTGGTTGTGATCTCTTCTCTTTCATTCATGATTTTATTTATTGGGTCCTTTCTCTTTTCCTTTTGATAAGCCTCACTAGGGGTTTATCAACCTTGTTAATTTTTTCAAAGAAGCAGCTAATAGTTTTGTTCATCTGTTCTACTGTTTTTTTTGATTTCTGTGTCACTGATTTGTGCTCTAATCTTTATTATTTCCCTTCTTTTGCTGGATTTAGGCTTTATGTGCTGTTCATTTTCCAGCTCCTTTAGGTGTAAGGTTAGGTTGTGTATTTGAGACTTTTCTTGCTTCTTGAGGATGTACTGCTATATAGTTCCCTCTTTTTTTTTTTTTTTAAAGATTTTATTTATTTATTTGAGACAGAGAGCACATGAGAGGGGGGAGGGTCAGAGGGAGAAGCAGGCTCCCTGCCGAGCAGGGAGCCCGATGCGGGACTCGATCCCGGGACTCCAGGATCATGACCTGAGCCGAAGGCAGTCGCTTAACCAACTGAGCCACCCAGGCGCCCTATATAGTTCCCTCTTAGGACAATCTTTGCTGCATCCCAAAGGTTTTGGACTGTTGTGTTTTCATTTTCACTTGCTTCCATGTATTTTTTTAATTCTTCTTTAATTTCCTGGTTGACCCATTCATTCTTTAGTAGGATGTTCTTTAACCTCCATGTATTTGTGGTCCTCCTAAATATTTTCTTGTGGTTGACTTGAAGTTTCATAGCATTGTGGTCTGAAAATATGCATGATATGATCTCAACCTTTTTGTACCAGTTGAGTCCTGATTTGTGACCCAGTATGTGATCTATTCTAGAGAATGGTCTATGTGCACTTGAAAAGAATGTCTACTCTGCTGCTTTAGGATGAAATGCTCTGAATATTTCTGTTAAGTCTATATGGTCCAGTGGGTCATTCAAAGCCCTTGTTTCCTTGTTGACCTTCTGTTTAGATGATCTGTCCTTTGCTGTGAGTTGAGTGTTAAAGTCCCCTGCTATTACTGTATTATTATCAAAGAATTTATTTAATTTTGTTATTAATTGATTTATATATTTGGCTGCATCCAAGTTAGGGGCATAAATATTTACAATTATTATATCTTCTTGTTGGATAGACCCTTTATTGTGATATAGTTCCTCCTTATTCTCTTATTATAGTGTCTGTTTTAAATCTAGTTTGATATAAGGATGGCTACTCCAGCTTTCTTTTGATATCCATTAGCATGATAAATGGTTCTTCACCCCCTACTTTCAGCCTGGAGGTATCTTTGGGTATAAAATGAGTCTCTTGTAGACAGAATATCAGTGGGTCTTCTTTTTTTATCCATTCTGATGCCCTATGTCTTTTGATTGGAGCATTTAGTCCATTTGCATTCCAAGTAATTATTGAAAGATATGAATTTAGTGGCATTGCATTACCTATGAAGTCACTGTTTCTCTATATTGTCTCTCTTTCTTTCTAGTTCTTGTTACTTTTGGTCTCTTTTTCTCCTCAAAGGCTCCCCTTTGATATTTCTTGCATGGCTGGTTTAGTGTTCATGAACTACTTTAGCTTTTGTTTGTCTTGGAAACTCTTTATCTCTCCTTCTATTCTGAATGACAGCCTTGCGGGATAAAGTATTCTTGGCTGCATATTTTTCCCATTTAGCATGTTGAATGTATCATGCCTCTCCTGTCTGACCTGCCAAGTCTCTGTGAACAGGTCTGCTGCCAGCTTTATGTGTTTACCCTTGCAGGTTAAGCACCTTTTCTCACAAGCTGCTTTCAGAATTCTTTATCTTTGTATTTTGCAAGTTTCACTATGATATGTCTTGATGGTGAGCTGTTTTTGTTGATTTTGAGGGGCGTTCTCTCTGCCTCTTGGACTTGAATGCCTGTTTCCTTCCCCAGATTAGGGTAGTTCTCAGCTATTCTTTGTTAAAATAAACCTTCTGCCCCCTTTTCTTGCTCTTCTTCTGGGAATCCTATGATTCAGATATTATTTCATTATATGGAATCGCAGATTTCCCTAAGTCTACCTTTGTGATCTAATAATTTTCTTTCCTTCTTCTTTTCAGCTTCATTATTTTACATAATCCTCAGTTTTGTCCATCCTCATTTTTATGGCCTCTATGTGGTTCTGTATCTTGCTTATAGCATTTTTAATTTTGGCCTGACTAGATTTTAGTTCTTTTATCTCTACAGTAAAGGATTCTCTAGAGTCTTCTAGCTTTTTCAAGACCAGCTAGGGTCTTTATAATCGTTGTTTTAAATTCTAATTCAGACATCTTACTTATATCTGTATTGATTAAATCCCTGGCTGTGAGTACTGCCTCCTGCTTTTTCTTTTGGGGTGAATTTCTCCATCTTGTCATTTTGTCCAGAAAAGAAAGAAGAAAGAAAAAGAAAAAAGCAAACAAAAAAACAATAACAACAACAACAAAAACAGCAACAACAAAACACTAGATTCTGGGTGTGTTGTGGTCTGCTTGTTAAAAGAAACTAGATCCCAAAATAAGAAGGAATGAAAAAAAAAAAAAATATATATATATAAAATAAAATACAATGAAAGGAAACAAAAATAAAAATTAAAGCATATATAAAAATTAAAAAAAAGTAAAAAATTGAAAAAAAGAACTGAAATGAAAAAATAATAAAAAATAAAGAATAAAAGTACAAAGGAGGCTAGATACTATTTTCCCCTAGAGCTGAAGCTTTGTAGCCCCCTATGATCAATAAACTTGGTGTGAGTGTGTTGTTTGTGCTGGTCTTCTGGGGGAAGGACCTGTTGCACTGATTCTCAGGTGGACTTGCCCTAGTGGAAATGCACCTCCAGTGCACAGGGAGGCAGTCTTGGTGTAAGCAGCTCTGGACTCCACTAGGTTGCTCTTTGAAAGCTTTCAACACTGATGGGTGGAATGAATATGGCAGCACCCTGCTCTCTACCCTGGAGCTGAAAACTTGTGCCCTCCATCCTTCAGTGAACCCTTACAGAAGAGCAATCAATCACTGTTGTCTCCCTGGTTTCCATCAGAACCCTGTATTTACCCTGCCTGTGTTCCAGCTTTTTTATCTCAGGCACATGACTGAGTTTCAAAACTCCAAATTTTAGGGACTCCTACAGCATGGATCCCCACCTTTCCTACCAGGGAGTATCTCACCATGTTTCTGCCATTTGTTGAACCCCTCCCAGCAAAGCAGTTGCACAACCGCACAGTGGTTCTTAGGGCAATACAGAGCAGAAAGCTGGCACCTAGACTCACTGTTCCCATCCAGCTTCCATGCTCCTATCCCTGGGAACAGTGCAGCATTTAAACGCCACCCATTCTTCTTGTGACCCAGGGGATCTTCAGACCATTGATTTGATAACTATCGAGCTATATTTGAGTGACAAGACAAACTTAGGGTCCCCCCACCTCCTCTAATCAGGGATATTTAGTAAGCATTTTCTACATCAACTTTTAAAGCTTATACCTTGAGGTTTTTTTGCAATTGCTACTGTGCATTCAGTAACCATTCTAGGTTAACACCCAAAATGGTATGTATGGTCAATTAAATAGACTCATGATTAATTAAGAAATGCAACCATAACATCTTGCAGCAATTGTTTAAATAAATTTTCATAGAATATGATTTTTTTTTAAAGATTTTATTTATTTGAGAGAGAGAGAATGAGAGACAGAGAGCATGAGAGGGAGGAGGGTCAGAGGGAGAAGCAGACTCCCCGTCAAGCAGGGAGCCCGATGCGGGACTCAAGCCCGGGACTCCAGGATCATGACCTGAGCTGAAGGCAGTCGCTTAACCAACTGAGCCACCCAGGCACCCTAGAATATGATTTTTACTCTAGAATTTTTTGTGTGTGTGAAAGAATCAAAGTAAGGAACCTAAACATATTTGAAAGTGTTTCTTTTCAAAGGAAGAGATCATCTTAATCTTCAGGAAATTGACATGCTTAATGTACTTTCTATGTGTTAATTAGACTTGTTTATGCTATTTAGCTTCTCATGAGCTGTTTTGGATTACTTTCTGAATTCCATGTAAAATTAATAATATTATAAAAAGAAAATCAACATGACTGGGGAGTCTGAAGGGCAGTGAGGTCAGATCTCCCTGCCTTGGTTTATTAAGAGATTGATTAGTAACTAAGCTGTGCCTTGGAGGTGGCTCATGTGCAAGAGCTAAATCAATGTCATGGCTCTTCAAGTTGAGATTTTGAAGCATTATGATGACCTTAATTACATATATTAAATCATTTATCAACTACTATACACAGCACCGTTTGTCCTTTCCTTATAGAATATTCATGAACCTCTCTTTAGGAAGAGTAATCATCTAATCAGTATTTTATTTACTACTACTACTCAGAAGATTTTCTTTAGCCCTCCTACAAAAAAGAAAATTCCATTTATTTAGTTATTTATATGTTCTCTTAGAATTCCTTAGCTTAGTAAAAAAAAAAAATCTCAGAAAACCACAAAGATCTTGCTGCTTGAAGAAATACAAGACATGGGATTCCCAAGAAGAAATTAATTGGAGCATTTTAAACTGCACCCAGAGTGGTCCTCTTTTTCTCTGTCCTTTCTTACATGTTATGCAAAATGAATCAAGTGGTTGATATTAGGAACGAGAGGAGGAAAATCAGGAAAGAAGTGAGATTAGGATTGAAGAAGGGACTAATATTATCACCACAAAATAGCAAGACATATGTGTCAGGAAACAAGGAGGGAAATTGAAAAACTAACTGAAGACTGGAATAAGAAAATCCTCTCAGTCTTGTTCTTGATTTCCTATGTATAGAAGTAAAATACAGTCTTCTCTAATAAGAGAGGATAATAAGATCATAGAGATACGTAAGTTTTTCACTATAATCAATCCTACATATATTGTGACTTTTAGCTTGAGTACAATTTTATTTCATAGTTTGTTTATAGGTTGTTGTACATTTACAGGTTTGTGACAAGAAAAAAATAGTTAACTCTTTAGAAGCAAATAGTTCTTAGTGATAATTGTATGCTATCTGAAAATAATTAACATTTGAGTAAACTAAATATAAATTGTAAAAATATCTGTAATAATAGTTGTGCTTCAAGGAGTTTGGTGCTGATTGCTCTAAGGAATACAGAGTATACAAAGTGTTCTTTTTTGGGAGCAATTTGCTTGGAGTGATAAATATAAACAAAATACTATCAATAGAGAAATAAGACAGAATATCAATAAAGAAAAGGCTAATTATTCAGTTGATACATACTAAGAATATGTATTCATTCAGCAACTCTTTGTTGAGTAATCAAGAAATCTAGAATAAATTAGATATTAGAGGTTGAAAGATCATTGTGAGTTCCATGATTTAGGAAGTTTTTTTAGGAAGAGGATTCTCTTTTGCTGAGTTCTTATGGATAGATAGATTTCTTCCTTCCTTCTTAAGTGGATATAAATAAATTTACTAAGTAAAGCAAAGCCATGTTTTTAGTAGTGATAAATCACTTGGCTGGAGTGTAGGGTACAAAAAGATTTTTGTTTAAATGATATAGAAGTGAAAGTTTTAGAAAAGACAGATTTTAGTCATTAGCCAGGATATTTGCAATTGGTGTTCTGGGCAAAAAAGAATTTACTCTTAAGCAAGTAAATGGCATAGTGAAAGATTGTGCATCACTTAATACTCCTTTGCTGATCATTTTTGGATAACCCAACTATAGCTAACTGAGGAAAGAAAGGATTTGTACCAGTACATGTCACTGAAAAGTTTAGTAAAGAGGGCTTTGGGAATATCCTGGAGGTACAGATGATATAATAAGGAATTGGTTTTTATCTTTCTCTGAACTCTGTTTTTAATCCTAGGCTCCATATGTTACTTTCTGTCAGTTGTAGGTTTACATCCTCCTAGGATTAAGTCCAGAAAAAAAGAGACAAATTTCTGTTGACTTCTGAATAAAGTTACTATATTTTATGCTTGAAACTTGAGTCACAAACTCATCTCTGAGCCAATTACTATGGCTAAAGAAATAGAATTATACAGATTTACAGGTGTGTATCACAAGCCTATCCCTGAACCATAACTCATATGGATAAAATAATTCAGTAATTTAATATTATGGCTGGCTGGGCGTAGAACCTATGTATTATTCCCCATATCCACATAAATAAGAATTGAGGAAGGATTGTTTCCCAGAGGAAATTTTTTTTGTATTATGGGGAGAGAAAGACAGAGTACACCGAGTACAATGTAGATTTTGGAGGCTGAAATCAATCCAAACATTTTTTTAAGGTTGTTATATGATAGCAGTATGTAAAATGGATTGGAAGAAAGAAAGCCTGGTGACAGGAAGATCAAATACTATTGCTATAAATTGTATGAATTTGATCTATATAAATTGAAATGGAAAGAGTGCAAAATTTTTCAATATTAACTTGGTAGAACTTGTTGTTTAATTAGCTATTGTTGGTGGTGATGATGATGATGAGCTTGGTGATCCATTAGCTATTCCAGTATGAGGTATTTTCATGGTTACACATGATTTAGAGTTATACTATGGCCCAGAGGTTCCCAAACTTTTTCAAATTACATCACCCTTAATATCCCAGTCATTTTTATTCATGGCACCCCTATACCAAAATAAATACCTAAGAGATGTGTTTAATAAGTACTTAAGTCTGAGAAATAATGTGGTTGCTTTTCACTTAAAAGAATTTTAAACACCCTGTGGGACCTCTATTTTATAAACCACGGCTATAGCCATTTTCTTACAAAAATGGGTCATTACTTTTTAAGAGTAATCAGGAAATCGAAAATAGATAACATAAGAGTTTCACAGTTACTAGTTTGGTAGCATTGTGTATAAAAAATTATCACACTCATTCATATAAATCTTGAGTATGTGATTATTGTATATCATTTTGTCCAAATTTTGTCCAATTTGAATTCTGATTAATAGAGTCTGATTAGAAAGAAAATTTGATGAACCTAATTTCACATTTCAGGCATTTGTAGCTGGGGAAAAATTGACTTATGTTCTATATATTCAGTTTAGACCATTTGCCTCCTTTGCACAATGTGATTTATTTTTGGATATGTAAAATGATTTTTTTTTCCAAGCCAAACTATATCCAGCTTTATTAAAGATCCTTTTCATACACAATCATGGTATTTTAGGCAGTACATGGGCAGACAATTGTCAACAGTATACAACAACTTTCAAACTCCCTCTTCAATGGACTACCAACATTAGAAAGCCACTGTAAAACCCAATGAAGTCTTCACGTGGTGCTCTGAACAGGGAAAAGTTTAGAGTGAAGGTTGACAGTTCACACTTAGCATGTTGTTTAACAACTTTTCACAAGCTGACCCTGACTTTCAGGAAATGAAATGAAAATGGCAGAATTATCAATCTGAATATCCACAAGCTAAAAAAGAACTCTTTTGAGGGATGCCATCTCAGTGGTGACAATGTGAAGTCCAGATTGCCTGATATACTGGGAACCATTTATTGGGTTCAGGCTCCAACAGGTCTCTGGGTTTAAGGGAGTCAAGTCTATGTTAAAGACAGAAGAGGACATAAAAAATGAATTTTAATTTTTTCACACCACCAAGGTGTTCGTGCCAAGGTAGCTAATGTGTGTCCACATCAAGGAATCCATCCTCCTGGGAACCACGAGGAAATTTCTCAAAACTAGAAGGGTTTTCCCCTTGTATCAATCTAGCTTTGAATCAATCTGTTCTATTAGTAACATATGTCCTTCTCCCAAAACAATGAAGTGTTCTGTGTGCTAATAACATAGCTTAAAAAAAAACACAAAATTCTGCATTTTTATAAAATTTAATTAAAAAATAGTATTTCAAAGTGTACAGTCACCAGAAGTACACAGTTATAAAAAATGCACACACTTCACTTGGCATCTCCAGCACCTTCAGCTTTCTGTGCCTGGTCTGTTTTGACATCTCCGTTTTCTGCAGGGTTATTCCCATCCTTGCTAGCATCAGCTTTCCCCTTTTTCCCTTTGGGTAATCTTCTCTCCATTCTTTGCAGGGGCCTTTTTAGGCTTGGGCTCTGGCTTTGGAGGAACAGGTTTAGCAGATAACCTTGCAGATCTTCTCTGTGTCTCATTCTTCACCTTGGCTTTATCTCCTTTAGCACCCCCTTCAGGCTTTCTCTTGGGCATGGTGTGGACAGCACTGGATGGGATGGGGAGTGGATACAGCAGCAGGTGGGCTTTGGCCAGTCTGGGGATCGTTCTTGCCCCTTCTTCTTCACCCTGCTCTGTGAAATGATTTTTATGGCATTTATAACTTACTGTGAATGATTAGAAAAGAATTTTTTTGTGGGGAACAGAAAACTAGGAGATAGGAGCCTTATTACAATGGGCATCAGGTGGTCAGAGAGAAAGGGCACAGGGACAAGAAAGATACATAGAAATGGAGCAAAAATAACCTAAGATAAATTTGGATCATTTCTCAATTTTCCAAGAATTAACCTTGATTATGATTGGATAAGTCAACAAAAGAGCTAAGTAAGTATCAGACAAGTAGGCATACAGATAGATATTTACAGAACAAGTTGAACTAGCAAGCATTTTGATATACTTTAAATTTTATTAGTGTTTCATTCTGATTATTTAGACATATGGGTTAAATAAATCTTATCAGTATATTTGTGCCTTTTCTTAATTTGATTCAAAGGGGGTGCCTGGGTGGCTTAGTCTGTTAAGCATCTGTCTTCCGCTCAGGTCATGATCTCAGGGTCCTGGGATGGAGCCCCACATCAGGCTCCCTGCTTAGCGGGGAGTCTGCTTCTCCCTCTCACTCTCTCTCTGTGCTCTTTCTCTCTCAAATAAATAAATAAAACCTAAAAAAAAGGACTGTAAAACACAAGAAGAAACATGTCATTGACAATAATAAAAGTAGACAATTATAAAGCTGTGAAGAGTGAAAATAAATGGTATATGTCCTAGATTATTTTTGCTTTCAGATTCACTCTCCCAGAGAATTCTTTATATACTGTCTGGAATGTGCAACACAGAAAACTGAGTGATTATTCTCTCTTCTAGGACCATAGGGCCTAGTCCTTTTAGAGGATACAATCTTATGTGGACTTTTTTCCCCTGTTGCTCACCCTAAAGGTCTGTGCCACACTTCATGGTATGTTAGAGCTCAAAATAGTATTCCACCTTCAATAAGCCCATGTGATATACACGCCCTCCTGAAGGAAATATAAATACCAACACACATGCACATATAATTTCTTTTTAAAATGCTTTGTATTCAACATAGTCATTATTTAGTATAAGTAACATAGTTTATAGTAAAATACATTTTAAAGGTTTTGACTTTTCATTTTGGGTTTGTATGGTTTCATTGTTTAAATTTTACATTTGACTCATTATAGCAAATCTAGGTATAAATTAGTATATTTAAGGTATTCCTGAAGATCATCTTTCATTAATTTATTCCAGAAACTTTAGTTATCACGTACTACATCACTTACTACATACTTGCTACAATACTGTGAGGGAAACAAAGATGGTATGGGGAACACTAACAATGCAGTGGTTTTCAATTCAGGTGATATGTTACCATCACCTGAGCAATTTTTAATCATCATTCAAGACAGAATAACTGGGGTTTTCAACCTGGACATGGGTATGAGTCCCAGGTATTTCTAATTTTCATTCAAGGTAGAGAAGGACTCATCAAATGAGAAGTATGCTCTTTGAAGTTAGAGGTATTCCTTAGATTCACTTGCTAATTATTTCTGGTCTTGAGAAAATAAGGATGATATGGTTATGGTATCTGTTCTTTTTCAGTCCAAATCTTGACAATTAAAAGTATTACTGAAATCAGAGGACTGAAAAAAATGCAAATACATTTCCCCAAACTTAAAGCACAGGCATCATAGTGTTCCAAAGCAAATAAGAGAATTCTAGTAATTATAGAATTGATATTCCTTTTCTTCCTTCGCAACTGCCTGTTGGCCCAATTCACATTGTTTATTCACAGGATAAGAGAGATGTTTTTAAGCATTCTCCACAGATACGAGTAGTTGATATTAAAAAAGACACTCTGGTTTAAGGATGCTGCTACAAAACACAGTTTGAAGATGAAATCCCCTACAAAGTTATCTTCCATCCTGCAACAAAAAAGTGTAGTAGTAGCATGTTCTGATATAGAAAATAGGAAATAATCTATTAAATCTGTACCCAGAATCTTTTATTGATTTACTTAAAGAGCTTAATTTTAAAAATAGTTTTATTTATACTGCACTGAAACTTCCACATATTCTGTTATTTATTTGGGCAAGGATAAAATTGTACGCAAAAAATGATATATTGTCAAAATAATCACTTTTAAAAGAAATGCACATAAACATAAAAATAAACTCATCTTAATTTTTGCTTTATTTTCTATTAATGTATCCTTGATCACAGGAAAACTTGGATTGTAGAAAATATAAAGAAGATAATAGAGATCACCCATAATGCCACACAGAAATAACCACATTTGGTATTATTACTTCATAATTTTATTTCTTCTAGATACTCAGTAATGCTAGCTGAAGGTTTTGGAAGTTTAAGTTCTGAAATTCCCTGTCTTCTAGCAGATAAATTAGTTTAATCCATGTGTATTTGTTGTAATTTATTGTGACCTTGATGTATTTCTAAAACTTTGTCTTATTGTTTTACTGCCAATACTTTCTTCCCTCTTTCCTCTCCCTTCCTACCTTCTATTCAATTGAGAATCTTTTGTATACCTTGCATTTTTGAGGTAATAATCTATTATATTTAGTACTGCTTTTTTACATAATAGCAATCTTTTTTGTGATTATGATTCTGATTATTATAATGCATAATTTCAAGGCCTGCCTGATATTTTATCATTTTACTTTATTATAATCTAAATAAATACAATTATTTCATTAGAATAGAGTTCTTATGGAGAATCACTGTATCAAAATGTCTGAGCTTTTTAAAACCTTTCATGCATATTACTAAATTATTTTCTCAAAAGATTGTCTTGGTTACTGCTTCTTGTAGTGATATTAGAAAATATTAATCATTGCATCCATACCAGCAATAAATATTATTAATTTTAATGCTGTGAAAATTTGATTAAATAAAATATGCATAGCATTTCTTAAAACTTGCATTTTTTGGTTTATTTTTTAATCATTCATTTTTTTCTTTCATGTAAGTGTCTAATCATGTCTTTTATCAATTTATCTATTGTGATCTTAATATTTTTTCACATCTGTTGCTGTGAGCTCCATGTAACTATATCTGTAATCTTTTTGAAGCTTTTCCCCAGTTTATATTTTGACTTTTAAATTCATTAATAATTTTTAGTATATGCAATTTAAAAATTATCCTTTGTGTTTTCTTTTATTCAAAGATTGGTAAATGTTTTTCCTTTTCCTATTAGTTTTTATTTAGTGGGTTTGATTTTTACATTTCAACCTTTAATTCATCTGAGTTTATATTGATGTATGAAGTGAGATTAGAATATTTATTGATTTTTCCAACTGTCTAATTGCCTGTGTCCTTAATTATATCAAATATCATATCTTTATCTGTTGGCACCTTGACAAATGGAAAATATAAGCATTATGAATGTAAGCCTGAGTTCAAATCTCAGTTCCCCTATGTAATGACACCCTTATCTTGGGCAAATTGCTTAATCTATGTGCCTCAGTTATGTCATCTCTAAAATGAACACAAAGAAAGAGTCTGTATCACAGGATAATTGTGAGGGGCAAAAGACATAATACATCTAGAGTCTATGGCATAATGATGTACTGTATGGTGACTAACATAACATAATGAAAATAAATAAATAAAGTGTATGGCACATAGTAAATGCCCAGGAAATGTTACCTTTTATTGAATATGTTTATTCTTGGAAGAACATCACACTTTAATTTATGGAGCTTTATTTTATGGTTTTCTATCTGCTAGGATTTTTCTCATTTTATTAGCCTTGAGAAACAATTTGGCACAGTTATTTAAGCACATGAACTCTAGAGCTGAACTGCCTGGGTATGAATCCCAACATCCAAACTAACTATATGACCTTGGGTAAATTGCTTTACATATTTGTTTTTTAATTTCTCTATCTGTAAAATTGAGATATTTATGTCATTTGGCTCAGAGATTTACTGTGAGGATTAAATATAAGTAGTGGGTACTTAGTAGTAAAAGTGTTGCTAGCATGAGCTATTATTTGTTTCAAAATGTTCTTAATAGCCTTTTCATCCATTTTTATCCTCTAATGAAATTGAGACCTATTCTGTCAAGTTTAGAGAGATTCCATTTCTATTTTGATTGCAAGTACGTTGCTTTGGAAAAATTAATAATACTGAGTCTTCTTCCCAAAGAAAAAGCTGTATTTCTCCAATTTTTCAATGCTGCTTTTAGCTATATCAGTAAATAATTATAGTTTTTAAAAAATTTTTCACACCATTTATTAAGAGTACTACTAGATAATTGTGTTTGATATTGTACATAAGGGCTTTATTTTTCTTATTTCTAAGTATTTATTGTTAATACACAAGAAAACCATTGTTTGGTTTATATTTATCTTCTGTATAGCCATTTGCTCCTAATTCTAGTATTTTACTTAAATCCATTTTCTTACCTATTGTATATAATCACATAGTATGCAAATAATTGTTTTGCTTCCTCTTTTCTAATTGTTTAAAATCTGAGTTTTTACTTCATTTTGTACTGTATTTGCCTAAGCTTCCAGAGTAATGCTGAATTCATGTATTTAACAAATATTCAGTGGCTGTTTTCCATGTTTCAGATTCCATGGAAAGCACTTGATAAATGGGATAAACCAACAGACAGCAGAGCCATGGACCCTGTCCTTACAGAACTTTAAAACTAGTTTCATGGTCTTAACACAGTATCTATCAAATGTTGTGTGTGGGTTTATGTTATTTGGAGAAGATGTTATAGCTTTCATTAGATTATCAGAAAGAGTTTATGACCATAAAAGGTTGAGAATCATTAGTCCTAATTTATGGTGATAAATTTAAACCTTATTTATATTCTGATTAATTTTACTTCGTAATGATTTAAATGTTCTTATCCTCTACTATAAACTTTATATATTTGAAAGTAACTATGGTCACATTATCAATTTCCTTAATGTATTCATATTTTAAAAATTACCCACATTCTAAAATATCAGTTATTACTTTTCTATAGGACTCTGTTAAAATAACCTACACATTATAAAGAAGACTCTCTATAAATTTTAAAAACAATATTTTAAGTGTTAAAAGACAATATTGAAAACACAATTCAAGTTACAAATCAGTCACCCATGATTTCTAAGGAACATAGGAATAAATTGGCTTATGGTTTGCAATCTTAACTTGTGATTATTTATTCTAAAGATTAGGTTTTTAAATAAATGTGCTTAAGTGAAAAATAAACAAATAGGCGTGTGTGTGTGTGTTTGTTTGTTCTTTTGCCAGCAATTATTCTTCGCACATTTCTATGACCTGATTGCTAGGGAAGACAGCAGGACTTTCTCAGGGTTTGGTATAATGTCTGCAGGAGCACTTTGTCACTTGAGAGAACAGAGTAGAGTCTAGCCAGCTGGGTGGCTCTCCACAAACAAAACAAGGTTGAACAATGTGGGAGATGCCCACTCTTGAGGACAAAGAACAAGCCTCACTTCCCCACTGCCTCTCACTTTACCCCACAATAGCATGCCAGTAGGTATGCAGTCCTGGACCAGCAGATGAGTTGCTTCATGGAGTCAGTCATTTCCAATCCTTGACAGTATTTTGAATGGAGCTATAAAAAGCTAAAGCATTGAACATTCCCTTCTCAAGTTATTATCTGTAAGGGTTCAATCTGCCATTTTAGGAAATTCACTTTCCATCTGTTTGCCTAATTTATTTACAAATAAACTAGAGAGATTCTTTCAAAGGTTGATGAGAAGTGGCTAGACTTGTAATTGGAATCACTGACCCTCTTTGAATGGATTTTAGCCACAATATGAAGAGGAAAAGACAAAGATAGTGGATGCTATGAGTGATTTAAAACAAAACGAAATTACCAAGACAGTTAAATATGACAGTACAGTTAGAATGTGATTGAGAAAAGAGAACAGGGCAAAAGGTATATTCTTCCTTCTCTTTTCAGTCTCTTCAGTTTATCCCTTCAGGTGTTGTACAATATTACATAATTATTATTTTTAGGTCAATGAAATAATTATACTCTAAAGGCATTTATCCATTCAAGGATTTAAAAAGTGTTCATTGAGTATTTCCTGTGTAAAGGCAGGTGGTAGCTTCTGGAGCTTTCCCTTTTGAAGCTTATAGACCAATGGGGGCATCATGCACTGATAATTGTTTAATCATAAAATCCAATGCTTGTAATGAAAGAAAGGCACAGGGAACTATGAAAGTGCAATAGGAAAACCTGATTTCACCTGTGGATTGAGAGACAACTTCTCTAAGGAACGTTTAGGTTCTACTCTGAGAAATGCATGTGTTAGACACAGAAAAGCATGCGATAGGCAAGCAGGAATTAGACAAAGCAGAACCTTGTGGCTCACATTAACACATTTATTATTATTATTATTATTATTATTATTATTTTAAATTTAGTGGGCCATAAATGGAGGAGGAGCATATCATATTCCCAATATTAAAAACCACTGTAACTTCAGTTTGGGAATATTAAAAAGATCTGGAGATCAATAGTGGTGATGATTACACAACAATGTGAGTATACTTAATGCCACTGAACTATACACTTAAAAATGGTTAAAATGGTAAGTATTATGATGTACATATTTTACCACAATAACAAAATAATATGCTCAATTCTCTCTGAAAATATGCCCTTACATGGATAATTATATTAACCATCTCAGCGTGTTATGATAGTATTAAAAGAGGTAATTCACGTAAAGAACTTGACAGATACCCTGGCAGAGTTGAACTATTATATGTATATTCCAATGATGAGAAGAATGAAGATGACCACTGTGCTGTGGATGAAGATGTTAGGATCCAAATACCACCATTTATTATCATTGGCAAGTAGTGTAATTGCTTAACTTCATTTTCTTGATTTGGTTTTTCGCATGAAAAGCAGTTACCTATACGTTATTGTGAAGGTGAAAGATATGTAAAACATATCTGCCCAGTATCTGGAAAGTAGTAGGTGTTCAACAAATAAGTAATTTCTTTTACTGGACTACTACTCATGGGATATTAATCCCTAAAACTATACAAAAATTATCAATAAAAATCACATACAAATATATCGGTTGTAAATTCTAAGAATAATAAAGATACTGGACTAGTCCTGAAGTCATTTGTAAGGATAGTGATTGCTGGATCATATGCTATAAGTATGTTTAATTTTGTAAGAAATTGTCAACCTGTCTTTGAAAGTAGCTTACCATTTTTGCATTCCCACTAGCATTGAATAAGATTTCCAGTTGCTCCGTACTCCTCACCAGCACTTGGTGTTGCCAGTGTTCTGGATTTGAACCATTCTAATACATGCGTAGTGATATTTTCTTGTTTTGATTTGCAATTCCCTAATACATGACATGTTGAACATCTTTTCATGTGCTTATCTGCCATCTGTATATCTTCTTTGATGATGTGTCTATTCAGACCTTTTGCCCATTTTTTTTAATTGGGTTGTTTTCTTGTTGTTGAGTTTTAAGAGTTCTTTGTACATTTTAGATACTAGTTCTTTATCAAATATATCTTTTACAAATATTTTCTCCCATTCTGTGACTTGCCTTTTAGTTCTCTTGATACTGTTTTTGCAGAGCAGGAACTTTTATTTTAATGAAATCCAGCTTATCAATTATTTTCTCCATGGATTGTGCCTTTGTGCCTTTGGTGTTGTATGTACACAAGGTCACCTAGGTTTTCTCCTATGTTACTTTCTAGGAGTTCTGTAGTTTTGCATTTTACATTTAGGTCTGTGATCCATTTTATGAAGAGTGTAAAGTCTGTGTCTAAAGTCATATTTTGCATGTGGATATCCAGTTGTTCCAGCAACATTTGTTGAAAAGATGATCTTAGCTCCATTGTACTGCCTTTGCTCCTTTGTAAAGATCAGCTGACTATACTTAAGTGGGTCTATTTCTGGGCTCTCTATTCTGTTCCACTGATCTGTTTTTCTTTTGCCAGTATCAGTCTGTGATTCATCAGTCTTATACAATTCACAGCACTCACCATAGCACATACCCTCCCCAACGTCCATCACCCAGCCACCCCGTCCCTCCCACCCCCCCACCCCCCCACCCCCTACTCCAGCAACCCTCAGTTTGTTTCCTGAGATTGAGTCTCCTATGGTTTGTCTCCCTTTCTGGTTTCATCTTGTTTCATTTTTCCCTCCCTTCCTCTATGATCCTCTGTTTTGTTTCTCAAATTCCTCAATCAGTGAGATCATATGATACTTGTCTTTCTCTGACTTATTTCGCTTAGCATAATTCTCTCTAGTTCCATCCACATCATTGCAAATGGCAAGATTTCGGTTTTTTGATAGCTGCATAATATTCCATTGCATATATATACACCACATCTTCTTTATCTATTCATCTGTTGATGGACATCTTGGCCCTTTCCATAGTTTGGCTATTGTGGACATTGCTGCTATAAACACTGGGGTGCATGTGCTCCTTCAGATCCCTACATTTGTATCTTTGGGGTAAATACCCAGTAGTGCAATTGATGGGTTGTAGGGTAGCTCTATTTCCAACTTTTTGAGGAACCTCCATACTGTTTTCCAGAGTGGCTGCACCAGCTTGCATTCCCACCAACAGTGTAGGAGCGTTCCCCTTTCTCCGCATCCCTGCCAACATCTGTCGTTTCCTGACTTGTTAATTTTAGCCATTCCGACTGGTGTGAGGTGATATCTCATTGAGGTTTTGATTTGGATTTCCCTGGTGCCGAATGATACTGAGCACTTTTTCATGTGTCTGTTGGCCATTTGGATGTCTTCTTTGCAGAAATCTCTGTTCACGTCTTCTGCCCATTTCTTGATTAGATTATTTGTTCTTTGGGTGTTGAGTCTGATAAGTTCTTTATAGATTTTGGATACTAACCCTTTAACTGATATGTCATTTGCAAGTATCTTTTCCTATTCTGTCAGTTGTCTTGATTTTGTTGATGTTTCCTTTGTTGTGCAGAAGCTTTTTATCTGGATGAAGTCCCAATAGTTCATTTTTGCCCTTGCTTCCCTTGCCTTTGGCGATGTTTCTAGGAAGAAGTTGCTGCGGTTGAGGTCGAAGAGGTTGCTGCCTGTGTTCTCTTCAAGGATTTTGATGGATTCCTGTCTCACATTTAGGTCTTTCATCCATTTTGAGTCTATTTTTGTGTGTGGTATAAAGAAATGATCCAGTTTAATTTTTCTGCATGTGGCTGTCCAATTTTCCCAATACCATTTGTCAGAGAGACTGTCTTTTTTCTATTGGACACTTTCCTGCTTTGTCGAAGATTCGTTGACCATAGAGCTGAGGGTGCATTTCTGGCTGTCTGTTCTGTTCCATTGATCTATATGTCTGTTTTTGTGCCAGTACCATACCATCTTGATGATTACAGCTTTGTAATAGAGCTTGAAGTCCAGAATTGTGATGCCACCAGCTTTGCTTTTCTTTTTCAACATTCCTCTGGCTTTTCAAGGTCTTTTATAGTTCCATACAAATTTTAGAATTATTTGTTCCATTTCTGTGAAAAAAGTTGATGGTATTTTGATAGGGATTGCATTGAATGTGTAGATTGCTCTAGGTAGCATAGACATTTTCACAATATTTGTTCTTCCAATCCATGAGCATGGAACGTTTTTCCATTTCTTTGTGTCTTCCTCAATTTCTTTCATGAGTATTCTGTTTTCTGAGTACAGATTCTTTGCCTCTTTGGTTAGATTTATTCCTAAGTATCTTATGGTTTGGGTTGCAATTGTAAATGGATCTACTCCTTAATTTTTCTTTCTTCTGTCTTGTTGTTGGTATATATAAATGCAACTGATTTCTGTGCATTGATTTTATATCCTGCCACTTTACTGAATTCCTGAATGATTTCTAGCAGTTTTGGGGTGGAATCTTTTGGGTTTTCCACATAAAGTATCATATCATCTGCAAAGAGTGAGAGTTTGACTTCTTTGCCAATTCAGATGCCTTTTATTTCTTTTTGTTGTCTGATTGCTGAGGCTAGAACTTCTAGTACTATGTTGAATAACAGTGCTGATAGTGGACATCCCTGCCGTGTTTCTGACCTTAGGGGAAAAGCTCTCAGTTTTTCCCCATTGAGAATGATATTTGCTGTGGGTTTTTCATAGATGGTTTTTATGATATTGAGGTATGTACCCTCTAGCCCTACACTGTGAAGAGTTTTAATCAAGAAAGGATGCTGTACTTTGTCAAATGTTTTTTCTGCATCTATTGAGAGGATCATATGGTTCTTGTTCTTTCTTTTATTAATGTATTGTATCACATTGATTGATTTGCAGATGTTGAACCAACCTTGGTGAATAATCCTTTTAATGTACTGTAATAATATGGAACACTTCACGAATTTGTGTGTCATCCTTGCACAGGGGTCATGCTAATCTTCTCTGTATCATTCCGATTTTAGTATATGTGCTGCCGAAGCAAGCACTCTCCTTTAATATTGTTTTGGTGATTCTGGTTCTATTACCTCTCCATCTAAACTTTAGAATTGGTTTGTCAACCCAGAAAATAACTTAAGATAACTTGCTGGGATTTTGATTGGGATTGTATTGAATCTATAGATCAAGTTGGAAAGAACTGATGTCTTGACAATGTTGACTCTTCTACCTTTTCACCTTTGCATGAAAATTTGCTAAGCATGCCTGGGTGGCTTAGTCAGTTAAGCATCTGCCTTCGGCTCAAGTCATGATCCCAGGGTCCTGGGATAGAGGCCTACATCAGGCTCCCTGCTCAGTGGGGAGCCTGCTTCTCTCTCTCCCTCTGCCTATCCCCCCTGCTCATGCTCTCTCTCTCTCAAATAAATTAATAAAATCTTTAAGAAAAGAAAATTTCTCCCTCTGCCTGCTGTTCTGCCTACTTGTGCTCTCTCTCTATCTCTGTCAAATAAATAGATAAAATCTTTTTTAAAAAAGTAATCTTTGCAAAGAAGTCTTAAAAAAAAGAAAATTTGCTAAAATACTTGTTTAATGAAAGAATAAATTGAACTCTTCCATACCATAGCCATATCTCAAGAGTTTATCCTCTTTCTGCAGCTTAGCTCTAGCCAAATAACCAGCTGGCTGATAAAGTTAAATATCTAACACTGAGAAGTTGCCTCTTTGCATTAGGCCAGTCTGAAGATAAAGGATGCATAGATTAGACAGATGCAATTACCAGAAGGTGGCAGGAAGGACATAACTACAGTGTAGCTGAGCTTATCATAGGTTAAAAAAACTATGTCACTGTGTACACCCTAAATATGTTGTGATCAATGGGGGTTTTCAGCTTTATAAAATAATATGTATGTTTCCTGGAAACAAACTGACGGTTACAGAAGGGATGGGGTAGAGGGATAGAGTAGCTGGGTGATGGGTATTAAGGAGGGCACATGTTGTGGTGAGCACTGGGTGTTATATACAACTAATGAATCATTGAACACTACATCAAAAGCTAATGATGTACTATATGTTGGCTAACTGAACATAATAAAAAAATAAAATAAATAAAATAATATGTATGTTCTAGATGAGTCAGGGGAGTTTCTTATTTTCAGCAAAACATTAGGTACTGACTCCTATTCAAATAAAAATACTAATTGCCAAAAATGAAATGGAATCATTCCCAAAGGAGACACACCAACAGGAGATGATAGAACCATAATTAAACAATCATTACTATTTTAAAGATCTGAGGATGAGTACATATAGTAATTCACAAACCTCCTGTGTGTACATTAGGAATAATAAATGATTTAGTTAAGATATTTTCCATTGACAAAAATACTGATTATTTTGGGGGGATGTAACTTATTCCACAACTCTTAGTTTATTTTTTTAATTATGTTATGTTAATCACCATAATTACATCATTAGTTTTTGATGTAGTGTTCCATGATTCATTGTTTGCATATAACACCCAGTTCTCCATGCAGTACGTGTCCTCTTTAATACCCATCACCAGGCTAACCCATCCCCCCCACCCGTCTCCCTCTAGAACTCTCAGTTTGTTTCTCAGAATCTATAGCCTCTCATGGTTCATCTCCC
>NC_138373.1:94996127-95011471 GCF_054177405.1 Leptonychotes weddellii
GGAGAGATAAAAAGCTTCCAGGACAAACAAAAACTAAAAGAATTTGCAAACACGAAACCGGCCCTACAAGAAATATTGAAAGGTGTCCTCTAAGCAAAGAGAGAGCCTAAAAGTAACATAGACCAGAAAGGAACAGAGACAATATACAGTAACAACTCTTAGTTTCTTAAGAAACTCACTTTTACAAGGGCAAGAGTTTTGCAACCTGAAACTTTTAACTTTTTAGTTGACCTGACTGTGAGTTTGCCACATCTTATTATGTAATGTATTTAAAAAGAAATATAAAAGGCAGTACATGGTGCTTTTGTTTTTGCTGGAATGCTGAGAGTCAAAGAGGTTCAATTTAGCAGAATATAAATCATTACAAATTCTTCTTCCCAAAAATTCAAGACACACTAAACAAATGGAACTCAAAAATGAGAACTGGAGAGTGAATAAACAAAAGCATGATGGGTTGAAAGCAAAATGTATCTATTGATAGAAAAAAATACTTATTAAAATACCAAAAATATTAAGCAGGAATATCCTGGTTATTATTATTATTAAAAATTTAGATATAATTCAAATATAAATAAAGAATGAATGGTCACTTAGATAATTCACATTAAAATATTTATTTTGCCTAAAGTTTACTGCTTAATTGTGTAACCTTTTTTTTTTCACCTTAACTGTGGAGATCATTATATCATTTCTGTATAGTCATGTAAGGAGTTTAATTTTCAAGCTAAATCAAAATCGCTTAAAATGTTGATGATTTAAGATTTGGGGATATAAATATGGACATATTGAATTCAATCCTGATACTTTATTGAATAAGACTAAAAGTCTTTTAGTAGCCTTAATAAGTCTTATGCATTCAAAATTAGCTCACAAAAATAAGAGAGGATGAATTACTGCATTCTCAAACCTATGAGTTTCTAACATCTTTACTCTAAGGAACTAAGAAACTACGGTAGTGATAGTCCTTAAATCTTTGAAACACCAAGCAACATTTTTAAAAATCTGTTTTAATTCAGCAGGGATTTTTGAGCCAAAGCCAAAAGTATTTCTTCTAAACTCATAGAAACTTAAAGAAAGTAAATAATTCTGGCAATTGAGCAAAGGGCTGCAGGGCTCCTGCCAATAGGTACAGCTGTCCCTGCTTTCTTCCCTTATTTTTTTAGTTAGTGAGAGGGCCATGTTGGGGGAAAAAATCATTTGGGGTTTATATTTCTGCTGTTTATTTTATTTTCCTTTCATTTTTCCATTGCATAAGACAAATTGACTTGGAAGTTTTACCTGTTATTGGGCTTCAAATGTTATCTCTAGGAAATCAACCTATTCCCAACCCCAACACCCTCCATATTTTGTTCTCATTTATTCAGATGTTTACTTGGTATTGCCCCTTGGAAGTATAAGGGGAAACTGAAACCTACCACATACTCAAAACTAAATCTCTGGTCAACTCACTTTTTCACCAAACGCTGCTTCCCCTTTGCCAAGTAGCAGTGCCTTCCAAACCAATGGGCAAGTCAAGAGGTGAGAACTCATCCCTGACCTCCCCCCTTTCCTGCACCTCCTACTTTCAAGCAGAGTTTATTTCTCACAGGTCTGGAGCCCCCTTGAAGCTGAGGACCATATATTTTGGGTCTGTTGAATCTCTAAGGACCTAACACAGGGTACAGGATAGACCCTTAAATATTTTTAAACAAATCAAATTGCCTACATAACTGTTTCTACATTTGCTAACTAAATTACTGATTTTATATATCTACAGCGCAAATTGTATTGGCAACTGCACAGCATTAGAGAATCCATTAGATCTTGGAAGAGAAATGGTGTCATATCATTCCTCCCATTTGTAGAAATGCATGGAATTATGCTCAATCCAATGTTAACTGTTTAAAGCGAATCTTGTGCTTAACAGCTTCTAAATGAAGGCAGTTACATAGACATTCACAGGTGTGGTGCTTTTTCTTTTAATTATCAGTTTCTTCTATGATGTATCTTCAGTGCCATTAAATACACACATACCCACTCACATGCACATGCACACACATGTATTTATTGATCACACACGATGCAAAGTATTTAAGACCCAATAGGAATATGAAAATATATATGTCATGTTCTTTTTCCTCAATAATTTCTAATCTAGCTAGAGGTGAAGAGGAACTAATACAGGTGTCTTGTGTACATTTTTCATGTAATTCTCACAAGTACATATTAATATTTCCATTTGCCAATTGCTGATATAACTTGCCCAAATGAAATAGTCATATGAAATAATTCTGACTGCATCTACACTCTTGTGTTTTAATCTCATTGCCTTTTGATAATATAAAAATCTAAAATGCTCTTACCATATGCCCAGACTTTCCAGGACAGTTTTATAGTCAGATGTTCTGCTATACTTATCCTCATAAGCCATCAAGACCTGTCAAAATACCAAATTTTGGCAAAGAAACACTTTTCCAAAATAATTTTTTTCTCAACCCCTGAAATTGTCTTCAAATATGTTTTCTAATAAAGTGTCCCTATATTCAGGGCGCCTGGGTGGCTCAGTTGGTTAAGCGACTGCCTTCGGCTCAGGTCATGATCCCGGAGTCCCGGGATCGAGTCCCACATCGGGCTCCCTGCTCGGCGGGGAGTCTGCTTCTCCCTCTAACCCTACCCCCTCTTGCGCGCTCTCTCTCACTCTCTCTCTCTCAAATAAATAAATAAAATCTTTAAAAAAAAAAAAGTGTCCCTATATTCAGTTGGAAGTGGCTTTGCATTTGAAAGATAAGCAAGAACCTGATAATAAGGAATCCATGAGTGAGTCAAACAACTCACTCCATGATTTTATTTATTTATTTTTAAAGATTTTATTTATTTATTTGACAGAGAGAGTGGGAGAGGGAACACAAGCAGGGGGGAATAAGAGAGGGAGAAGCAGGTTCCCTACTCAGCAGGGAGCCAGATGCCAATGGGGGGCTCAATCCCAGGACCCTGGGATCACGACTTGAGCTGAAGGCAAATGACTGAGCCACCCAGGAGCCCCTCACTCCATGATTTTAGACAATGGAGAAAACCTCATATGAGGTTGCCAGAGGATAGACTTTCCTATAAAGATAAATCTTGATCTAGGTCTTGAAATATAGAAGAGATGTGTTTTCTCATCCATAAACTGAGGTTAATAATAATAACTGCACCATTGGTTCATATGAATATTACTTAATACTTAAGCTTCTAGAACAGAGCCTGGCTTGCAAGTTGACTGATGATGGAGTGTGTTTATCTTAACTATTAAACTAAGGACTATTTAATTAATCTTTTAATTTCTATAATATTTCTAATGATAATTATAATTATAGTATATACAATATGACTATAAAGTATAATATATACTGTAATATTATAATTATGATTTCTATAACCTAGTATAATATATAGTATAACATATAAAATAGATATTTGTTGAATGAATTATGAAATGATGGTGTATCATTGACAAATTTGGGGGCAGAGAGTACAAGAGAGTTAACTTCTTTGAAGATCACATTAAATTTTGTATTATTCACTGAGCTTCAGATATTTGGATACATGTTCATTAAAATAATAAACTTATGGCACAGATTACTCTTGGTAACAGGGATCAGGGATAGATCCAGTGAGATTGCTCTGATCCTTGTGCCTAACTAGACTTTAAGTTTCTGAAGTTTGAGAATTTGTCTCCACTTCCGTTATCAAACTGGGGTTCATCTGCGCTCTTTCATATAGTAGGTGCTAAATAAATACTTGTTTGATAAGACTTACACTTGATACAAAGAAATAATTATGTTAAGAGAGAATAAAGTTCTTATCAGAAACTGTGGAATCCCTCTCCCTTAGATTTCAGTTTTTGCATCAGCCACATCTTTGTTCTGAAATTATATATAAATGGAGGGATGTATCCACTCTTATCTTATTGGAAACTTAATATTTGATACAAATTTGAGTAAAAAGGGATAAAGCTCTTTGTACGGCTCAAGACCATGTTGTTGCTGGCTGTAAATCTGAAACCTCCACATCAGGGCATCAAAATACAGGAGTTAGGGAGCTTCCTCAATATCTCTTCTGTCAATGGAACCATGAAAAGGAGACTGAAGAACAGAGTGTTCATCAACCAAAGCACGTAGGATTAAAGAGGATGATGATATTTTCTTGCAGAACAGTTCAGCAAGGGAAACTCACTCACTGCCTGTGGAAGGAACCAAAAGTTCAACACTTGGCATTTAAGTTTCCATAATTTGATTACACGCTTCTTCCCACTTATATTTTTCTAATGCTTGTTCACATGAGTTCATGCCCCGGCCATATTAAACTCTGGAGAGTTGTCTGAATTTAACCTTTACTTTCCTACTTTATGCTTTTACTATTGCCACGTCCTTCTGCTTGCATAGATCTGCCTATCAAATATAGACCAATAATTTGCTTTTAGTAATTACTCCATAAATGTATTCAACAGACGTTAATTGAGTGCCTTCAATGTGTAAGGCTTTGCATTAGGCAATATGGAGTATAGAAAAAGGAATGAGACAAGCTGCAGTTGAGACGTTTAAATCTAGAAAGTCTCTCACTGAATGTATATCTTTGATTTACCAATATGTTTGCTGCTACTACAAAATGTCGTGACTTGTTAGGTGCTTCATAAATAGGCATGGGATGAATGAATAATTAAAATTACCATCCAGCTACATTAATGATTACATTATTTTATAATCTTCAAAGAAAATGAAACAAATTTCTTGGTCTTTGAATAGCATGCATTAAAAAGTGATAATCTGATTAAATAGCACAAATATTATATGTGTTTCAAAATAAGTACTTGTGGAATTGTTTTAATAGAATTGAAGTGCATTTAAAAAATAATTCTCTTATATTGTTTCTAGCTATAGGGGCTTAAATTATTTTGGTAGGAATCATGCATCAGTTTAAGTACTGATACAATGACTTATAGCTAGTGACTCTTCTCTGTTGTTTAAAAAATAGAATGTCAAAGGTTATATCCTACTCTTTCCTTTTGTGTGGTATCTCTCTTAACCTGAACAGCAGCTAATAGGAGATATAAGATCATCAGGCTTGTTCTTTAATCATGGGTGGGTCTCTTGTCAGAAGACAGTAAGAAATTTTATGTGCTTTTAGATTGGTGGGGTAGAACAAACACCTGCTCTTTTACATGCAAGACATACAGATATCGTGCAGCAAGAAGCAGCTCTGACATCCTGAACCTTTGCAGTTGCATTAGGGAGAATGGCTTCAAGTGGAGCTTCAGAAAGCAGAGTGGCAGTAACAGTGAAGCCTTTTTATTAGACATGGCCATCTCTACAGAGGAATAAAGTCATACAAAGGAGAGATTACAGCCCAGGAAGTCTTTAAAACTCCCAGTGTAAATTGAGTGAGTGTTTCAATCTGGTATGGTTTCTTCCCAGGTTTTGTTCTTTTGTGAATGTGTGGGAGAGCAAAAGGGAAAGAAGTTTGAAAGTTCTGTCTTGCTGGCATGGGAATTTTTTTTTCTTCTGTCAAAGACTTATTAAATCCTGTTTTGGATTTTTAGATGTGAATCACAGGGAAGGTATCATGGAACACATTTCTTTGTAGTAGTACAGCTATCTCAGATCAGTTTGAACTGCCGTTGGGCAACAAGACAAGTTAACAGCACATTCAGTCATGTCATTATAGTCCAACAGGTCTCATTTAACAGTAGGAACCCTTCCAGGTATTAGTCAAAGTGATATATCAAAAGGCCTTATTCATTATGACATGGTAAAGTAAATCAGGTATAGACATACAGGATATTCAATTCTCACCCAGACCAAATGCCATAAAAAAGTACAGTGCAGACATAATTTCAAGAGGTAAATTATTAAATGTTGCATACGTTCTGATATTTAGATTGTACTTGTTTTAAATGTGGCCTTATGAATTCAGAAAACATTTGATTGTTCTCTGTGAGTATTGGAAATATTCTCACCTTCACTTAATATACTTAATATAATAGTTTTTGAACTTTAGTATGCTTACAAATTACCTGGGAAGCTTGATTAAAATGTAGATACTTGGGTTATTTTCCCAGAGACTCTAACTTTCTTGGGAGTTTCTCAGAAATCGATTTTTTTAAACAAGTACATCCAAATGCTGTTCAGGTAGGTGGCCCCTAGCCTGTGTTTTGGGAAGCAATAACAGCATTTTGAAAAATATGCTGATCAACAAATATACAAAATATCCTTTCTTGTAATCTAGAGCAAGGATAAATTCTAAGTATCTTTTAAAAAATAAACAGTGAAGAGTATAGGGCTTATATCTGTCTGGAATAGAAGGATTCACACCCTGGCTCTGTGTATCTTTGGGCAATCCACATGATCCTGATGACTCAGTTCATCTCTAAAAATCTCAGCAACATTTGGTAGGATCAGATGAGATGATCTATAGATAAATAATTTGTAAAAATTTTAGCACATATGCCTGTTGTTGCTCCTTTACTGTCCCCATTAGCTGAGGTTACTTTGTTACCTTCATCACTCCTACTCATTATTTGGCTCCATTCAGTTGCTTCCACTGATCCTTTAGGCAAATCATTGACAACACAAGGATTATCAGTTCTGCTTCCCAGTGTCCTTCTAAACTTGTACTAAAACTCACCTGTCATATTTCACCTTGTATTTGATATTCATCTGTTATTGTGAATAGCAATTCTTTGCCAAAAGTAGCACTATATTTAAAGTAGAATAAAATATGTATTTGCCCTTGAGTAATAAACTGATTCATATTAATACACTGATAGGAAAGAAGTTGAGTGGAATCTCATAAATATATGTTTGAGTTTTAAATCTTGCTTGATAAAACAGCTCCTGACTGAATCAATAATTCATTGACTGAATCAATAATTCTTAGAATTGCAAATACTTAAAAAATCATATTGCCTGATTTGTTCATGATTACTATCTCCATTTTCCATTAGTATCTCAATTTTATAATTTCAAGCAAAATAATTGGGTAGAATTGGCACCATGTCATTTTCATGGGAGCGTAGGGGGGAGAGTTTGGAATCAGCAGGGCCTTTCTGCATTTTCTCAAATTTCAAGAGATACCTAACCATATATACATATACGCCTAAAATGTGGAACAAAATATATGTAGGACTTTCTATTTACTACCTAAAAGTGATGGTTTCCTGAAACTGTCTCAATGAATAAGCATGACTGTATCAATTATAGTCTTGTATGACATCATTGGCTTAAATTAGCCTGTGAAAAATAATGTGCTATAAATATCACAAACAGGGATTCTACAGTTTTTTAAGTTCCTCTGCATGTATTACATGATTTTAAAAATAAATGAGTAATTAACTTAATCATAAATCCAATTATCTAAAAATGTGAGTAGTTCAATTGTTCTATAAAATGCAGCCTATGCTGTCAGCACTCAATTAATATCCATATCTTCAAAACTCCTTCAGATTTTTTTTTTCTCAGCAGCCTCTAAATCATATTTCACAATCTGGTGATGTTATATTTATTGAAATGTTTTGAAATGTATTGTATCACTCCTCCTTTTACATATACTGCATACAAAATCAAGTGGTGGGCTGTTTCAGGGACTAAGATGGTTGCAATCCAAAGAATATTATGCTCTACCCACCCGTGGCGCAATACATGTGACTGTTCTGAGAAGGGATACTGTTTATGATTATTTTCAGAAAATGGGGTGTTTTCCTTGAGTATGTGCTCTTATTCTTTGGCTTCGAACAGCAAGTTCTTCAGAAAGTTTTACTAATTATATTTGATCATAGCAGTAAGCTGCTACAATATTGTTAATGACTTTGCAGAAAAACTTTTGAACTGAGATAATAATAATTTGATGATAGAATTTAAGGAAGCCAATGTGAGGCTGGAGAAGAACATCTAAAGTAGGCAGTCATTCAGCTAGAGGCAGATATGTCACCTATGTTTAAATTATATTTCATCTGAAAATTAATTGGAAAGATAGAATACTGATACGAAGATGTTTAATGGACTTAACACTTAAATATATAATATCCCCTTTCTAAAGGTGTAGTGTTTTTTGACTTCAAAACTAATTTTGTTTCTGGAAGATTTAACTTATTCCACTTTAATATTTATTTTTATTATGTACATATGTTGTAGGGTTTTTACTTACACATATACATACATGCACACATGTATCCAAATCCATACATGTGTTAGTATTCACAATCCTGTGAAGAAGGAACTTGAATTTCCATTTTCCAGACTGGGTGACTGACCGCTCAGGAAGATGAAATGACTTGTTTAGCAGAGGCAGAATTTCAGAATGAGTCTGAGGATAAATGTCCCCTGCTCTTAAAATGTAGAGTAGGAGATATTGGTGTCTTTTCACCTAGACTAATCTGTGTTCAATTCCAATAAGCTTCCGCTAACTGTTTTCTGGAAATAGTACTTTATAACAAATGTTTCTCAGAAAGAATATGAGTGCCATAAGTAAGTATTCTTTTTAACATGGCCTTTCATGAACTGTGTTGAGGGTAGATCAGGATAGACTCCTGATGTCCCCGCAACTGTCTTTTTTTTTCTTTCTAAAATGGAGATGTGACCATTTGATTATATATATTAATATTTTATCAGTAGTCCTAAAATCTTGTTCTCTGTCAATGTAAATGATTGCATAATTGTATAACCATCAGTTGAATGAAATATTAGTTGCGTTGGCCTTAGTTATATACCTCCTTTAATTGTATAACAGTACTAAATACTTGGCAAATAATTGTTATTGGAGAAATGCTTGCTAACGTACTGTTGAAGGTTTTTGAATAACATTTGGATTAGCCTATGCCAGAATGAAACTTAAGAGCTACATGGTGTCTGACCAACAGAAAAATGAATATCTAGATATGGACCAAATTTCTCAAAGAACGCTAGCATTGTCTAAGTCAGAAAGGGAGAGGTGGGGACAAAGACGAGTGTGGGAGAAAGGAGGAAAAGGAAGGAAGGGACAGAATGTGCCACGCTACGTTGCCTTGTTGTAACACGTTGTTTTAATGTGTGACTAAGACATTTAATAAAGGATACTGGAGAAAAGAAGTTGAATTCCCTTGGAAATTAAGGTAGAGCCAGTCTGTGTCAGGGTTACAACAGTCACTAGACACCTAGAGATCTGTGATGGTTCGGGGGATGCTGCCTCTGCAGTAGCAGCTGGGAGAACTCCGCCGACTAGAGAAGCCACAAGGCTCCGAAGGCCCTCTGAAGGCCAGCAAGTCCAGGGAGCTGGCCAGCACAATGTGGCCTCAGGGACAGGAATGCATCCTTGGTTCCACTTTTTTTTTTTTTTTTAATTTATTTGAGAAGAGAGCACGAGAAGGGGCAAGGTTAGAGGGAGAAGCAGACTCCCCACCGAGCAGGGAGCCCGATGTGGGGCTCGATCCCAGGACCCCAGGATCATGACCTGAGCTGAAAGCAGCTGCTTAACCGACTGAGCCACCCAGGTGCCCCGGTTCCACTTTTAATCATGTATTTTCAGCTACTGAGAAGAAAAAGGTCTGCTCCCATAAATGGCACATCTTTGTCAGAGATGTTTGTTTTTCATTTGCTGAAGCACTTTCAGGCCTGTGGGGGCTGGGAGTGAGCTGTGAAAAACTGAATGGTATGTCCTCCAGAGTGAAGGAAGAAGAGCAGTTTCTTCTGCATTAGCAGGAGTGAGCTCAGCCTCTCTGCCTCTCTGCTCTACATCACTGCTGAGGGGATGTGATCAGGGAGTCACAAATGATAGGATAACTGGTGACACAATAGAACAAATCTCTAGCAGAAAACAAATGTGTGGACAAGATGTGAAAGATGCTTTTATATTTGAACAGCAAGAAACCCATTAAATGAAATAAATTACATGCTGTCAGGCTGATGACTCACTGTCCTATTGAAATAGACAATATTTTGGAGTGAAGGAAAAGATAGCATGGCATGACACAGACAGGCTCAAAATAATGAAAACTTTTCCTCTGACTCGAGTGTGAATATTCAGATTAGAAGACAGACTTCCAATAACACTCAATAAGTGCATATTAAAAAATGCTTTAAAATATTGCTAGTTAGAATACTCTATTTTAGACTATGTTTATAAGCAGCAATAGTCCCTAACAAAGAACAAAGCTCCAATAGGCGACATTCCTTGTTATTTATTTTCACCATCCTACCCTTATTTTAAGGAATTAAAGTTAAATTTCAGTTTGTTTATGGCAAGTGCTTTGGAATAGTTACGGAGTGGTCCGCTCATTCCTTCATTTATTCAATAAATGTATATCGAGAGACTTCTATGTGCCAGGCTTTATAAAAGCAACAATAAATAAGAGACATGTCCCCTGACCTGAGTGGGCCTATGGCCTAGTAGAATAATAAATTAATATTTATTAAATACTTTCATAATAGGTATTTCACATGCACAATGTTATGCAGCTCTTAAAATAGTCCTGTGAAATAGTCGTTCTTTCCTTATTTTACACATGAGGAAAACTAGGGTTCAGAGATTGAATAACTTGCCATAAGTTGCAAGCTAAAGAATGGATGAGAAAAGTTGAACTCATAGTAACAGAGAGGAGAATGGAGGTTATCAGATGCTGGGGTGTAGGAAAAAGGGGAAATAAAAAATAGAGAAGACTCTTGGTTGCCAGGGGCTTGGAGGAGGAGATCTTGGGCTTGGAGGAGGAAATCTAGTAAGTTATTGTATAATGGGTACAGAGTTTCAGTTTTGAAAGATGTAAAGACTTATGGTGATGGATGGTGGTGATGGTTGTTCAACAATATGAATTTACACAATACAGTGAACTGTACACTTTTAAAATGGTTGGGATAGGATAAGTCTTGCCATTAATGGGGAAACATTTCATGACAAGTACCCAGGGTGTTTATACATGTGCTATTTGTGAAAACTTTGACAAAATGAAGATTCCATTGCAAAAAATCAAGAAGTTCATTATTTAGTACATTAGTAATTTATCACTAATTGTATTAATATTTAAAAGAAAAACAACCACAATATCTTATATGTCTGGTGTATCAACCATTAGACTTGAGTTATGGCCCTGGTTCTAGTAGCCAAATCTACTAGCATAATTAATTTTTGGAAAATATAATAAGGATAAGGTCTTTTTGTTAGAAAATATACATTCAGATATAAATAAATCTTTAGCAGTTTTGAATAACTGAGAAAACCCCAACTATAGTTTTAAAACTGGTTAATGGCATTGGCTTTAGTTTTACAGCAAGTTTTGATTAACATTTTCTGACAGAGGAAGTGAGGAAAGCTCTTGTTTTGTGACTTGCCTAGATAATAAAACATCCAAATCTGGCATGAGTGAAGATGAATTCTAATTACGCTCGATATATTTTCTTATTTATCCCTTTCTAAAGAGAGAAATTTAATTATATTAATATGTCCACTCAATTTATATGAGGACTTTCTGAATTTTTGAAACACCTGAGATGGAATTCATTTTTACTTTGAGAATCTAGTTATAAGGCAAATAAAAAATATTTTTATCATAAGAAACGGATGAGCCAAAATTCAGACAAGATCTGGCTGAATTCCCTTGTTCTCTTTTCACTATGCCTTGCCATACCTTCCCACATATTGTGATTGTTATCTAAGGAGGAAATGTCAAATGACATCCCAGATCTAGAAAATTCTTATGTATTTTATTTCCAATTTTCTGAAATCACTTGCTTTGTGTGGGCACAGCTAATCTTTCTTTTGACCAGCGCTCCTTTCTGAGACTACCTGTAAAGTCAATGAGATACATAGACCAAAATCTCACTGACACACTCCATCAAAATTATAAATCTCAAGAAAACTTTCACAGAAATTGTTCTTCATTCTTTACCTCTATATACCTGATTGTTTTTCTCTCGGGTCAGTGCTGGTTCCTCTACATTCAATATAAAAACTGCTGTGCAATCCCTTGTTCTTAAAGTTGAATATCTGTGAGAATTATTTAGAGTTCTCAAACTATAACAGATTATTAATAGGTAAGTCAGAACTATTTAAATCCAATAATTAGGGCGCCTGGGTGGCTCAGTTGGTTGGGCGACTGCCTTCGGCTCGGGTCATGATCCTGGAGTCCCGGGATCGAGTCCCACATCAGGCTCCCTGCTCGGCAGGGAGTCTGCTTCTCCCTCTGACCCTCCCCCCTCTCATGTGCTCTCTCTCTCTCAAATAAATAAATAAAATCTTAAAAAAAAAAATCCAATAATTATTGCCACATTAAACTGTAAAATTTTTGCAGTATATTACCGAAGTCAATATTTACAAAAATAAGTGATTGACACAACAGTTTTGGCATAGTTTATGTTTGCTTTTTCTACCTCTTTCTTTGTTTCTTTGTTTCTTTTTCTTTCTTTCTTCTCTCTCTCTTTCTCTTCTTTCTTTCTTTCTTTTTCTTTTTTTTTTCTTTCTTTCTTTTCTTTTCTTTCTACTTTTTCTTTCTTCTTCTTTCTTTCTTCCCTGAAATCAAGAGTCCCATGCTCCACCGACTGAGCCAGCCAGGTACCCCATCTTCCTTTTAATGAAAAGAACTCATCCTAATTAGAGTACATAACTCAGTGAGAGGAAATAGGATCTAACAGATTAAGAAAATGCTCAAATGTACATTTTTTAGACAAACTTTAGAGGACATAAACAATGTGTACGGGTTTCAATAATTTTCATTTAGGTCTGTCTTTAGATATGAATGATACTATACATCATAGAAATGAAAAGCTAAAAATCTTTCCATAGATCATTTAATTGATTTCCCTGCCTCCTAAAGGATTTTTTTCCATTTACTTATTTCTTTTTCTCCCTGCTTAGTAAAAGAAATAAAACAAAATTAATATTAAGAGTCTAGAAAATATAATTTATACAAACCTATAGTTCCACCTTCCCACCTATGTCCAAGAAAAAGAAACTGGTCATAAATTGATCCTGGCATTTAAAACATAACTGTTATTTTTCCTCAGTCAAGAATATTTTTAAATATTTCCTGATGCTAATTTGACCCATTTCCACTATATTTTCTCTGTTTCTCTAAAAGTTGAGAATTCACTCAGGTCATGATCCCAGAGTCCTGGGATGGAGCCCCTGCTCAGCGGGAAGCCTGCTTCTCCCTCTGCCACTCCCCCTGCTTCTGTTCCCTCTCTTGCTGTGTCTCTCTCTGTCAAATAAATAAATAAAAATAAAAATAAATAAAAAATAAATAAAATTTGAGAATTCAACTCAACTTTTTTTTTAGAAATAATTGTTTCTTGATTGATTTTTCAATTTAGAATAATCGACATACCAAAAGGGAAAATGTGTTTATCCTGGCCTATGTAGTACCACTAAATATTTTTACTAGTCTCTGCAAATGCTAGGATTCTGGCAAATCAGGAGGGTAAATATGGTCTTAAAATTCATCACAACTGAAAAAAATAAGTAGGATCCCATGTTGGTTTTTTTTTCCCCCACATCATTATGATGCAGGCAATTAGTACCATTTTATTTTTGCTATTTAAGAAAATGTTTAAATATACTTATATATTGAGAATTGTGACATTAGGTATTTTCTTTTCAGAATTGTTTTCATACTCTATCTTAATTTAGATTTTACATTCAACTCTATGTCATGAGATTTTTCACCGTTATTATATGTTATTTGAAAACATGAGTTAATATCTTTCAAAGTTGGAATTCTATTATGTCCCAATTGAAGAGGTCCCTTTTTAGTGCCTTGGGACATGTTGCTCTCAAGGAGTTACAGAAAGAAGTGGTTGGGTTCTGAAGTCACCAAATGACACAAACCTAACTAAGTCATATGTCCTGGCTACCATAATCAGATCCATTCCCACTATGATGTATTTTACAGTGCTTTTAGTTAAAATAATTAAAAGTTTTCAAGTTTAATAACATGTAGATCTAAACAACTATTCCATCACACTGATTTTTGTACACATCTGTGTTCCCATTGATCTACAAATTTCTTATGGGCAAGCCAACTATCTCTTTGTTTCTGA
Organism: Leptonychotes weddellii; assembly: GCF_054177405.1. NCBI lineage: Eukaryota > Metazoa > Chordata > Mammalia > Carnivora > Phocidae > Leptonychotes > Leptonychotes weddellii. The sequence continues at coordinate 95,010,143 of NC_138373.1, forward strand.
TTCCTCTATCTCTATGCCTGTTCACAGAGATGGATGTACCACAGATAATGAAGCTTAAGTTGTGGGGTACCTCCCTTATATGAGACTATTCCAAGGCCCTGCTGGGCAAAGCCTCGCCAGTATAATTACATGATGCTGTGTTTTTGCAAAATTTATAAAAGCAAGGTATTGTAATTAGATTACTGCATAGTTTTGTGGCTTAGTTTACCTCAGTAATTTTTGTCTTGTTCTCCTTTTTAAATACAGCTCCCCAACTTTTAAAGATAAGGCCCCACAAAACCTAGATTCTCCCTTGCTGACACATAAGGATCTTATTTACTTTTACTTTTTGTTGAATGAATAAATGAAAAAAGGGAAGGAGAGGAAGATGGATGATGTGCTATTAGTCAATATATTTTAGTTTTGAAAAAATTAACATTTCTGGCAAAAAAATTTCCACAAGCCACCAACAGGTAATCCTAATATACCACTTTTGTATGATGTCTATAAGTTTACAAAGCTCTCCTTCTATTTTCAATGACAGCCTAGCTGGATATAGTATTCTTGGCTGCATATTTTTCTCATTTAGTGCTCTGAATATATCATGCCAGTCCTTTCTGGCCTGCCAGGTCTCTGTGGATAGGTCTGTTCCAGTCTAATGTTTCTACCATTGTAGGTTACAGATCTCTTGTCCTGAGCTGCTTTCAGGATTTTCTCTTTGTCTCTGAGACTTGTAAGTTTTACTATTAGATGTCAGGCTATTGATCTATTTTTACTGATTTTGAGGGGGGTTCTCTGTGCCTCCTGGATTTTGATACCTGTTTCCTTCCCCAAATTAGGGAAGTTCTCTGCTATAATTTGCTCCAATATACCTTCTGCCCCTCTCTCCCTTTCTTCTTCTTCTGGGATCCCAATTATTCTAATATTGTTTCATCTTATGGTATCACTTATCTCTCGAATTCTGCCCTCGTGATCCAGTAGTTGTTTAGCTCTCTTTTTCTCAGCTTCGTTATTTTCCATCATTTGGTCTTCTATATCACTAATTCTTTCTTCTGCCTCATTTCCTAGCACTTAGAGCCTCCATTTTTGATTACACTTCATTAATAGCCTTTTTGATTTTGACTTGGTTAGATTTTAGTTCTTTTATTTCTCCAGAAAGGGTTTCTCTAATGTCTTCCATGCTTTTTTCAAGCCCAGCTAGTATCTTTAAAATCATCATTCTGAACTCTAGTTCTGACATCTTACCAATGTCCGTATTGATTAGGTCCCTGGCAGTCGGTACTGCCTCTTGTTCTTTTTTTTGAGGTGAGTTTTTCCATCTTGTCATTTTGTCCAGAGGAGAATAGATGA
>NC_138373.1:95011971-95043797 GCF_054177405.1 Leptonychotes weddellii
ATATGGAAATGTTTGCAACTATGCCATTTGTAGAAAAAAATACTGTTATGATCAATTGTTAGAGTTAAAAATAGAACACACCAATTGAGTGACTTGCTCATGTTCCTACAGTGTCAATCCTGGAGGCAGCTGATAACCCTCTGATACCAAGTCTATTGTTTCATAAAACATGGTGCTTACAAATATATTTAAATAAGCTAAAACTTATTCTATAAATAAGAAACATAAAATAAAATTGAATCAATAATATTGTTGACCCCAAATAATGAGCATTTACCTTTCCTTTTTTTTTTTTCTATCCTATCCTTTTTTTTTTCTTTTCTGTTTTTGATGCAGGTGTTTATTATCCAGCTACCATAAAAACTAACCTTTATACATACAAGATGAAAATGTGGTTGCTCGTCAGTCACCTTGTGATAGTATCTTTTACAACTTGTTTATCAGGTAAGAAATATCCTTTGCATATTCTCCATGAATTATGTCAATATAATTAATATGTGTGTATTCACTTTATTAAATCTGGTACATGAAGTTAAAATTAATATTTTTGACATCTGTGTCAGATATGTAAATTAATATATATTAAAGCTGACCCTGTTTTTCTTTTTATTTTCAAGTAAAATTTCACAAGATTTAATCAGTCTTATGTAGTGGTAAGCTGGTAAATGTTTAAAAAATGGACCTCTGAGAGAGAAAAATATCCCTGCTGTGTAGCATTTGTCAGTTGCTGGGGAGTAAATATTCCTGCTATGGCCAATCTTGGCAAATTGACATAATTTAATGTGCTGTTGGAAAAGATATACAACAGCTTACCATTATATACTATTTTCACCATATAGATACAGTATATTCAGGTAACCTCAATAGCTTAAATAAAAGAAAAATGTAGTAAAATAATTAGACAGTAATGGGTTTTAAACGTTTGTTACCTTTGTTTTTAATCTATTTATTTGTAAGTTGATATAATTTAATTTTTCTTACTGGCTGGTCAGTCTTGTGAAAAACAATTTTAAAATAATCTACAATGTGTTCAAGGACATTAAGAATAACAAAATAGTTTTGAAAGTGCTCTTGTTTTAGGACAAATACTATAACTCTATCTTTCAAAGGCAATTAAGGATTCAGAAATATTTCCTACAGGGAGAGATGCATTATATTTTTATCTGAAAGCAGCATGTTTTCTAACAATCAATTTTTCTAATACTGTCATCTCAATTACCTTAGCTCAGTAAATACCTGTTGAGTTATTAAGTTCAAGACATAGATGGATCTTATCCTTCATGTATCAATCCTCATTGATTGTTTTAATGATGAACCTGCTAGGCATCCTATTACATTTCTTGTTTATTATCAAGGAAATAAAAATGCTATTTTATTTTGGTGGTAATTTTTATTATTATGACTTCAGAATTCATAAAATATAATAATTTCATCAGTGCTTAAGAATTTTAATGACATTAAACTATATGGCTATAACCACAGGAGTTATACACACACACACACAATTACATGCATATTTATATACATATTATACAAATATAATAAAGAAAACTTTGTGGTAGTTTTATTGTGGCTAAGTCTTATCTTTATGAATGAAATAAAACAATGACCTTATTAGTACTGAAAAATTCATCCTAATTCTATTGACCACAAATTTTAATGCAACTATAAAAATGCAAGACATGAAATAAATGGTTGCAAATGTGATGATACATCAGCTGTAATAGTAAAGGGCCGCCAATGTCATTTCATTAACTAGTATCTCCGTTATTTGATTGATGTTTGAGACCACAACTTGAAAGCTGCTTTGGGATTAAAATTGCTTTTTCTTTTATTCTTAGAGTTTACATGGTACAGAAGATATGGTCATGGAGGTAAGTTAATGAAAGGGTAAATTTAAAAAAATAGTTTTTCTCAAATGAACCATATTTCATCTCTACTTTAAGCTATTAACTCTCTAAACTTAAAGGCAAATGGTTAATGTTAGATCACTTGGAGATTTTGTAAGATGGTTTATCTGGGGTCACAAGACGAGTTGTTTGATTGCCAGAATGAATTGAATGTATACACCAAAAACAAATATGCTATTAGAGGATTGTATCAGATAGAAAATATTCCATGTGGCCTATATTTTTTCCTGCATGCTTTGTAACAATTCTATGCTATTAAATTTTGAAGCAATATTTTAAATATTGTAAACACCTAACTTACTTTGGAAAGCCTCTTGCTTTGCTGAAAGAGATAGAACTAAAGTTAGTGACCTCAGAACCTTAAGATTCAATTTAATTAGGATTCCAAAGATGTTGCAGAATTTATTATAAATTTATAAATTTATGATTTATTACATATAACTGTTAATTCTGCTAGTTTAGATTCTACTTCAACCACTGAACATTTCTTGCCAGAAATAGAGGCAACCTGTAGGAGAAGGCTTCTTCCTTGCCTCTCCCAGCTTTGAGTAGCCTTGGACTTTCCTTGACTTGTGGCATCATGACTCCAATGTCCACCTCCATCTTCAAATGTATGTCTTCCTCCCGTGTCTGCCTCTGTGTCTGAATTTACCTCATTTTAAGTTTGCCAGTCATACTGGATTAGGGCCCACCTAATGACCTCATTTTAACATGATTACTTCTATAAACATCCTATTGCCAAATGTGGTCCCATTTTGATGTACCAGGGATTAGGACTTCAACATATCTTTTGTGGGGGCACAATTCAACCAATAATATTAAACTAAGAGAAAAATATTGTGAATCTCTGAGGAGGGAAGAATTGTAAAATATCCAAAAATTACCAAACTTTTTTGATCACCCAGCTAATTGTTACTAAGAAGAAAAAAAAAAACTCATGTATGATGACTGACATCAAGTTAAATTCATAACTGCTACCTTCAAGTGAACAGCTGGTACTGCCCAGCAAACATACTCCACTTCTCCAATGAATTCATTTTTCCTAGATCATGTCATAGTTGCTCCCCTCCCTTCAAAACTCAACAGCTTCTTGCCATCCTTACTTTGCTTCCTGTTACACAGAGGTATTAGAGACAACCTGAAGATAATTTCCACAAATTCATGCTACTACATTTACTCTCCTCCTACATCTATGCTCATACACTCCATCTTCCTGCTCGTTTCATACATGATGTCATCATATTAAACCCAACACTTGTACTTGTCCCATCCCATCTGGTTTATTTATGTTCATTGCTCCAGCAATTGCCCCCTGTGTCTCCTCATCATCAGTTTCTCCCTCTACTGGATTATTGCTGTCAACATACAGTTACATATACAAATACATATAATTTCTCTCATTTAAAGAATCATTTATCTGCAAACTCCACACCCTATAGCTAATATCCTACTTATCTATTCTTCTTTTCAGTATTATTACTAAAAAAAAAACCAACTATGCTTTCTGTCTCAATTCTCTGACCCATATTTTCCTTTGAACCTACTGCAATCAGACTTTCACACCAGCATTCAACCAAGATGCCTTGTCCATGTCACCAGTGATGTACATTATTGTGAACCCAATAGTCAACTCTCAGGCTTTCTACTTGACCTATTGGAAACAGTGCTGCAGTTGCAGATATTACGTGTAGACCTAACATCTATAGGTGAAAGAGGTGTATTTTTTTCTCATATCTATTTCTTTTTAAAAGCAAGAGACCTCTCAATAGATCTCTAAACACCTCAATGTCCAGAGTTGGGTCACGAATTTACCACCAAGCTTGTCGTAGGAAGGAGTAATGGCATTAATGATAGTCAACCTGTACTTCTGAGTCATGGGAGGGAAGATTTGATCCTTGAGCATATCTGACATTTATCATCAGGGTAGAAGGGGAGAACTGGCACTGGTGAGTCAAGAAACAATATCTGCCACACCACTTAGGTGAGTTGAAATTGAGGTGTTTTGTGTTTTTTTTTTCACTTATGAATGGGAGAGTTCTATCCAATATATTATCTTGGATATATAATAGTTTTTAACTATTACTACATAATAATCTTAATAGCCTAGGTGACTAGCTTTTAAGTAAAATATATGCATTAAGAATACATAGATATTTTTAGTTTGAAAAATAAAGTACACCAAGGCTTATTAAAAAAATCATCAAACCTAACTCCACTCTTTTCCACATCTCTTAAAAATTTCTTCCCTCTTTATTTTTTGGATTGTATGAAATCAACATGTGTCCTATTGAGATAAAAGAATGAATACAACTAAGTTCCATACAGTGAACATGTAATGTTCAGATATTTAATTCATAACTAAATATTTGAGAGTAAATATTTATTTTAGATGCTTTTCTCAGTTATGGTCTTTTTTACTTTAATAATAAGATACAGCTATCTCAGGACCAAATTTTACTGAGGCTAACCTAAAATGAAAATAAATGTCTCTTTAATTCCTTTGTAATTTAGTGACAAAAACAATAAGGGGAAGAGGTAAATTAGCAGCATAATCCTTATTCTATAGGAATTAGAGTATGACATAATCTTTAATTTATACAATGGGATTATCATTATGACGATAATATTCAAAGCTAATATCAAGGAAAATTAAAATTCTGAAGAGAGAGCTGATATGGAATTTCCTGTGTCTTCATAGTACTTATACCCAAATTTTCATGATTTTTTAAAATTAGCATTATTTTCATTCATAAAGCATTATTCTATCTCTAATTATGACTGAGATTTTATAGCATTCACTAGCTTATCATTATTTTGTGATACAGTCACTGTTATCAATTAAAATAGACTAGAGATAGCCTGAGGAGGCAAGCTGATAAAAGTAGGCGCACCAACTGGAGCATGCTACATAGTGGGGTATACGTGAAGTAGGTATGGCAAGATGCCTAGACAGTTAAGGAAAACACTGTGTAGAGGCTTTAGCAGTGGACCTTAGGGCAAGGAGGTGGCTGCTATCAAGAGACTTCATAGGCTCTTGGGCAGTAAAGCCATGCAAAGGGAAATTTAGTAAACCTTTCTGCTAACCTGACCCCAGTCTTTGTTCTAACAGTTTGATTGCTATAAGTTCTTCAAACCAATTCCTTTATATTTTAGTTGTGGCAAATTACTGCAATATTATATATTACCCATGACCCTAAAGGATTAGGGTATCCAAGTATTCAAAGCCCAAGCTCTAAACATCCTTGTTCCCTTACTAGTGGGGAATGGTTGACAGTGAAGACAGGAGAAAAAATGATTCTTTGAGTCATTTTAAATACTGTCTCACTTAGAGAATTTATTGTATTTCAAGAGGCTTGTAACCCTCACCATCCCATAATTATTGTAACATTGTAAATATTGTAAAAATCCCAGTATTAGACTCTATTCAAAATTTTTTGCCATTGCTTTTTTTTCTAATAGTTCTTTTCCTGTGACTCTTCTTATAACATACTTATGTAGAAGTATGTTTTTATAACTAACAGATTGAGATGACATATTACGGAATGAGAAATAGAATTTGTTTCAAAATAGATATAAAATGAATTAAAAAAATCTCTCAAGTACAAGTCATAATTATACTTTCAATTTTCAAAAATGAAATAGAATAGCAAGATTACAGTGGACCATCTCCACATAGTGAGAGGTGAAGTAATCCCATTTTAAATAATAAAACTGATTATGTTAATGATGGAACTGAGAATGGTACAGAAAAAAGCAGTAGTTTTTGCCTGTCATTTACATTTGTAAATTTGACAGCAAATAATCCTATATGATTTCATTCTTTCTTGTTAATCTTCATGATTAAATTTAAGAAATGAACTTAACTTCTCCAGAAGACTACCATTATGTGGTAGAAAACTGGTGAATTTGCATTAAGAGCAGATCAAAAGAAAGAGTGATTTGAAATGCTGTCTTTAATTAGCTTGAGAAGCCATCTATAATTTTGTGCTCCTTTTTAGAAGAATCTACCCAGTAATAAAAAGGACACGTATTTAAAAAGTAATCTTATTTTTCTGAAACATAATACCTATTTCTTGTTCCATGTGCCCTGTAACCCCATAATACATCCAAAGCACCATAATTTATCATCTAATTACTTCCACAGCTGTAGAAAAAAAAGCAGTAAGATGGACATATTTTCTGTTGGCTGAGAGTATAATGCTTGCATTAATGAATCCTTTTCTGAGCCTTGTATTCTCCCAGAAATTTATTTTCTCCTCACCCGAGTGCCCTAGCTGAGAGAACAGAGTGATGAGCTCAGATACTCTTCAAGGGGGTTATGAGGATAACATTCAGAGGTTCACTGAGCATGCCCAGGCAATTCAAAAGCTTGTTTTGAGTAATTTATCTTTCAAGGGCCCGAATATATTCCCCAAATAAAATATATGCAGTAATTGCTAAACCATCTAATGGAATACATTCTTTTATTTAGGCCTGAACATTTTACAAAAGCATGAAACATATATTTGTAAAATAATACCAGAAGTACTACTGTGATGAGAAGTGTGTCTGTATTCTGCTTTTTGACCTAGAGAATGAGCCAGGGGAACTATCTTAAATGCAATGTTCTCTCAATGTGAAAAATAAATCCAATATTTTGGTGGAAATTAGCTTCATATTTTTATCCCCTGAAGGTTTCACTGTCTGTTCCTATAAAGACCAGATGGAAGTGGAGTATGAAGAAGTATATACATATAATTTATGAAGAGTATTTGTCATGAGAAACCAAAATAGCATGGGGCACTAATATTATCCAGTTTGGCATATAAATTGCAACCCAATTCACCCCAAAAGTATTTAATCTTTATATATGCCCCTTGAGGTATTGCCTGGCAATAGATATAGTCTCATCATTATTATTATGTGACATTCCATTGTTTTCAATGGAAAATTTCATTGCTGTTATCTTTCCTAGAAAAAATTAAACTTATTTTTATTTTTTTTTTAAGATTTTATTTATTTATTTGAGAGAGAGAATGAGATAGAGCATGAGAGGGTCAGAGGGAGAAGCAGACTCCCTGCTGAGCAGGGAGCCCGATGTGGGACTCGATCCCGGGACTCCAGGATCATGACCTGAGCCGAAGGCAGTCGCTTAACCAACTGAGCCACCCAGGCGCCCAAATTAAACTTACTTTTAATGCATATGATTAAGATGAAGAAACTACTTAAAACATCCTCAGGCTTCTAAAAGCTGACCAACATTTGTCTCAAAAGCATTTGCCTTAAAATCAGAAGATACACTGTCAAATGAAATATTTAAGACTATGCATTTAATTAAAATATGCAAATCTACCAATCTAATCTCGACCTTCACATAGATGTATGCTTATGTCTGTGTTGAATTTGAAGGCAAATACGGTACTTTAAATAATGAAGTCCATTTGGTATGAACGTAACTACTTCAGAGTGACAAAAGTAGTTGTTTCAAGAAAGCTAATGAAATTATAAATTGAGAATTTAGGATTATTACAACCTCTCTAATGGCACTGTCAATGGGCACTGTGGAAGCAGATGCTAGACAGGCTGGGACTGGCTATTTCTACATTGGAATACAATAATGTTAAAGAGGTTTTAACTAATACAACCCTGCACCTGTTGAGATGAGGACAAATTTTGTGAAATAGTGTGCAATCACTAATATATCCCTATTATTAAATAAGATAGGGATTTAGTTACTTGCAAGTCCCTCCAATTTGCCCCTTGTGGAATACAAGTTGGAGATAACCCAAAGGAAAACCCCCAAACTTGAACACCTGAGATTCTCTTGAGAGTGTCTTTCACAGAACATAGTTTTTTTATTTTAATAAAATCCAGCTTGTCTTTTTTTTTTCTTTAATAAATCACGTTTTTTATGTTGTGTCTAAAAACTCACCATCAGGCTTTTTATATAAACAATGTACTCAGAAGATATTTATGAGCTTAAAAATTCTCTAAATAATATTTATTTTTACCCTGTAAATATCTAGTCTACTTAAATTTTTAAAAAATTGAAAAATTTCACACTAAAATTGTCATTGATCAGGGTTAGAGTTGGAATAGAAGTCATCTTGTCTTCAAGAAGAGAATCTAAATATATTGATAAAATTGTGCTTCTCTGCTTGTCTTTTTAAACATTTTCATGTGAATTGGGAAGAAACCGCAGAATCTCCAGATTAGCAGGTGTTACTAAATTGTTCCAATCAGAAAAGCTGTGCAATTGGGAGAGACCCAAGGAAGAGCTTATAAAGTTGTTCAAATGGGAAGAAAAATGGCATATGATTTTTATCATAGATAAGTACAAGGTCATTTCTTTAAGAGATTGAAAAGTCTAGAGCCTACATCCAAATGAAAGTCTGTAGTTGTCAGTGATTTGGGATTCATTCTTCATTTCCCCTGGTGTGCGGTTATATCCTAAAAGGCCAGGAAATATTGGGCATCATTAGGAAAATTATTAGAAGTGAAGCAGAAAATGTTATATGCATTTTTGGCCTTTACAACCTCAAGAAGGATATGGAATAGACATTGCTCACAGCAGGACTTTCAAAATCATTAGCATAGGGCTTCTGTGAACACCTTGCATTTGTGATCTTATTAATGGTTGTCTTAGGTCTGTGGGCCCTTAGGGCATGTGTGCCTATTCCTTTCTTTTTTAAATGTTGACTCCACATAGGACAAATGGCTTGCATAAAACAACAGTTAGGAGAAGTGCATTGGTGAAACTAAATCTCAGTTTCTCTGATTCCTTTGATTTTGATCCAGCAATTTGCTATCTGAAGTAGGATGGTAATAGGGAATGAACTGAGGTCGTAAATTCTTGAATGGCAATTTCAGCAAATTCCAAACTAAAAATGAAGCATCTCCCTTTGAAATATTTCAGGCAAGCTTAGAAAAATTAATGCTTCAAACTAGGAAAAACTAACTTGAGGATTTTATTGATCACCTACATGTATACAAACATGTGTTGATACAACACTAATAACACCAGAGCAACAAAAGTGAGTAAAACATGGCCTCTTGCTTTTAGAAATTTCATGAGTTGATATACATATATATATATACACGTATGATGAGATATGCATAAGATATACATAAGATATATAAATCAAATTTTGAAAAGATTGGCAAATTCACAAGAACGTTGACAGAATCAGTATTTATTGAATGCTGACTGTGAGCCAGGAACACTACTGTCTTATGTGTATTGTCTCAAAATAATTCTCACAGTGTCTAATGGGATAGATTTTATTATTATTCTCGTTTTTAAAGGGTGATACTGAGGCTTGGAGAGTTTAAATAATTTTTCCAAAGGCATTGTAAATAGTACTGAGGCAAGATTTAAATGATATAATGAAACTGCTCATTAATGGAAGCTGGAACAAAGTTCTCATCTTCAAGATTGATGTTGGAGCAGACAAAATGTCTCTGGTGTTTGCTTTAAACTCTCTCTTAAAAAATAATTGGAGGAATGAACCATGGCTTTGCTCTAGCAGAGACATTTTAATGATCTTACGTAAGAATATCATCCTTCCTAGCCACATATGCTAGTATTAATTCATGTGGGGCATATGGCTCTTAGCTCTTCTCTGTAAATGCTGCCACCTTGAAGTCATATGAGTGAACCTCTTCTCCTCTTCCTGCTGTGAAGCATCACTCTTCCCTTCCAGAGAGCCAGCTGCTTCCCAACTTGGGTTTGCTTGTGATGAATTCTGAACCAGTTGGTCAGATCCCAATAATTTGTTCATTGACTGTTCTAGGTGATACTGAGTACAGGTGCTGGTCACAGGTTTAGAAAAACTAAATAAACAAGAGGCTAATCTCCCCAGAGCTTCTAGAAATTCATCCGTTCTCTTATTAAAAAATCATTAAGCACCTATTGTGCCCCAGACTGCTTGACAGCTAGCTGGGAGATTATGGACACAGCCACCTGTTCCAAACATTTGCAGTCTCACGGAACAGACAGTTGTATCAAGAATCACAGAAGGTGTGCTAAGTACCAGAAGCTGTGTGGGGAGGGGTGAGAACACAAATGAGGACCAACCAAAACTAGGAGGGGTGAGAGGTGGCGAAGGAACTAACTATGGCTGAGTCATAAAGGACTGTCTGGGTTTTGATAGGAGGAGAAAAATGAGACGGTGATTCCAGAAAGGGGAAAAACATGTTGCAAAGGCTCAGACGCATGAAGGCCTGACCTGTTTGAGGGGCTATATAGTTAAGCATGACAACACCGGGTGCTTTGGGAGAAATAACGAGGGATGGACAGAAAAAAGTTTTGAATAAAGCACCTAAATGTTTTCCTCGGGATTGTGGAGGCAAATATCTTTGTTTTGAATGGAAATGGAGATTTGATGTTTCTAACATTTTTCCAAAACATTTTTAAATGTATCCAAATCTTCTTTGACTTATAAGACAGCACAATGTAAAATAATTTTATTTTTCTTGTAGTTTCTGAGGAAGATAAAGGATTTGGACCAATTTTTGAAGAGCAGCCAATCAATACCATTTATCCAGAGGAATCACCAGAAGGAAAAGTTTCACTAAACTGTAGGGCACGAGCCAGCCCTTTCCCAGTTTACAAGTAATGTATCTCACTGCTCTTTTCACAGTGGAGTGTCAGACTAGATCATAGATGAGCATCTGTGACCCTGTACTGATAGAGAAAGCTATAATATAAGGTTGTTAACAAAATGCAGGGATATTAACAAAAATATTGACATGTAAGTTATTAAAATAGAGTTGTTTCATGCCCAAATTGATAGTAAGTTTTCCTAACTTAAATATGTGCAAATAATCCACTTCCTATTTCCTGCACAGATAATGCTAATGCCATTTGATATTATCCACTTAAAAATTGTCAAATGGTGATCATGCTATTAAGCATATACAAGGTTATATGAAAATCATTCACAATTTAAATATACATTTGAGGATAAAATGTTCTTAGATGCATCAACCTGAATAACTCATACTTACATATTATAGATAATATTCCTATATCAACTACATCTAGAGAACTTACATACATAATTCTAGACAGCACCACTTTTTTTTTTAATATATTTTTTTAATATTTTATTTATTTGACAGAGAGAGAATGAGAGAGAGAGCACATGAGAGGGGGGAGGGTCAGAGGGAGAAGCAGACTCCCTGCCGAGCAGGGAGCCCGATGTGGGACTCGATCCAGGGACTCCAGGATCATGACCTGAGCCGAAGGCAGTCGCTTAACCAACTGAGCCACCCAGGCACCCTAGACAGCACCACTTTTTTCAGTGGTCTCAAATCTATATTCTAGGCAATACAGCAAATTTCTTAAAATTAGATAATTTATATCAATATGTCTCTGTTTTTCTGGGATACCTATTTATGTTATAAAAAATAACTTTATAAAAGGTAACAATGGGTTTTTCTGCCTCAGATGGTTCAGAAAATTATACTAACAGTTCCTAGTCTGATACAAAGAATAAGATTAAAAAATTAACCAAACACCAATGGATCTGAATTTCACCTGTGAAATAGTTCCATGAAGACAAAGCAAGTGATTGATGGGGAAATTGGGGCTCTAGTATGTCAATGTCAGCTAACTTAATTGAAGGTTGTCATTCAACAAGATTGATTTTCATAGTATTTTTTTCTCAATAGAAAAACAACTTTCTATTGTTATAAAAAGTTATCAAATTTAATCCTAATTGAACTCATTTTCTCTTGAGTTCAAGAGACTCTTGTGAATCTCTGGGCTAAATTACAAAATTATTCTTAAAATAAAATATGAATTTAGGTCCAAAAGCACCATCCCTTTGAAATTATTTTTACTGTTTCAATTTCATGCATGGGAATGCAAAATAAGTAGATATTTTATAAATTATAAGTAACACATTTATTTTGAAAATATTTGATGGGCTAGACTTGTTTCTACCCTTAAGCCACACGTAATGGGAGTTTATATACATAGTTATGGACATGGAATAGTATAACTAATAGGATCTGTAGAGGAGATCTAATCCAAGCACATAATTTTATAGGAGAGGAAGCTGAATCTTGAATAAATAAACTGACTGGCTCCAGAGTTAGTAAGTCACAGATCCAGGGCTGAAACACAGGTTTTATGGCTTTCAAAGAAACATATAATTTTTTCAGTATGTATCTATCTAGATAGGTTGATAACATCTCAAAAGCTATTTCTATGATCTCAAAAGCTATTTCAGTGATGCTTACTTTGTGACACCTTGTCCTTGACATTCATACATAGAAACAGCAAATCAGTCTACAGCCTGAAATGGAGGCAACGAAACAGAAGAGATTGTTCTCAGATAGTGTTCTAGAAATATGTGTTTTTTTGCTGTGCCTACCCGACCCCTACCCCACAGACACATTAAGAAGCAAAGCTTTGCATAACTAAAATTTTATAAACATTGATTAGCAACTCCCTTTTTCCCCTTTTCTCCAGTCCCTGGCAACCACCATTCTATTCTTTGCTTCTATAGTTTGACTATTTTAGATACTTCATATAAGTAGCTCTCATATTAAGTGTTCTTACCAAAATTTAAAACATAAAATAAGAAGGCAAAGCATTGCTTGACAAATACATTCACCAACTCCCTCCCATAGGTTGCACCAGCACTGAAGTCCCCAGGATGAGTGTGGCCTATCTACACATTAATGTAGAGAGCTGGAAAGGAGAAGTAGATGTTTAATTCTGTTATGAAGGCAGTCTGCATTTGACAGGGAAAAAAAAAAAGGAAAGAATTCAGTTCATGATGCAGCTTGTCTGATGGAAAAGAACATTTGAAGTTTTAAAAATTTACTTAATATTCAGAACAAGCCATACTAACCTCGGTAATCATGCAAGGTGTCATTCACACAGTAGTTTTATATTTATGGCATGTTCTGTGATAATTTCTTATTCATGGCAACACCCTGAAAGGTACAACAGGGAACTTTACCTTCTACTTATCAGCCTTGAAGCTTTCATTATCTTGCTTTGACCCTCAAAATAATGAGAATGCTAATAGAATTGCATTTAAAACTGTCTGAAAGGAGTTACAACAAAGGTGTACATCCTGATAATAAAGTAAACCAGTGAACTTACCCAAACACAGCAAAACTTAATCATTATATGATATCAAAGGCAGAATCAAATCCACTAAAGAAGAGTTAATGCAATAAATAAAAAGTTGGAGTCAACATAAAAAAATATAACAATTGGTATTGCTCAACAGGGAAACCCATTGCCTTGGCAAATGCTAAGCAACTTGACATTGGATTTTTCAAACAGAGCCAATATTGCCATCAACTGGGGGAAGGGGGAAGATACACTCATTGGGTTGGAATTTGGTAGGTTTTCAAAATGCAAAAGCATCATTTTCTGTGTTTACTTTTAAATTACCTCCTACATTATAAAAATTAAAACTAAAAACATTCCAGTAATTTGATTTAATAAAAGGTATTCAGAAATAATTAGGCTTTTTTTGGTAAGATTCTGACCTTGATCAGAAGTGTGCAAGGCCATGAGCCATGAGGCCACAGCCCACTATTTGATCATGGCTCTTGCCTATGACATTGCTGAAGACATGAATCCTGGTAACAGAATGAGTATAATACATAGATGGTCAGCTTAATTGAAAACTATTTTCTTTTTCTTTTTTTAAAGATTTTATTTATTTATTTGACAGAGAGATAGAGAGAGCACAAATAGGCAGAGCGGCAGGCAGAGGGAGAGGGAGAAGCAGGCTCTCCACTGAGCAGGGAGCCTCATGCGGGGCTCTATCCCAGGACCCTGGGATCAAGACCTGAGCCGAAGGCAGACACTTAACGACTCAGCCACCCAGGAGCCCTTTGAAAACTATTTTCTACATTTATTCTTCTCATCATCTCACCAAGAAAGTTAGAGTCCTGTTTTTAGTCAATTTATTTATAACACAATCCATCTAAATATACCTGCAATATTATATTGGAGGCTTGGAAACAAAAGATCCAACTGATTTTTACAAATTTCAAATTGTGTGATCGACCTCTAGTGGTCAGAGTGTGACATTAACTGAATAGAACACTGATTTCAATTAGTTTTATTGAAAATTTATTTTGATATTTAGAATCAGGTATTGATATTTTATATTTTATTTTTGCTAGAGTAGTGCTTTTTAATATTTTATGCAACACATCTGGATATACATGAATCTAACTAGTACATAGAAGGTTATCATTTATAATCTATGTATATCTGCTAAGAAACCACTTAATGTAGCAAAATTCAATGAAATATTTGTCCTTTCTGATGCCTCATGAATAAAGAGAACACATTTCATGTACTTGAACATTTACCTTTCTGTGCCTGAACTAAATTATAAATCATGAGCCCAGAGACACAGAATTATAGGGTGTGAAGAAATACCACACTGAGTCACCTACTTAATCATCTGATTTCACATGGAGCTGTACCCATATTATTTTAGAATGATATTAGGCCAGTATGCAGTTTGCAGTCCTCATGACCTTTCATATGACATTTGTTTTTCTCTCTCATAGATGGAGAATGAATAATGGGGATATTGATCTGACAAGTGATCGGTACAGTATGGTAGGTGGAAACCTTGTTATCAACAACCCTGACAAACAGAAAGATGCTGGAATATATTACTGCTTAGCATCAAATAACTATGGGATGGTCAGAAGCACAGAAGCAACCCTGAGCTTTGGATGTAAGTAACCGTAACTTTAACAAGGTCAAGTGTATCTAGGTGACGTAAAAATTAAATGTTATCGTAAAAGTTCAACAAGAAGAAAAATCAAGATGAAAAGAAAATGAGAGAAAAGGTCCATAGATGGAGGGGGTCTTACAAGATCAGTGGGCCTTAACTGTGTGGAGAAAAAAATTCCAAGAGAGCAAAGCATCCTGAGGGGTATTGGAAAATAAATTAAGGCTGTGTTCTGAGGGATCTTGAATAACTAGCATCAGTAGACATGCTAGGCCATGCATTCTCTCTCTCTCTCTTTTTCTTTTTCTTTTTTATTATAACATTACAGTTGTGTTCTCTAAAGCTTGACTCTACCTGACAGAATCTTACTCCATAGTATGTAATTTACCTTATTAGGAGTAAATTAATTTAAACTAATTAAATTATTTTAAGTTTAAATTAAATTAAAATTTCTCCTTATGGATACTGTAATAAAAAAAACTTCCATTGTTTAAGACTGATGAATCACAGACCTGTACCTCTGAAACAAATAATACATTATATGTTAAAAAAAAAAAAAAAGAAGGCAGTAGGAAGGGAAAAATGAAAGCGGGGAAATTGGAGGGGGAGAGGAACCATGAGAGACTATGGACTCTGAAAACAAACTGAGGGTTTTAGAGGGAGGGGGATGGGGGAAGGGCTAGCCCGGTGATGGGTATTAAGGAGGTCACATATTGCATGCAGCACTGGGTGTTATACGCAAACAATGAATAATGGAACACTACATCAAAAACTAAAGATGTAATGTATGGTGACTAACATAATAAAATAAAATTAAAAAAATATATTTTCAGAAACCTTGTGCTAAACTTAAAGTTAGAAGCTATTCTAGGAGAAAATTGTGCATCGAAAGAGGAGTTGGACTAGATGATCTCCAGTATGCAATTTGGTAAATCAGCACTTAAATCTTTTGCAAAGTGGATTATAGGATGAAAATGATATTTTAAGAGGATCCATGTGGCAATGATTACCAGCAGGGAGTGAGCAGTCTGATTTCATTAATGTGACAATGGGAATGTAGATAATAAACAATCCTTGAAGAAATAATAGATTACATTGCACTGAAGAAAAAAAGGCCCTAAATATTTTTTTAAAGGAAAGTTGAGTCAAAGGGCAGAAACATTCTGCTCTCTTTAAAAATGGAATGGGAGCAAGTAAAACAAATTTCAAGGTTGGGAGGAAGCATTGAAATGATGGCTTCACATGCAGAGGTTATGGTGACATTAAGTTATTGTTGAAATGTCAACTAAGTATTTGAGGATAGGGGTGGAATTCAAGTGAAGTATTCAGGATTAGAGATGTAGATCTGAAGGGCTTTCTGCAAAAAGGTAACAATTAGAATGATGACTTTTCATAGATATAAATATATTGAGAGAAGTAAAAATTTGATTTTATAACTTGAGTACTGATCACAGAGAAGAAATAGGAGATGAGGCAGGGTTGGAACAGAATGAGCACCAGTAAAGCAAATGAAAAATCAAATAGAGTATCATGAAGCCAAGGAAAATGTGAATTCTAAATAAACAGAAAAGAATGAAAGAAATGAGACTAAGGAAAACTCAGACTTCAAAAAGAATAAAAAAAGTTGATGACCTTCACGTCACCTCAACTAGGATTCTACTTTTCATCCTTATTCCTTCACCACATTGGAGTCCTCCCTCAGGAAGAGAAATATACTTTTCAAATGAGTCTGTTCCTCCAAGTCACTCCTCTTTATTTAACTTCTTTGGTAGATTCCTGGTTTTGCTTGAGTCCATTGTATTTCCAGATACCCTTACTGAGATTCTTCCTAAACCTAAAGCAAAAGTTGAGGATATTGCAATTTTTAGGGTTGTCAGAATACTTATGCAGGCAGCTACCAATATCCATCTGCTGGTGTTTACCATAGAAGTCTTAGAGTATATGCAAATGCCAGCATGTAAAGTAGGGAATTGACTTTCATAGGCTCCACCAAACCAACTGAGAAGTATCATATCCAAAAGTGAGTTAGTAGATGAAAGATAAACTTTAATGAAAATCTCTTTCTATTGACTAGAGAGTGAATATTTTCCTTTTTGCTTTCGTAATTAGATCTTGACCCTTTCCCACCTGAGGAGCGTCCTGAGGTCAGGGTGAAAGAAGGGAAGGGAATGGTGCTTCTCTGTGATCCTCCATACCATTTTCCAGGTAAATTTAAAGTTCCTCTGTGACTATAAGCATCCATTCAATGAATGACTACGTTTTAATTTTCTTAACAATAATGGTTCATTTATGATTAAATAAGACTCAGTATTTGCCTAATCTTGTAATGCTTTGCTTATGAATGGTTAGAGACACTTCCAGGCTCTTTAGTCACTTGGCCCTAATCCCAAAGATCTGTAATCATTTTGGTTTATAAACAACATATATGTTAGATTATGTCCTTATTAACATTCCTGTTACACAGGAAAAAATATGATAGTTTTACAAATTACTTTTAAAATAGAACAGTGCCAAGGAGTGATATATAGTCCATCATTTCATTTAAAATATTACATCTACAATATTCTGTGAATTATATAAATGCTAAAAAAGGATAAAGACATAATAAATTGTTCATCTCTTTAGGAGCATCTAGCAGCAAGAATAATCATCCAATTTAGAAAGGGGTTAAGTTAAATGTCATCTGTAACAAGATTCAACCTTTGGATATGTGTTTTCTGTAATTTGATATGGCTAAAATAAAAACCTCCAAAGTGCTAATTAAAAGATAAACACTTTATATGCTTTCATTAATTTTCACTTGTTTTATTTGTCAAATATCTTCTTGAAATAATATGTAAATACTACTTTTCACAATGAAAAAAATAATGTTTTATATTTTTAGAGTTCTAATATTATGTCATAAATTTGACTTTAAAGACTCCATAAAGAATAGGCTATTATAAATCATTTTGTGTAGAATACATTGATGATACATATATAGAGAGGTGAACATATGTAAATATATAATGCATATCATAAAATATATGTTATATATATAATTATATATACACATCTATATGTATTCTATTCCAGTTATATGCATATAAATTCTGGTTGTTTATATATCAAATGTCAGTAATTTTCTCTCCAATAAAACAGGAAAAAGACTATTAAATGGTAAATACAGGAGGAACATAGAATTCAAAATATTGTAACAACATTTCAATGAGAGAATAGTCTTTTTCTTTGAAGAACTGCTGAAACTACAGGAAAAAAAAAATCCCCTCATCTCCATAGCATTTCCCACAAACAAAGTAAATGATCATAAATAGCCAATGACTACATTTGACTACATTCAGCACTGGATGGGCTTCATTTCATTGCTTATTCATTCAACAAATCTCTTGTGAGCACTTGTTACACAATTATGTGTGTTAAGCACTGTTTATGCCACAAGAATACCTTGGTGAGGGGTGTCTGGGTGGCTCAGTCGGTTAGGGGTCTGCGTTCAGCTCAGGTTATGATCCCAGGGTCCTGGGATCGAGCACCACATTGGGCTCCCTGCTCGGCAGGCAGCCTGCTTCTCCCTCTCCTGCTCCCCCTGTTTGTGCTTTCTCTCTCTCTGACAAATAAATAAAATCTTAAAAAAAAACATCTCAGTGAGTGAAACACAAAAATCCACCTGTCCTCAGAGATTTACTACCAGCAGAGACAGCCAATATACAAGATACATAGTTAACAGGTATATCATGCCTAGATATTGGTAGGTAAGCACTAGGAAGAAAAACTTATGCGGGGTACAGGGAAGAGTAAGTATTAGAGGGATGGCTGAACTTTTATAAAGGACAATGCTGTAAAGGTAACTTTGAATAAAGGCCTGAAGGAAATGAAGAAGCTAACGATGCAGATGTGTGAGGGAAGGACATACCAGGCAGATGCAACAAAGGCGTGAGTTGGAACTATCAAGGAAGACCAAGGAAGCCAGAGTGGCTAGAATAGAGTGCATGAGACAGAAGGTAATAGGAAATGAAATTGGAGAGATACAAGAGCTATATCACATAGGACCTTATAATTCATAGTAATTACACTGGCTTTAACTTGAGTGAGATTTACTTTGGAGGACTTTGACAAGAGGAGTCACATGACATTGCTTAAGTTATAGAAAAATGAGTCTGGCTACTGTTTTAAGAAAAGACTGAGGGGAAATTCATTTCTAAATCTGTAATTAAAAATAGGAGTACAAAAGGAAAAAGATAAAGACACAGTGTGGCTAGCAGTCTTCATTTTATTTTTAAAGTGCAGCAGGGAAGATAGGTCATGAGTTCTGGAATTATCAGACCTAGATTAAAAATCCCAATTATATTTACCAGTCATGAAATTCTAAGCAAAACATTTAACCGCTCTGAGTTTCATTTAGCCCATCAATGAAATAGAAGTTAGAATATTAATAGGCCATAAAATAATTGAGAAAGATAAACATAATTGCTTAGCACCATGCTTATATACACTCAAAATATGGTAGCTTTTGGAAAATTTGAATTATTTGTCTTGGCCTACTTCCAACATTTAATCTACAATACCCTAGATTAGATTATGCCCTAGCTTGCTCCTAGAAAACAAAATTTTTGCTTTTGGAGAAGAATTTAATATTTAGAAGACAATATTTCCTTCCAGATGATCTTAGCTACCGCTGGCTTCTAAATGAATTTCCTGTATTTATCACAATGGATAAACGAAGATTTGTGTCTCAGACAAATGGAAATCTCTACATTGCAAATGTCGAGGCATCAGACAAAGGCAATTATTCCTGCTTTGTATCCAGTCCTTCTATTACAAAGAGTGTGTTCAGCAAATTTATCCCACTCATTCCACTACCTGAACGTAAGTATTTTATTTGTTACACACTGTTTTTGCAGGTTGTCTGCTTATGGAGCACTTACAGTGATGGAAAGAAATATCCAACGGGAAGACTAGCTGGCTACTCAGGGCAAACAGAAGATACACACTTTTTTTTTTTTTTTTAAGTTTAGAGTTTTTATTTTTTATTTTTTTTTATTATTATGTTATGTTAATCACCATACATTACATCATTAATTTTTGATGTAGTGTTCCATGACTCATTGTTTGCGTATAACACCCAGTGCTCCATGCAGTACGTGCCCTCTTTAATACCCATCCCCAGGCTAACCCATCCCCCCACCCCCCTCCCCTCTAGAACCCTCATTTTGTACACACTTTGAAAGTCTTGGTCATTCCTTAGTTTTTCTAATGGAGATTTACATGATAAAAGTTCCCTAAGATGGTTGAGTTTGGACTGGTTTCCTCTAGTTCAGAGAATGCATAGGGTACTGATTCATTAGCCAAATATCCATATATCAGTTACAGTGGGAATCACTGGCCTCTGCTTTTTTGTTTTTCATGTCCATTCCTACTTTTTAGTAACTTCATGAAAGAAAACAAATGATTAGATCAAAACAAACTATAGTGATTACAGAATTAGGGGAAAAATGCAGTTGCATTATTTTGATATTTTTAAGAAACAAATAAGTGTATAAATTGCCTTTCCACTGTAAGTAAGTAGCATGGGTGCCATATTTGATGGCCACTGACAGACCTGAATGGCTTTAGCAAGATTCCAATTGAACTTCATTCCTTTTTTAATGCACCACTTCTAAGAGAATCAGATTTCAACATATTTGCTTACTTCACATTGCTTTTATCACAGTCCTGCTGTTACCACTCATAACAGTAAGTTCAGGCTTCTGAAGAAATACTGGGTTTCGTTGTTCACAGACTTAGGTTTGGTTCCTGCCTCCACTCTAAGTAGGGTATTACAGTGGGGAAAATGTCATATCACTGTGATTCCATTTTTACTACTCTCCTCGATTGTGGTCACATGGTTGGTATTTGATAAATATTTTTTTTGAAGATTTTTTTTATTTATCTTTTTGACAGAGAGAGAGCGAGAGAGGGAACACAAGCAGGGGGAATGGGAGGGAGAAGCAGGCTTCCCATGGAGCAGGAGCTCGATGCAGGGGCTCGATCCCAGGACCCTGGGATCATGACCTGAGCCAAAGGCAGAGGCTTAACAACTGAGCCACCCAGGCGCCCCAATAAATATTTTCTGACTTCTGGCTCTTTTTTCTCTCCACAATCTTGGGAGATGCTCTCATCCACTACTTTATAGAATTACAAGGAGCCATCATGTAAAAGCTTCCTTAAGTTTCTTTCCTACTCTACCCCAGAAATTCATCTCTTCTATTTATTTCTTACTATTGTCTTTGTGGAAGAAGTGTTTCTCCTCTGTTCTAGGTAATTCCTCCAGTTGCACTGGTTCATTTACCATTTGATTCATTTAGGGACTTCCCTATATCACTTATTTTCTGCTTTTTTCTGAATCTTTAAACTCTCCTCTGTACATTACCCTCCATATATTCTTCTGTATTCAATGCAAACAATCTTGATTACTTCTTATTTACTAAATCCAAAGGACACTTTTCAGTTCTGATTCTGTATGAACTTTGACACTGTTGATCTCCTATGCCTCCCTGAACTCTTCTTTCTCTTCCAATTTTCCCAATTCCCTTCCTGTATCTCCCACCTGCCTCTCTGAGAAATTCTATCCAGTATCCTTCCCCACATCTTCCTCCTTCTTATATTTCTCTTTAATCTTTTTCCAGATATTCTCACCAATTTATACCTTTCTTTTTTTTTTTTTTAAAGATTTTATTTATTTATTTGACAGAGAGACACAGCGAGAGAGGGAACACAAGCAGGGGAAGTGGGAGAGGGAGAGGCAGGCTTCCCGCGGAGCAGGGAGCCCGACGCGGGACTCGATCCCAGGACCCTGGGGTCATGACCTGAGCCGAAGGCAGACGCTTAACGACTGATCCACCCAGGCGCCCTCAACAGCATCCCTATGGAGACGACTCCACATTCTTATCTCCAAAACTTTTCTCTTGTTTAGGACTTAATTCTATCTACCTCCTGGGCTTGTCATACAGAAGGTTCTTGGGAATGTTAAGCTCAAAATGTTCCAGACACATCTGTCATCTCATCTCATCTCATCTCATCTCATCTCATCTCATCTCATCTCACCTCTCTCATCTCATCTCTAAAACTTCTGGTGTTCTTTGTCTCATTTGGTGATACTGTCATATTTCTAACTCAGGGTAGCATTTTTAATCATCAACTCCTCTCCTCCCCTCATCCTCCAGACAGCTAATCCAGTGGTCCCCAGTTAGTATGTAGTATCCCCAATTAGTATACACACTTGGGAAGTTTGCAGAAATTTGGAACCCAGAAATACTGATTCAGCAGGTCTGGGATGTGACCCAGGAATTTGTAGGTTCAGCAAGCATCCCAGGTGATTCTGATGAATTGGATCTTTGATCTACACCTCAAGAAAACATGCACCCAAAGGGCAGTATTGCTGATTCTGCCTCTCAGAGACAACTTGGATCAGTTCTTTCCTTTTTGTTCCCACGGCTCAAGTGCCCACCTGTTTTGCATGAAGTAATGACCTAGTCCCCCTTAGACTCTCTTCTATATTTCTCTTCTCCATTTCCCATTCTTTAAAACTTCCGCCAAGGTTTTCTCCTTAAACCAAAGGTGATATTCATGTTACTTCTCTTACCAAAATCCACCAGTAGTTACCCACCAAGAAAATTAACCTCAGAATGTTTAATGTCACAGTTTCAAGCCTTCTAGATAATAGGTCCAGGCTCATCTTCAACTACATATACTTTGACATCACTTGATTTCCTAGACTTAAAAAAAATCCCCTTCATACTCCTGGAGCTTTGTCATAATATACTGTTTCCTCAGTCTGAACTGGTCTGGTGAATTCACATGCTCTTCTTGCCTGAAATTCCCATAGCCCCGGCATATTCAGCAGTCCTCCTTAGCTGCCACTCTTTCAGACCATTTACTTTCATTTTGGCTTGTATTTTAGAGCATGGTGTATCTACTTGTCTCTCAGGTATCATATAGGATAAAATACATATTCACGTTGTAATCTTAAACAATGTGTTTTGCCTTTCTGAGCCTGTTTCTTCCGCTGTAAGATTAAGGGAATAATATGCCTTGCAGTAGAGACATGCTCAATAAATTCAATAAAATAACTATATTGATGAGCCCAGTAATGTCTGAATACTCACTCTTCTTTCCCTCTCTCCTTCCCTCTTTTCAACTTGTTTCCCTTTTGCCTTCATCTCCATATGCACATCTTTCTTCTATTCTCCCTCCTTTCTTGCCTGTCCTCTTTCTTTTCCACTCTCCTCTCTTCCTTCCTTTCTTCTCCCTCTCTCGCTTTCTTGTTTCTCTACCTTCCTGAGTCCCATGTAGCCCCTGGCACAATGTTTCACACGTTTGATGCTCTCTAAAGACATCTTGGATTTTTTTGGTGAATTGAGTCAGATTAGTTACATAGCTATAAGAATGAGCCAATATGATTGGAAATGCTTGATGAAATTTATGCTATATACATACTGTGCATAAACAAATAAATCTGTGCATTGTGTTATGAGCAGATATTTTCTAGTACTTGTACAGAGAAATGCTTTGCATAGTGAAGTAATTCTATAAAAGTCACAATATTTAAAAAAACTCTATTCTGCCTAATAATTAGTGGATGGTTGTTGTATTTTTCTTAATATTAGGAACAACAAAACCATATCCTGCTGATATCGTAGTTCAGTTCAAGGACATATATGCACTGATGGGCCAAAATGTGACGTTAGAGTGTTTCGCACTTGGCAAGTAAGTATACTTATATTTTTTATTAATATATGTAGAAATATATTAATCTTTGTACCATTTTAGGAAATCAATGATGTAATTGTTTAGTTATATACTAACAAAGTAATAGACTTTGAACTACTGTGGACCTTTAGCTTTTGTTATTTCCTATTTAAAGTCCTGTTCCTGATATCCGATGGCGGAAGGTCCTAGAACCAATGCCAAGTACTGCTGAGATCAGCACCTCTGGGGCTGTCCTCAAGATCTTCAATATTCAGCTAGAAGATGAAGGCACATATGAATGTGAGGCTGAGAACAATAGAGGAAAGGATAAATACCAGGCAAGAATTTATGTTCAAGGTAGACATGTTTTTTCAATTTTTTATAAATTGCATCAATATCTTACTTATAGCCATTTCCATACTTGAAGAGTGAGTATATAATGAATAATAGTTTAAAAACAGTGACGTATATTACATTATGCAAAAAGAGAAAATATTTATCTTATGTCTAAGTCTCAAATATGGCTTATGGAAGTTATGAACTTATAGCATTACCATCATACTAACATCAATGGATTGGTAGTAGTGTCCTTGATAATTTCCAGAAAATATAATTAATATAACTTGGATACTCCCTCCATTCTTCTTTTTTTCCAACACCTTTTTATTCATAGAAGAAACTATGCATTATGACTTGGTCCAAGCCTCTGGCTTGCAAACTTGTATATGCTTCAAAAAAAAAAAAAATCACATGGAGGGCTTGTTAAAACACAGATAACTGGTTCCCAGAGTTTCTGAGTTACAAGTTCTATTTGGGGCCCAAGATCTGTATTTCTGACAAGGTCCTAGGAGATGCTAATGCTACCAGACCAGGAACTACAGTTTGAGAATCACTGCTCTAAGGAAACCTTTTTTTTTTTTTTTTGACACAATTTTCTTGGCACAAGTGTTTGATTCAAACACATTGAAATAAACTTATATTTAGGAGGAGAGAATGTTGTTTTTCAGGGAACACTCGAAACTTTTCATACTAAATCATTTCCATAATGTCCACAATATAAAACTTATAGGTCACAACTGAGTAAATGCCTAAGGTTTCGATAAGACGTTCATTTAAATGATAAGCATGCATTGAGTGTCTACTCAGAGGCACACACTCTGACAGGAACAAGGAGAAGTAGATAAAAGAAATATTCTCTCTGTCCTTAAGGTATTCATACTCTATACAAAGCCTCCAAATTTATACAAGTATACACAGGCAAAGGAACATACATTTCCACACACATATGCATATGCACACACACAAACATACATAGTTATAAAGAAAATTATGAGAGTGCACTATGGAAATTTACACAGGATATTGATGAAGTATATGGTAAGGGGTAGCTTAACCATGCTGAGAACATGGATGATAGGATAAACTGGAGATGAATACCAGAATGAGGAGACAGCTTATGGCCCCTACCCAGAGCCCAGGCCTCTGTCTGTACAGGGATGAAGTAAGTGCCTCCATGGCCCTAGTATCATCTCATAGAATCCAGCAGGATTAGGCTCATTTTTGCCTTTACCTTGTTTGTCTCTTTTGGCATAGAAAGCCATGGCCTCTAGGCCTCCCTCATCGCCTGAACTTTAACACCCACACAGCTCTGCACACATCCTGTTCCATCTCCATCTCCTCCCCATGCCCAGCTTCTGAAACCTTTGCACCATGCTTTCTAAAACACACAGTCTGCTATTGTCACAATCCCCTATATTCTCAGCTTCTACATAACTTCTACTCTGAACTTCTCACCCTAACTAAAACATGGTTCTCCCTTAAAGACACTGCTTCCTCTCAAGCAGTGGCTAATTTTTCTTCCACAGCTCTCATCCCCTTTGACTTGTAATATAACTGCTCTTCTTGCTCCTCATGCCATTTCTAGACTATCTTCCCTTTTTCCTTTAAACATCCAGTTAACAATCTCTCTGGATAACCCACCTTGTTTCTTTAAAATTTTTACTCTTGTCAGGTCTTACAAACTAGAACACTACTCTTGACATTCTTAGTGACATCAAAATCAACTTTGACTATGATTATTTTTTTAGTAGTTTTGCCTCTCAGTTCTATTGAACTCCTCTTCTCCAATGATCTTGTCCTTCAATCTACCTCAGCAGCCTACTCCCATGGCCACACTTTAGACCTCATTGTTACCAAAAAGTACAATCCCTTTAGAACCTTAATCTCACACATTTCTTTCACTAACCACTACCTCCTATCTTTCCAGTTCAGTCTCTTTAATACCCTGAGACTCTACTACCAGGAACTATGATCAATTAGTCTAACAATTGTTTAATTTTTCTTCACATCCCCTAACACCTACTCACCTCTTCCCTAAATCTGTGATCAATCATTCTTTTTCCCCTGTACACCCTCCCAGCACACACCACTCTCTACTTTGTCTTACTACCTTTATAGAAGGCTAACCCTGGAAAAATCTAGCTCTCTGCCTATCAGAGCCTGAACCCAGGAACTTGAGTATGACTTAGATAAACACTAGTATGCTGATTAGTTCATTTTAAATTAATGATCACTAGATTCAAGTGGGTCTTTAGTGTTGCCTGGCAATTATACACAATTCCCAAGGTCCACTTATGTCCACTTACCCACTCTCTTAGATGATCTTCTCATGCTTTCACAGTTTCCTTTAAACCCTTAACACCTCCTCCTCCAACCTTATGCTGAGCTGAT
Source organism: Leptonychotes weddellii (assembly GCF_054177405.1). NCBI lineage: Eukaryota > Metazoa > Chordata > Mammalia > Carnivora > Phocidae > Leptonychotes > Leptonychotes weddellii. Next base: position 95,038,043 of record NC_138373.1, read on the forward strand.
AACTTGGCTTCTTCTTTGACAGAGAAAATGAAAGATCAAATTAGAACTCCCACAAGCTCCCACCCCACATCTACCCAATACGGGCATCTTTACCCCTCTCTTATGGCTATGGATTCAGCTGCTATCTGAAGCCAACATCACTACTATGTGCTTGATTCTACCCTCCTACCCTCCTTCTTTTCAATTTTTCTTCTTTTTTAAATGCACTCTTATTTAATTTTCATCCCTACTTCTCTGCTGGAATTGTTCTTCCCATGACCACCAATAACATCATGTTGCTGAAGTGGATGGCCACTTCTCAGCTGTATCTTATTTGATCCAACAGCAGCAGTCACCATTGACCATGCACTCCTCCACCATTCACCCTCTGTGCTTGGCATCTGGAACCTACACTTTGCTAACATCCCTGTACACTGCTTGCATTCTCCTCCTCACTCCATGCCCTCTGAACACAGGAGCAATCAGGGTTTGTCTCTGAAAGTCTTTTTGATTTCATTTCTAACCTTTATGATTTCATTCATCATCAAGGCTTTAATGAGGCTCTACACCCTGAAAATTCAGACCCAGACACCTCCCCTGAACTCCAGATTTGTGTATTCAGTACACCAACAAAATTCACTTGATACATATCAAATATGCATAGATAGCCTCCTTAAGTGAGGAAAATTCTGGTTAGACTCTTACATTTGTTAAATAAACCTGTCAGTCTACCAGGTTTCTAGAGCTTACAGATCTGTTTTTATTCATACATATTAAGAAAACTGCATTCCAGTTTCTTTTTTTATTTTATTATGTTATGTTAATCACCATACATTACATCATCAGTTTTTGATGTAGTGTGCCATGATTCATTGTTTGCGTATAACACCCAGTGCTCCATGCAGAACGTGCCCTCTTTAATACCCATCACCAGGCTAATCCCTCCCCCCACCCCCTCCCCTCTAGAACTCTCAGTTTGTTTCTCAGAGTCCATAGTCTCTCATGGTTCGTCTCCCCCTCCGATTTCTCCCCCTTCATTTTCCCCTTCCAGGTTCTTAGCAGAGGTCTAAATGTCTAATATCTAATTCCTTAGAAGAATCAAGGTGACAGAGCAGATATTTATAAGGGAATATTATTAAGGGAGCTATTATCTCTCCTTTACTAATCGAGGGCACTCAGTTTTTCTCTTTTGGTCTAATCAAACAACCAGAAGTTTATATAATTAAATCAGAATGTATCAAGTTGATTCAATTATTTAGTCTTCATTGTATTTTTTAATGTGATATTTTGTGTCACCTGTTTGAGGCCAAGGCAGGGAAGGGAAGGTGCTCATATTCCTGTTTTATTGCCAAGATTGTGTACAAAATAAAACCTCTATCAATTAACATAATATTCTTATCAATATTTAATTCTTATAACTACATGTTACAAAAATGTAATGATAAGTGAAAATATACTAAATAAGATTATAGTACTATAAACATATATATATATATACATATAATATTGATGAGGTCCAGTGAGATCATAAAAATGTTTTATGTTCTTTTTTATGTGTATTAAATACTTTCTGTAAGTTATGTATATTATTTTGTCATAAAATGTATATACCAAAGTTTTATTTTTCAAAGAAAATAAAATACTCCCTCCACTCAGGATTCTCTCCTCCTACCTCCTTCTTTATTTTATGTTAATTTGTTTACCTACATTTATTTAAACTATTTAACTTAAATAAATGCTCAAAAAGATTATCACATTGTTCATTTGCTTCCTCTCCAAAAATATATTTTCTTTTGGGAAATATCTAGCATTTTTCTCTAGGTACCAGAAGATCAGATCATCAATTTCACTCAAGCATAGATTTCAGCAATTAAAGCTACTGTATGATCAAGCCATTTTTCTAATCCTACAGTAAGATGTGACTGTGGCTGCTAGCTGAAAGTTACATCAAAAGGAGGAGACCTGAGGCAGTGGGAAAAAAATGTGATTCTTTATTCTAAAAGGGAAGACATAGTGTCATAGTCAATGAAGACATAATTCTTTAAAACCTTAATTGTCATTTTGAAAGATTTAAGTTATAAGAAAAAGATCAATTACTTTAGTGTTATTCATGAATTAGCTCTCTAACAAAACATGGTTCACAAAAATAATTATGAATTGAGTTATAGTTACTTCATGTTGTAACAGTGTAGGATAAAGTTTACCTGAAGAAAAAAAACAACAAAAAAAAAGTTTACCTGAAGACCCATGGAAATACAATTTCAAAGGCTCTAACACTGATTTTATGGCATATACGATATCTGGTATATTCTCCATAAGGTCAACTAAATGTAATATCTGTATTCTTGAGATTATTATGAGTGTTGAGATTTGCGTTTGACATTTATAATGTTCTTTACTTTTCAGCATTTCCTGAGTGGGTAGAACATATCAATGACACAGAGGTGGATATAGGCAGTGATCTCTATTGGCCTTGTGTGGCCACAGGGAAGCCCATCCCCACAATCCGATGGCTGAAAAATGGATATGCGGTATGTATGTTCCATTGTTTTGCAGTTCTTGAGTCCATGTTCAGGCAACACTTCCAGTGGCCCTGGGATAAATTTAGCAAGAGAGTCAACAGAGTAAGGGTATCTGGGCCCTGAGATAAAAAGGTCTTCTAAAAAAGGCAAACAAGAAAGTGAGCATAAAGTATCTTCTTTCAGGTTACTCAACCGTCTGCAATCTTATGTCTACCTTCTCTCTCTTTCTCTCTCCTTATTTTTCCCTTTGTTCCGCATTTTACCCTTCTTCCTACTCATCCATCTCTACCACCTGATACTGTCCTCTCTTTTTTTGCCCCTGTTTCCCTGACCCCACAGAAACAGAGGTAAGAGGGAAGGTTCTACCTTTAGCCCTGGGGACAAGTAACAGCAGTGGGGCCTTTTTCTACCTTCCCTCTGTAATCTCCCAGCTGGGCCAAGAGGGAAAAAGTGGACTCTCAGCTCAGTAGGATGAATAGCACAAGAGCCACTGGGCATGGTAAGTGGGTTTTGCTTTCCCATGCCGTGAAAAACCTTCCGTATTTGACTTAGTTAACGGTGGGGGCAAAATAACGTATCTAAATGAAAAGTCAAACAAGCCCAGACGTAAATAAAACGTGTATATTAAGGTTTATCAAGAAAATGTGTTTTACTCTGTGCTCTTTTCAGTATCACAAAGGGGAATTGAGACTGTATGACGTGACTTTTGACAATGCCGGCATGTACCAGTGCATAGCTGAAAACACACATGGAGCCATTTATGCAAACGCCGAGCTGAAGATCTTGGGTCAGTACTGTTTCTAGTTTCTGTTAACGTTCAGCAAGAGAGCAATGCATTCAACAATGATCACGGGGTCTTGAATTGCTGAAGCTAAAAACTTTGAAAATGGGGTTTGGAGGGGCGCCTGGGTGGCTCAGTCGTTAAGCGCCTGCCTTCGGCTCAGGTCATGATCCCAGGGTCCTGGGATCGAGCCCCGCATCGGGCTCCCCCTGCTCTGCGGGGAGCCTGCTTCTCCCTCTCCCGTTCCCCTGCTTGTGTTTCCTCTCTCGCTTTGTCTCTCCCTGTCAAATAAATAAATAAAATCTTTAAAAAAAAAAAAAAAAGAATGATTTAGGGGCACCTGGGTGGCTCAGTCGTTCGTTAAGCGTCTGCCTTCAGCTCAGGTCATGGTCCCAGGGTCCTGGGATCGAGCCCCGCATCGGGCTCCCCCTGCTCTGCGGGGAGCCTGCTTCTCCCTCTCCCGTTCCCCCTGCTTGTGTTTCCTCTCTCGCTGTGTCTCTCCCTGTCAAATAAATAAATAAAATCTTTAAAAAAAAAAAGAAAATGGGGTTTGGAACAGGATGATATTATTGTGTTATTTTCTTTTTCTTTCATTAGAGAACAGCAAATAAATTAGAGGCAACACAGAGTACAATAGTCTTAAAACATCTTTAAGCAAACTTTACACATGCCAATTTTCAAAGTCTTGTTCTCTCCTGCGTCTGGGCTGTTAAATACTGCTTGAAAATCACATTGCGATGATTGATGCTTCTGCAATGCATATGACCCAGGCTCAGATGGATCTTGGGCACTTGCTAGTTTTAGCATTCTTTGGATCTCATGCCCTGCAGTTGCTATTTAAAATCTTTAGGACATTCCTCAAGCTCTTTACCCCACTCTGACTCCTACTTTGGTATTGCTTTTCTACTCCTCCATGAAAATCGAAACCCTTTGAAATAAAATATTTCAATTTCTCATCCCTCATTCAAAAGTATTTAAATCTTTACTACACTTGCCCTTTCATATTCTCTATCCAGAGGAATAAGTATCTGTCCTTTCCAAAAACAGGCGTACCTCATATTATTGCACTTCACAAATACTGCGTTTTTACAAATTGAAGGTTTGTGCCAACCCTGCATCAGGCAAGCCTCCAGGTGCTATATTTCCAACAGCATTTGCTTACTTTGTGTCCCTGTGTCACAATATTTCAAACTTTTTCATTGTTATTATATTTGGTATGTTGATCTGTGATCATTGGTCTTTTTTATTAACATACAATGTATTATTTGTTTCAGGAGTACAGGTCTGTGATTCATCAGTCTTACACAATTCACAGCGCTCACCATAGCACATACCCTCCCCAATGTCCATCACCCAGCCACCCCATCCCTCCCACCCGCCCCCCACTCCAGCAACCCTCAGTTTGTTTCCTGAGATTAAGAGTCTCTTATGGTTTGTCTCCCTCTCTGGTTTTGTCTTCTTTCATTTTTCCCTCCCTTCCCCTATGATCCTCTGTCTTTTTTCTCAAATTCCTCATATCAGTGAGATCATATGATACTTATCTTTCTCTGATTGACTTATTTTGCTTAGCATAATTCCCTCTAGTTCCATCCACATTGTTGCAAATGGCAAGATTTCATTTTTTGATGGCTGCATAATATTCCACTGTGTGTATGTGTGTATGTGTGTGTGTGTGTGTGTGTGTGTACCACATCTTTATCCATTCATCTATTGATGGACATCTAAGTTCTTTCCATAGTTTGGCTATTGTGGACATTGCTGCTATAAACATTGGGGTGTACGTACCCCTTCGGATCACTACATTTGTATCATTTGGGTAAATACCCATTAGTGCAATTGCTGAGTCATAGGGTAGCTCTGTTTTCAACTTTTTGAGGAACCTCCATACTGTTTTCCAGAATGGCTCCACCAGCTTGCATTCCCACCAACAGTGTAGGAGGATTCCCCTTTCTCCACATCCTCAACATCTGTCGTTTCCTGACTTATTAATTTTAGCCATTCTGACTGGTGTGAGATGGCATCTAACTGAGGTTTTGATTTGTATTTCCCTGATGCCGACTGATGTTGAGCACTTTTTCGTGTGTCTGTCGGGATCATTGTCTTTGATATTACTATTGTAATTGTTTTCAGTCACCACGAACCACACTCATATAAGATAGTGAACCTAATCAATAAATGTATGTGTTCTGATTGCCCCACCAACCAGCCTTTCCCCCATCTCTCTCCCTCACCTTGGGTCTCCCTATTCTCTGAGACACAAAAATATTGAGATTAAGCCAATAGCCTGTAAGTGTTCAAGTAAAAGAAAGAGTCAGACATCTCTCACTCTCACACAAAAGCTAGAAATGATTAAGCTAGTGAGGAAGGAATATCAAAAGCTGAGAGAGGCTGAAAGCTAGGCCTCTAGTACTAACCAGTTAGCCAAGTTGTGAATGCAAAGGTAAAGTTCTTGAGATTAAAAGTGCTACCCCAG
>NC_138373.1:95044297-95115023 GCF_054177405.1 Leptonychotes weddellii
CTGAGACCACACTGTCCCAGAGGGTTCCACCCCCCGCTTAGCCACCAGAGTGACGTCCCTCAGCGGAGCAGACTTTTAAAAGTTCCGATTTTGTGCTCCGTGGTTCTATCACTTGCCAGAAGCGGCCGACGGAGGCCCCTCCCCCACCGTCTATCCTCCCGAATATCGCCTCGGATTCACTTCTCCACACGTCCTACCTTCCAGAAAGTGGTTGCTTTTCTGTTCAGAGAGTTGTTGCTATTCTTTCTTCGATCTCCTGTTGAGTTTGTAGGTGTTCAGAATGGTTTGATCCCTATCCAGCTGAATTCCTGAGAGGAGACGAAATCCAGGTCTCCTACTCCTCCGCCATCTTGCTCCGCCGAGTTGAGGCCTTCTTAATTTTAATTTTCCCTGCCTCTTATTATAATGCTGAGGATAATATTCCATTTATTCCCCCCAAAGTAAAAATTCCTTGCTAATATATTTAACCTAACTTATTTGGGTATCAAGCAAACATTCAGGTTTAGTCTTCATGCCATATTATTTTGGTATGAGGTCCAATAAAATCGTTTTGACTCATATAAGATATGAGTTTAAATGCTTTCCCAAATGTTAACATTCTATTTTTTATAAAAATTTGTTTGTCATCATACATTACAAAATTATATGAAAATTCAACTGCTCAGGCTGAAAGATCTCTCCATATTCAAGCACAAAATCTTGTAATAATTTAATGACTATTATTGTAGTAATTAAATAAATAACATTTTCAGCCTGAGAGCAATGTTTCTGGGCATCTTTATATTTGTTTCCATCTATTTTTTGTTTACTACCTTCAGAAATAGTGTTTCTCTCTCTCTTTTCTTTCGTTATCTAGGTAATTCATTTATTCATCCACCAAATATTTTTGGGAACTTATTCTACACCAGATACCATTCTTTTAATAGGCCCAGTAAAGAATGAAAGAGACAAATAATGGATGTCCTCTTCTTAGTTGGGGGAAAAATACTCCCGTATTTTTTTCCCACTTCTAAAATATATAGGAACATAGTCTAGATTCTGTCACTATAAATTCAAGTATTAGTTAAGTATGAAGTCATTTAAACAACTGTACCAAATCAACTATTTCATTAAAATTTAACTGACTCAAGAAAAATTCTCATTTCTAGATGAATTTAGATTTTTAAAATATAATCCCATTAGATTTTCTCTCATATTTGACAAGCAATATGTCACCCAAAATATCTATTGAGCCTATACAAAATACCACACACTGTGTTAGGTGTACAACACAAATTGGTTGGTTACTTATTTATTGATAATTATCAAAATTCAGGTTAAAGGAACAATGGGATAAATTAAATCCTTGCCATAGAAAGTGTGTCCCACAGGGCAGCAGGAGCAAAAGCAACACCTGAGGGCTTGTTAGAAGTGCTGAATCTCAGGTTCACCCCAGGCCTAACCAACATTTTATCAAGGTCATCAGATTATTTTTATGCACAGATAGAATTTGAGAATTTGAGACTAGAGGATGAAGAGTCAACATCTGGATGAAGATGCACCTGGGCCTAGAAAAGCCTCCCAAAAGGACACAGTTACATACAGATGATTGGATGTGCAAAAATAAATGGATGGGATCCCCCAGAAGTCTGCTAAAATACAAGGAGATTGAGAAATGAGCCAGATGTAGGAGACCTAAAGAAAAATAGAGCATGTCATCAATAAAGTAATCTTTTATGAGATTCTGTATCCTATTTTTATAATTATTGTTCTGTACTTTGATATAAGGGGAAGCTATACCTATGGCCTGTTTCCCTCAATTATTTGCATCCATCACTCCCATAGCTGTTTGCAGGTAGGTCTGAAGGCAGAAGTCTTTTTATTTTGGTATCTCATAGTGTCTGCACACAGTTGATGCTCAATAAATGTGTGCATAGTGAAGGAGGAATCATTGTTTAATGAAGAGAGCATGCTTGCAAATCAGAAGAAAATTGATTCAATTGTGAATCCTACCTGATGCTGCCCGGGGTACCTTTGGCAAATTATATAATTATAATAGATATCAGTTCCCTCATTTGTATACTGTAGACAGTTCATTGAAAGTGTGGTTGAGAGTACTGATTATGACCATATGTTAGTGTTAATAATGGTGCTCAAATTCCTCCAGTCTTTCACTTAATTTCCCTTGTGCAATTGAGTCAAAACAACTAAATTAGATGTTACCTTCAAGGTAAATATATACATAGCATTTGATTGTAACTGAAATTTATAATAATTAATCCTGTTATCACTAAGATTTGTACATATAAAATGGGTGAATTTTATAAGTAAAATATACATCAATAAAGTTATTAAATAAAAGAAAAATATATTAATACTAGGTATGGAATGTCTATTGGTTATATCTGATAATATTTGGTGAGATTAATCTTTTCTGGTGATTATTAATCAAAATAATAAAAGATGATATAGAAGAAATGTGTTTTTTTTCCTTTTTAATGAAAGAGAAAAATAATAATTTATTTCCTTTTAGCTTTGGCTCCAACTTTTGAAATGAATCCTATGAAGAAAAAGATCTTGGCTGCTAAAGGAGGAAGGGTCATAATTGAATGCAAACCTAAAGCAGCACCTAAACCAAAATTTTCATGGAGTAAAGGAACAGAGTGGCTTGTCAATAGCAGCAGGTCAGTTCAAAAACTAGAAATCCAATTGCAATTTACTGTTTGGCAAAGTTCATTTTAAAGAGGACTTTAAAGAGGACTAATGTAGGGTGCCTGGGTGGCTCAGTTGGTTGAGCGACTGCCTTCGGCTCAGGTCATGATCCTGGAGTCCCTGGATCGAGTCCCGCATCGGGCTCCCTGCTTGGCGGGGAGCCTGCTTCTCCCTCTCCCACTCCCCCCTGCTTGTGTTCCCTCTCTCGCTGTGTCTTTCTCTGTCAAATAAATAAATAAAATCTTTAAAAAAAAAAAAAAAAGAGGACTAATGTAAATGTTGGTTGTTCTTCCTTTTCTCCACAGAAGATATCATAATTCTAAGATAAACAGAGGCACTTACCCTTTACTCTTATTATCTGTTATAATCAGTGTTCAATTTTTTAGGTTTCTATAATTTATAAGGAATTTAGAAAATGGAGACTCAGAAATTTTTGGTAAATTGCCCAAGGCCTCAGAAAAAAATGAACAATGGGGAATAAAATATGATCTCTGACTTTTCCCCTTGTAACAAGGCCTTCTGTATCTGTTTATGTTTGTTTTAGTTTTACGCAGTTAGCCTAATAAGTATTTCAATAGGAAAAATTTTTTAAAAAGGTGATTCAAGAATAAATCACTCCTCCCCATCTTTTTAAATTAACAGACATCTTCCTAATAAGCAGACCATTACCCGCTTTAAGATAAAACATAAAACTGAAGTTCCTAACAAGATAAAACATAAAACTACTTCCTAACAAGTAGACCAGTGGTAGCTTTAAGATAAAACATAAAACATGTGACTTGCATAGTATTTATTTAAAAACCACACTGAATGGTTTCTTTAAATTTCCTAGAGGAAGATATAGTAATACTGAGTACTAAAGTGCAGAAGTACTCAGTTGAGTGCTAAAGTACAGAGAAAAGAAAGCCGGGATAGGAAATGGAATGTGAAAGTGAGGGAGAAGGAAATATTCCAGGCAGTGAATATTTAATAGTAAATATTTAATATTTATATTTACTTTACTAAATATCAATATTTAAACAATTAGATTAGATTAGAATAGTAAAGAAGCATGTACAAAGGGCCTGGGGCAGAGAGTATAGGATGGTGAAGAATGTAAGACCTAAAATCAATATGGTTTGTCCTTAGAGGAAAATGGAGAAGAGTTTTAAGAGATGAGACATAATAATTCAGATCATCAATAATGTTTTTTGGTAGGGGGCTTGAACCTCATCTTTGAGTAATGGAACCTGTCTAAAGGTGTAAATAAGGGAGGAAAATGTAGATTTTTGCCTAATAAAGGAATATTCTAGCAAAAGTATATAAGAGATATTCTTCACAACAATCCAAAAAAGTAGGTAAGATAGGTATTATCTCTATTTTGATGTATCTAAAGGCTGGAAAGGTTAAAGTAGCCTTTTGAAAGTATATTGATAATCTCCAAACTGAAACTTGAACTTGTGGAATGAACCCATGCCAACACAGTTCTCTTATTAAGGATGATCACAAGTATGGCTGTGTATGGGACAAAGATAGGTTGGGTTGGGGAGAGGGAGTACACAGGAACAGCAGTTATTTCCCTGAACAAATTAACTTTTAAAGTGAATATGCTTGACTAAGTTTTTAAGACTTTAGCAAAATGATGCTAGAAGAATCAGTGTTAAAGGAAGAATTAATTTGTTTGATTTTCTGATGAAACATTTAACAATCAGACAATGAGCAATGCAGAGATGTGATCAAAAGGTAGTCCCATTTCTAGGTACTTACTCCTGCAACAAACTTGTGACACAGCACTCCCCCTTAGACCCACCGTTAACTCTGTCCCCTAAATAAAAAATAAAAATTAAAAAATTAAAAATCTTGCTCTGATATTGATGAAGACCAATGAATGGTACAAGTCTCTCCAACCAAGGATTTCTTAGAACCATGTTTCATGGACTTATTTTTCCTAAATATCAACATGTGTTCAAAAAAAGGAAAAGAAAGGACTAGCTCCTAAAATCTTACTATTTTAATCCTGTCAGAATATTTTTAGTCTTTGAATCAAATTGTGTTACTTCTTGACAAAAGAGTCTATAAATCCAGTTTTCGCTCACTACTTTAATCCATTCATATTTTAGGTTATAAGCACCACTTTATAATAGATACAGTACTTCATGTAAAAATCAAGTTAAATATTGTAAAATAGTATGCATAAAGAAAAGTTCAACTAATACATTATTTTCAGAGAAATAAAATATTTCTGTTTCAAACTAATATCCAAGGAGTAACCTTCAAAACTGTCTTTAAGCCTAACTATAATCTCATTCTGATTAATATAATTACAAAAATTGGTTCCACATTACAGAGTTACTACAAGCACTTGATTAGTGGCTTGTAAATGGTTTATGCAGTATTTCCAATCAGTAGAGAGGAAACATAAATCTTGATGAATTGTAATTAGGTTCTCAACTGTATGATTTTACTTTGGGCTAAATGATATACCTTCTACAACAGAATTTATTTGTAGTTGTTCATTTCATATTTGATGGACTATTATCAGCTCTAACGTGATCTTTATCTGAGCCATTTATATGAGAGTATCTCCAAAATTCTTTTCTTCTCTGGAGGTAGTATGCTCTAACAGTTAATGAATAAGATGGAAGGATAGGTTAGTAAGTAAAACCGAAGTATGTCTGATGGAATGCATATTAGGAGAGAAAACCTTGGAAACAGTATGGGATGGAGGGTGGCAGGACAGCGACAGTGCCATGTGCATGCATGTGGGTGCACGCATGCATACAATACTAACTATAATTTAGCAATGCTTTGCTGAAGGTGCAAAACCCTGTAAGATTGTCAGGCCTGAAAGGGAATCAAAGGACTCTGGCTCTTACTATGAGTGAGATAGAAAGTCACTGGAGAGTGTTGAGCTCTAGAGTGCTATCACTGAGCAGAAGAGTGACACGGTGTGACTTACGTCACGTAGGTCTTCATGTCTGGCTGCTATGTGGAAAAGAGACTATGGCCAGGCAAGGGTGACACAGGAGACCAGTTAGAAACTACTGCAATAGTCCAAGAAAAAGATGAAGATCGCTTTCTTAAACAACTTGTCAATGCTGAAAAAAAAATATTATAAACAAAGGCTAGGATGTTTCATCTTAAAAAAATCTTACCATCAAGTAATTTGTATAAAATATAATGATCAGAAGATAGTATTTGTAATCTAAGACAGAATAATAAGATATTTCGTTAGATTAATTTTGTGAAGAATGTATTTCTTTCATTTGAATAGAATACTCATTTGGGAAGATGGCAGCTTGGAAATAAATAACATCACAAGGAATGATGGCGGTATCTATACATGCTTTGCAGAAAATAATAGAGGGAGGGCTAATAACACTGGCACTCTTGTTATTACAGGTAAGAAACCATTTGATTAATATTGTTTTTTTCTAGTTTAATAGTGCTTAGTTTCTAATATTACTATAAGACATGATTCAGCACTAAGCTTCTAAGACAGTTCATGTACTGATAAGTTTCCATCTCAAAGCCTTTGGGGCAAATCTCTTGCTTAATGAAATTGTTCCTGGAATTTGAATCTGAAAACATCTTTCTCCCTTTGCTCAGAGAAATAAAAATATATTGATTTTTATTCTTTTAATGTGCCAGATAATATGGTATCTAATATTTTCTTGAATTGTGCTTTCCTCCTTTTTTTTTTTTTAAATGTATAGATCCCACCCGAATTATATTGGCCCCAATTAATGCTGATATTACTGTTGGAGAAAATGCCACCATGCAGTGTGCTGCTTCCTTTGATCCCGCCCTGGATCTCACATTTATTTGGTCCTTCAATGGCTATGTGATCGATTTTAACAAAGAGAACATTCATTACCAGCGGAATTTTATGGTATGTGTTTTAAGTCTCATCCGATTAACATTCCAGTGACCCTATGTGACTGCAGCCTATTACTATAATCATTTACAACACTGAAAAACAGGCAAAAAAAGCTTTTCATGGGTTTCCTTATATTAATTGTAGCACTCCTGAACCTTTTTAAAAATGACTAGCTATAAGGATTCTGGTAGAGATATTGATCAATAAATATTTATTGAGCTTTAGGTCTATTTTTCCCTTAATTATAATATAACTTTTATATTGATGTGTACTATGCCTCACTGTATCTGTACTCTAGGTTCTAGGGCCTTCTTGTTCATTTTAAATAAGGTAAGAGCATAGAACTTATCCTTTGTTACAATGATGACTTTAAGGCATTTCTCTTACTCTTTGAGGTTAAGAAATAGACAAAATATGTATATGGGAGGGTTTGGAGAACTAGTCCATGGGATTTTTAGAATGCTTAAATGGCTGTATTTTATTAAGAATAGGAAAGCATACATGACACAAGTCCTATAATTAAGCATAGTGGTGTCCTTGTATAGAAATAAAGAAAATAGAGGAAAAAGACTGGGCAGTAATGCAGGAATACTGACTTGTGTAGGAACATCACTGGTTTGAGAACATCACTAGGTTACAGTGAATAGTTGATCCTTGAAGAACATGGGTCTCAACTGCTGCTAGGTCCACTTATTTGTGGATTTTTTTCAGTAAGTACAATACTGTAAATGTATTTTCTCTTCCTTATGATTTTCTTAATAACATTTTCTTTTCTCTAGCATACTTTATTGTAAGAATACATATAACATACAAAATATGTATTTATTGACTATTATTAAAATTTCCAAAGGAATGGCCCTTAGTAGTTAAGTTTTGGGGGAGTCAAAAATTATAAGTGGATTTTCAACTGTGAAAGGGGTCAGTGCCCCTACACTCTGTATTGTTCAAGGGTCAACTGTACATAAAATGCAAATTGGCCACTGTTCCTACCTGCCTCTTCTCTAGAAAGGCCATTGGTTAGGAGTGTAAGACCTATTTAGAGCATATGCTTATTGAAGAAAACTAATTTTAATTTTAGAAGTCAATTATTAGTATAGAAATAAAAGTTTGAACTAACTCAGTAAAATAGTAGTAGAGTAGAATATTTAGGATATTTAAAGTCCTATGAAATCTGAAGATTGATATGTACATATAATAATTGTATCCTTTCAAATTGTCTAGCTCTTTAATTTTTTTTTCTAGAACTTTATGCTTTAAAAAACTAAAACAAGCTTTCAATCAAGTTGGGTGAGACTGATTTAACTTTTCTTGTTAAATTTTTATTAGATAGATTAATAAAACAACTACCAATGCAGTAATCAATGTTTATCCTTCTACATGTTATTTGTAAATTCAGTTTGTTTCGTTTTAATCTAACTGTAAATGTGCAGCAAATCTGCTGATTGTCTTTCAGTTTCTGAACCAAATTTACACTTTAAAAAAATAACAACTGGGAAATGGCAGGGAACTATTTTAACATTATGCCATGTGATACTTTTCCTTATATGTCTGAAAATATTTTGATACACTTAATCATAAATGTTCCCAACATTAGTAAAATTGGCACTGATATCTTTAATAATTTCTTCAAATTGTGTTTTGTTTTGCAAGTAAAACAAATACTACTTAGTTTTTACTCATTTTAAGGAAAAATAAGTGAGCTAAACAAAGATCTTACTTAAAAAATAGACTTTTGAATTTGCTTAGTTTCTTGGTGTTATATATTGAGTAATTTCAAAACTACAACAACCATAGTTCATATAAGTAGCTACTTAACAACTGCAGTGAAGTCTTCATAAATAGATTTAGGGGTATAAATTGTCCTAAATTAAGCTAAAACTTCATATGTAGAGCTTCTTTATGTTCTTCAAAATAATATTTACATTATATTTGTTGGTGCAAATAAACATTTCCAAAAAAAGAAATTAAGAAAAGAAGAGAAAGAAGGAAGGAAAAGAGAGAGAGAGAGGAAGGAAAGGAGGGAGGGAGAGAAAAAAAAAAGAAAAAAAAGGGAAAAGAACCCCATGGCTTAAAAAGAGAGGAAAATAAAGAAATAACTGGAATAATAATTAAGAAATAAATAACAAATTGGATCATAAAAACATAAAAGACTTTGGCCATTACTTACTGGACTCCTTTTGCTGATGATAGCCACAGAGGTTCATGTACTTGTCCCTCAGCTAATCCAGAGCAGAACCTAACTGCGGGCCCATGCTCTGGCCTCACTAACTCACATTTCAGCTTCAGTCCAAATAATGATCAGTGGTAGAAAACATGCTCACTGGCTAAATATGTAACTTAATTGAGTAAACATATCAAATGCACATTTGTAACACATTAGATGGGCAGGTTGATTCAGTTCTCTAAATAATTTAAAAAAAAACCTAGACAAGAAATTTATTTTAAAATAAATTATTAAACTTAATTCTATCTTTTGAACCTAAGACCTATAAAGCCTTCTCTTGCATCTTCCTTCTCTTTTAAAGCAAACTTCAAAGTCAGACTTCACTACTAAATGCACCACATGAAGTTTGAGTAAAAATACTGTATGTGTTTGATCCATCTTTTGGTAGATCATCCTAATGACTAATAATTGCTTCTGGGGGCATTAACAGACCGCTCTCAGAAGGAGCAGCTCTTATCTCAAGCTTATGAATCAAAACTATGAGAATGGCAGGTACTGGGGACAGCAAATGCAAAGGAAGGAATATTGCTGACTGCATTTGTCGATTATTCAAATTGAATGGGCAAATGTGTCAGTACATAATTTTGGGGTTCTTCTTAAATAATGTTTTGATATTTTATTTGATTCTGGCAACATTTCAATTAGTGAATATCATTTGTTCATTTAAAAATATTGTACTGTGTATATACTACAAGCAGAAACAGTGATGAGCACTAGGGTGAATAAAACACTGAATAAGATAAACACAGGCACTGATCCAAAATAAATTAGAGGTACTCTGTGAGTTTAAAATTCAAATGTAAATAATTTGATAGCTATTAAAACTGATATCATTATTATCATTAGTTTTAATAAGTTTAATTGCTAAAAGTTAATACCAGAAGCTCTAATTAATGAAGAAAGAATATATAAATCAAAATTTAAGTTTTTCATTTCAACAAAGTAAGTTTGTATTTACCAATTTAGTTTCAATGATAAATTTTATTCAGTGTCAGGTATGCTTTGATTTTAGTTTGCTATTCTTGACTTTGACCACCATGTGGCAACCTTGCATAAGGCTTCAAATTTCACAGCCTAGAATAATCGGGACTTGAAGCTTTATGAAATTAAACAAATAGATTTTCCCATAGTTAGGTCTAAGATATGTGATTACAGGTGATTTAAAAATTTCTACTTTATACTTTTTCAATTATATTCATATAATTATCAGGAAAAAAGTAATCGCACATTTTTAAAGAGGTACATTTCTTTTAAGAATTTATAGTGAACTCCCCAAAAATAAATTACATTGACATTACATTTAATGATCCTGCTTCATGAAAAACTCTTTTGAATTAATCATTTAAAAAATATATAGATGCTAATTTTAAAGCTGTGTGTAAACACTTAATACTGATTATAGAAAAAAAGTAAGTATCTAATTTACCTGTTACGTCGCTTATTCTTTCATTTAGTCAATAAACATTCACTTAGTGTTATATTAGTATGTAAACAGGTTCAGGAAATGTTTCATTTGAACTTGAACTTATGCATAAGGAGGATATTAAGAATATATATAAATATATATAAATCATAAATTTAAAAAATTGAAGCTTTGCTACAATAAGCATACAAGCAGTTTATCTGGCATTCTTTTATTCTATCAAAGTTATGGGGAAAATACATAAATTTTTCAAGTCCAGCTACAAAATGGCTTCTATTTTGATTTTCCAGCTCAATAGCTGTTTACTCCCTTAAAGTAAGTACAAAAAGCAGAATCATTTTACTTATCAATTTAATTTATAACTCCTTTTGTTCTGGAAAGGACTTAAGACTATCCACCAAAAAAATACAGATTTGTAATATACCGTTTTATGCCTCCCATTGTGATGCCTGATCTGTGGCAATTACTTTTTTTCAATAACCATCTAACTTTTGACATCTACTTTGAGTCATTTTCTTTCAACTATTTAACAACAATCTCCCTGTCAGAGTCATTATCTTAGTTAACCAC
Organism: Leptonychotes weddellii; assembly: GCF_054177405.1. Taxonomy (NCBI): domain Eukaryota; kingdom Metazoa; phylum Chordata; class Mammalia; order Carnivora; family Phocidae; genus Leptonychotes; species Leptonychotes weddellii. Next base: position 95,055,065 of record NC_138373.1, read on the forward strand.
ATGAGTTAAACTTTCCAATTCTGATTATTGCCACTATAATAACTTTTTTCCGTTTCTCTTAATACACATAAATGTTAACATTGTAATTCAGCAAGAAGTTATTATGTATCTGTTTTGAATTTATAAATAGCATATGAATTGTTCAGAGGCTTTGCCACAACCAATCCTGGCCACTAGGCTTCATTTTGTCACTTATTGTGTGACTCTGAGCCAGTGATTAAACCTCTCTAAACTTCAGATTTCCCTCTCTGTAATGTTTTATTAATAATTCACTTACTTCATACAGGTTGCTTCACCGGGTTTGCAAAACTGGTTACTTCATAGTATTTGTGTGAGGATTCAATGAGAGAATGCCTATAAAGTGCTTGGCACAAGTTCTGGCAGATTGTAAACAGTTATTATTAATATTGTGTATAATAGAGCAATCATTCCCAACTGAAATTTCCAGAGGCTATTGCCATATAGTTTGGGTTTTTTTTCTGCTTACAGATCTCAATTTTCATACTTTAATTCTTGCATTGCTGCTACACTGGGTAGCTGATCTGAAACAAAAATTTCTAGCTATTTCCTTGCTGGGGGCAATAGGAGAGATAGTGATAGTCAACATTTATTGAGTGCTTTCTGTTTGGCCAGCGTTGGGTTCAATGTTTTTCACGTGTTTCTCAGTTGATCTTCACAGCAATCCTCTATAGAATACATATTATTGTGATTTTTCTCAATTTTCAAAATGAAGAAAATAAGGATTAGAAAGGTTAAGTAATTTGCCCAAAGTAATCATACCACTTGTTGGTGACAAGGAAGATTTGAAACCAAGGTCATCTGACTGCAGACCCTGAGGCCTTCGCCACTCCAGTTTCTAATCTGTTGGTTAATACGCCTGTCTGTGTCTGCTTAAATAATCCCCTTCCCATTATCTGAAGCACTGTAGGGCCGTACTGTTCAACTAATTTATTCTATAATTTTGTTTAACGAACTTTTACATTCTCTCAAGTTTATCCAAATTACCTCATTCTCCCTATACTATTAGCAAGTTTTGCAATACATTGTAAATCAAGTCTACACAGTTTCAGGTGGTCTTTAGTTCCAGGCAATTCTTTAAGATCTCTTTTAGGTAGGTAGGTAGGTGTATGTGTGTGTTTGCAGGTATATGGATTTGCTCTGTTCTGCCTGTATGGAAAACACCATTCAAAACATAGGAAGACAGATCTCTTACCCTGAGGTTTTCTTTTTAAAATAAAATATTAATTATATGGCACATGTCACAAAATTGTGCTTAAATTTGAGACATATATATTTCATACTAGAATATATTAGGAATCTGAACAGAAATTTTGCTTCTGCACATCCAAAGGGAGAGAGCAGAGGGGCGGGAGGAGAGGGAGAGTGGAGAAGGAATAATAATAATAAAAATGTTATTGGATCTCTGTTACTGCTGAGCAAGAGGGTGAAGATTGTCCGGAATTATGGGGTAAAGGTTGGAAGAGAAAAGGAAGGTCAGGCCATAATCCAGGCAAAGGCAAGGGTCAAATTAGAGCGGAAGAAAATAGAACAGAAGACCAGCAGGCACAGTGAGATGATGTGAGCCCTAAAATGGTGGTTCTAAACTGGGAGCAATTTTTCTTCCCAGGGGACCTTGGCCATATGTGGAGACAATTTTGGGAAGGAGGAGGGAGGGCTATGTATTATGCACATTTGTTTAGCACAGGTGCTGCTAAACATCCTATAATGCTGAGGACAGTCCCCCACAACAGAGAATTATCTGGTCCACATTGTCAATGGTACCAAGACTGAGAAATGCTACAGTCAAGGAAGATGAAAAAAGAGAGACATAGGAATAAAGAGACCAGCCACTGAAAGGTTTTAAGCATGATGTGTTAGAAACAAAGAGAAATTGTTTTGAGCAGATGAGAGTGCTTAGAACAAAAAAAAAAAAATTCTAAGAGGCTAGCTAAAACATTTTCCAAAATAGTATGAGTAGTAGAGAATGATAGATTTCATGTGTTTTGTGAATTTAAGACTTAAATTTTGATGGGCGGTGGAAGAGAGAAAGAAATGTGTAAAACATATATAGTCCCCTAACATAGTTCTGTGAACCCCCCCACAAAACTGACAAAGATATTCTACCTGTTGCCAAATCCTTTCTCTGCTCTTATGAGTAATTAATTGATAAGCATGAGAGCATTCTGATAAGGAGGTAAAACATTCTGTTATACTTCACTCTGTCTAAACATGTAACTTTACTGGCCTTCCTTTTACTACCCTAATAAATTTTACTTATACCTAACTGTTGTCTTTTATTTGCTATTTTCTACCACTAGGCATGGAGGTAGGTATCTATGCTCACTAGATGTGTCTATACATGGGTTGACTTTTAGATCATTATACTTCCTGTGTAGAGACCATGTCAGCTAGGGTTATTCTTTAGCACAATACCCCATAGTCTGGTCCTTAGTAAGCATTTGTTGATGTCAGTGCTAAGTAAATGGATTAGGACATACATCAGCAAGTCTTTGTTCTTCAGAAATGTATTGCCTTGGAAGAATCTCCAAAAATTCAATCAAAGTTAAAGTCCCTTTTGTTGTACATAGAATTCCTTACATACCTAAGCATCACTGCAGTAATTGTTCTGGCAAAATATGGGAAGTATTTAAAATAAAAAGAGGTAAAAATAAATATGTAATCTTTTGGTATCTTAAGAATTTTAAAATTTTACATGTGGACTTTGATGTTTTATTTATGATATCACACTAGAAATATACTGTTTTCATCATTAGCTGGCATATTCCAAAAAAATCTATCTGATTTTTTTCACTTTGTCTTTAAGATTGGAACAAAGATCTGGAGTTTTGTTCTGTTTGGCCTTTGACAAGTTGTATGACCTTGGTCAGGACAGTCATTCTGAGCCTTAGGCTTCTCATCTACCATATGAGGAAGCTGGGCCACATCAGAAGTTTTAAAGTAACAAGAATAAGTTTTTAGCAGCAGAATCCTTTCTGCAAAGAGAATTTAAATCAGAAGTCCAATAAATAAAAAAGGTGAAAGTGAGCTTGCTCTAAATAAAGAAATTGTGTGCAGGTGTGGGTGTATGTGTGGGAGACTACAGGGTCACCTCATGAGGTCTCTCGTTTCTTCCGGTCGCACAAAACTTCCCATCTGATCCCTTCCCTCTACCAAGTGATCCTTGAAGATGTTCAGAACCCCAAGGCTAATGGGAACCAATGTAAAAACCACATGAATTAATATCCAAGTTTACTTTCAACTCTAAAATACTGGTTCTAAATCCAAGGCTTTGATGTTTTGTCCATCAGTCAAAAGGATTATAAAAACTGTTCTTCTTTTTGAATTTTAATTTAAAATTGTCCAAATGATCAAAATTGGACTCTTCCGCCATCAAAATAGACAAATTTAAGGATATTCAGCATTTCCATTGATTCTACAAATATTTCATGATCTCTTAATAATTCTAGACCACTTTCCTAATTTACTTAAGTTTTTATATTTATGATGATATTACTTCATTTTCATAAGATTTTTAAGTCATACCTTTAAAAATATTTTTCACATTCAGGCAATCTTAATGCTCAAACATTACTTAAAATAACACTAACTTAAATATTAGGTAATATTAGGAAATTAGTGTTAATTACATTATGTGTGAAAATGGTTTTGTGATTATGTGAGAGAATGGACTTTTTGGGAGAGTCAACCTAATATTTGAGGAATGAAGTATGATAATACCAGTAATTTGTTTTTCTAGGGTTCAATAATAGATGGACACATTGTATGTAGAGACAAGGAAAGATAGAGCTAGCTATATAATTAGATAAAGCAAACATGGTAAATTGAATCTAATGGTTTTTATTCAGGTGACCATGATACTATTCTTCTATTCTTCCTATTTTCTTTTTTTTATGATTTTTTTTATTATTATGTTATGTTAGTCACCATACATTACATCATTAGTTTTTGATGAAGTGTTCCATGATTCATTGTTTGCGTATTAACACCCAGTGCTCCATGCAGAACTATTCTTCCTATTTTCTTATGTTTGAACATTTTAGTAGATTAAAAATTTAATAAATAGATATGTAAAATAATAATGTTGTATTCTTTCTGCTATGAGAAACTACCCACTTTTACGTACCGAACTGTGAACTTAAATCCCATTGTCTGATTCATAAAACAGTATCTTGGAGACAGTTAAACCAGTAATGTGTGTTAACTATGGAGCCTTCCACCAGCCACTTAACTGAAAATCTCAAATTCCTTGTCTTTAAAATGGAAACATAGGGGTGCCTGGGTGGCTCAGCATCCCATTCTTGATTTCAGGTCGGGTCATGATCTCAGGGTCATGGGATGTGGAGGGCTGCACACTCAGGGAGGAGTCTGCTTGAGATTCTCTCCCTCTTGTTCTGCCCCTCCCCACTCTTGCGTGCACACATTCCTCTCTCTCTGAAATAAATAAATCTATAAAAAATCTATAGATTCTATAGAATCTATAGAAAATACAATAAAATCTGTAAAAAATACAATGAAAAGGAAACAAACAGTCTCTCCCTGAGTACTATAAAAAATTAAATAAGAAAACGTATGTACTCCATGCAGAACGTGCCACTGGGTGTTTTACGCAAACAATGAATCATGGAACACTACATCAAAAACTAATGATGGGATGTATGGTGATTAACATAACAGCAAGTAGTACAGCAAGAATGCAAGTAGCAGAAGCTGTTTTTATAGTAGTATTAGTTGCAGCAAACGTATTCTATCAACAGCAACAGTACTACCAGTCGTGGTGGCTATAGTTAATAACAGTAATGCATCCTCCTCCCCCAAATATGATTAAGAATACTATCTATCTCACAGAGTTGCTGTTAAGAGTAAGTGAGTCTGCACATGAAGAATATTTATTTATAATAGTCCCTGGCACCTATGAAACCCTCACTAATTATTTGTTGTAAATCGTGTTGGTGATGGTGGTGTTGAAGTTTGCAGTTGCAGTGATGCATCTGCTATAGTTACTCCTTCTTTAATCTAACAAGCCAAAAGTAAAAAGAAAAGTTAATTTTTCATGGATATAGCATGTATCAAACATATTTAATAGCTTTTGCTTATCAGTTTCTAGAATATTCTCTTTAAAGGATATTCTTTCCTTCAACCTTCTGTATGTGCCCCTTCCTTCTGAGCTTCAATGGAACAAAAGAGATGTTTTTGTTGATATATAGCTATTATGAGCTCTAAGCTTTATCTCAACCTTGTATGTACCATCCAACATATTTCTTTGTTCATTATGATTAATTAAATTTGTTAATACAACTTAGTAATTCAGATTCATTGATATGGCAAGGATGAATTTGTAGAGTCAGTTCATGGGGGAAGGGGAGGAAAGGAAGGGACATTTATATTTTGGAAGTCTTTTGATTTAAATTTGGGAAATTTCTAAGCGGTAAACCACATCTACACTTTGGAACATCCCTGAGCTGTGCTATCACAATTTCCAGTATGTGATTCAACTCTCCTCACATGAAGGGAAGCATTTTGTAATTCAGCCAAGCTGTGGTTTTTTAGTGAAAATATAGAGAGCATTCATATCTAATTTGTGGCTAGAATGTGCTGAGGTCCATGATCTTTACTTGCTTTGTAAGCGTTCTGTCAACCACTGAGAACCTCAACTTCTCCTGAGGTATGGAAAGAACTATTACCATTTATAAAAATTTCAGGAAAGTTTTTATACATACACAACTATATTGGAAATAATATAGTATATTTTTCCTTTGCTTTCCTTCTTGAGATATTTCAGTCCCACACCTTTACCAAATATAGAGCAAATGAAAATAAATGTTAAGGTTGCTTATTATTGCTTTACACAAGTAGTCTATCATTACGTAACTAAGTCCTAATGTTTAAAACAGAGCTGACATTTAAAAGTACTCTAGCAGTGAACTTTCAGAATAGTTTAATTAAAAGTTTAAAGAGTTTATTTAGAAGATTCAATAAGTATAAATTTAATATAATTTTAAGACATAAATAGGTTGTGTTTTTAATAACATGTGAAAAGTATAAAAATCATGACCACATTATTTCTCTGAGAATAAAATAAGTGAATATGTAAACAGCAATATGTTTCAAACTGAGAGTCTGGGGGAAAAAGATAGCAATTTTATTAAGAAAAAAAAGAATATTAGGTGTACAGAATATAAATATTTTACAAAAGGCAATTACAGTGTCATAACTTGTTTATTTTTATATTATTTTTCTGCCCTCAATTTTTTTTATTGTGAGGACTTGAATTAAAAAAAAAATTTTAAATTTCTGAGGTGTTTTATTTTTTTAATTTCAGCCTAATCACCTGACTGCTTAAAATAGTGTGAGTTTAGCAACAGGATTATCTTTCATTTAGGCATAGGAAGCAACCAAAGAAGTGTGAGTTCACATAATGAAAGCATGTAATAGAACTAAGTGCTTTTTACTTTGTGCAAACATTATTTTCCTCAAATATAACTTATCTTCATCATAATAACTTAAAAAGATTTTACTTAATATCTTTCCATTACTGAATATTTAGTGTCACAATGCAGTGCTAATTAAGAATGTGAAAACACATTAAAGCAGTGTGTTTTACAAATATACAGTGTTTAAATTATTTTATTTTTTCTCACTAGAAAATTACTCAGAAATATGTGCCAATTAGCCTTTATGACAGCTCAAGAAAAACATATGACCTTCACCATACACACACATTTATTCTCTCCTTGCCTCAAATATTTTTTAAAAAGTTATAAATAATAAAATAATATTTCTTTACCTCCTCTCATAAATGAATTCTATTTAGTAAGGCAGTATGAAGAGTTAGGCCAACTACAAAGGGGCACCATCCCCAAGACCATCTTCACTTCTGAAATGAACTACAAATTCCAGGGGTTGCCAAAACCACCCTCAGTTTTGATTTGCTAGAAGGGACTCACAGAACTCCCTGAAAGCCATTATATTTATGGTTACAGTTTATTACAGGAAAAACATACAGATTAAAATCAGCCAACAGAAGAAGTGCACAGGGCAGAATCCCAGAGAAGTACCAAATATAGAGCTTCTATTGTTCTGTCTCTGTGGAGTCAAGATGCATTACTTTATCAGCTTAGGTGTGTGGCAGTATGCACAGAGTATTGCCAACTGGGAAGGCTCACCTGAGCTTTGGTGTTCAAAGAGTTTATTGGGGCTTAATCACGTAGGCATGACTGATTGATTGCCCAAATGGTTAATGTCAGTCTCTGGACTGACCTATACCACATGACCCAAAGCCCCTACCCTAAGTCACTATACGATTTCAGACCCTAAGCCTAAAACGTATTATACAAGAGTCTCTAATACCCACTCTAAATCACATTGTTAGACTATCCAGTATGACCCAAGGCAAAGAAAGACACTTTAGATTACCTTCCAGAAGCTGAAGAAATAGCAGACCTCCCTTGGGGCAAGGCCAAATTCTTTACAATGCATACAGGTAGTTGGAAAACTTAGAGGTTTCCATTCTCTTATATGTTCACTGCATTTTTTTTTCTAGAAATTTACACATTATTGCTAAAACTTTTATTTCCTCATGAAATTAGTTCATAAATAGTTTGAAATATATTATTAATGGCAGTTTATCTCATGTATATGGATACCAATAGTTGTTCTCAATTCAGTTATTTTATCTTATAACATTGTCATTATCTTACCTGAAAAAATCATACAAAATTACTAAAAGAATTTAGTAAGAACATTTTAGATAATAGGTATTTATTAATTCATTTGTGTAATATTTATTTGCTGAATTCCTCCTGTATGTCAGATATTACAATAAGTAATTTGTATGTAATAATAAATAAAACCTAGTTCCTCCCACAAAAAATTATAGTCTAGTAGAAGACACTGTACACATATATAACACAGGGATACAATGTAGGGAGATGTAGGTAGGAGAGACTACCCAAGGAATTTGCAGCAATCTTGGGAACTAAATTTTTAGACCTCAAGGTACAGGAAGACCCCCAACTGACATTAAATTGTATAACCTCTAGCTACATTTTTACTAAGACTGGCTAATATCAAGGAACAATGCATGTGGCCACGGACCAGTTCTTTATATGGAGATAGTAGCATTCTGTTACAACCAACAGAATCAATCTGCTCACACTATAACTAGCAATTACAGGCATACCTCGTTTTACTACATTTCACTTTATGGTTCTTTGCAAATAATGTGTTTTTACAAATTGAAGGTTTGTGGCAACCCATTGTTGAGCAAGTCTACTTGCACCATTTTTCCAATAGCATTTGCTCACTTTGTGTCTCTGGATCATATTTTGGTAATTCCCACAATATTTAAAATTTTCATTATTATTATATTTGCTAGATCTGTGATCAGTGATCTTTGATGTTACTGTTGTCATTGTTTTCAGGTGTCAAGAACTGTACCCATATGAAACAGCAAATTTAATAACTGTTGTGTGGGTTTTGACTGCTCCACAGACTAGCTGTTCTGACTTTCTCCCTCTCCTTGGCCCTCCCTATTCCCTGAAATACAACAATATTGAAATCAGGCCAATAACCCAATGATGGCCTCTAAGTGTTCAAGTAAAAGAAAGAGTTTCACATCTCTCATTTTAAATCAAATGCTAGAAATAATTAAGCTTAGAGTAGAAGGCCTGTTGAAAGCCAAGATAGGCCTGAAGCTAGGACTCTTGCACCAAAGAGTTAGCCAAGTTATGAATACAAAGGAAAAGTTCTTGAAGGAAATTAAAAGTTCTACTCCAGTGAGCATATGAATAATAAGTAAGCAAAACAGCCTTATTGCTGGTATGGAGAAAGTTTTAGTGGTCTGGATAGAAGATCAAACCAGCCAAAACATCCCCTTCAGCCAGACCCTAATCCAGAGCAAGGCCCTAACTCTATTCAATTCCATGAAGGCTGAGAGAGGTGAGGAAGCTGCAGAAGAAAAGTGTGAAGCTAGCAGAGGTTGGTTCATGAGGTTTAAGGAAAGAAGCCGTCTCCATAACATAACAATGCAAGGTGAAATAGCAAGTGTTGTTGGAGAAGCTGCAGCAAGTTACCCAGAAGATCTAGCTAAGATCATTAATGAAGGTGGCTACACTAAACAACAGATTTTCAAAGTAGACAAATCAACCTTACATTAGAAGATATTATCTAGGATTTTCATATCTATTTAAAAGTCTCCACAACTTCAAAGGACGGCCTGACTTTCTTGTTTGGGGTTAATGCAGCTGGTGAATATAAGTTGAAGCCAATTCTCATTTACCATTCTCAAAATCCTAGGGCTGTTAAGAGTTATGCAGAATCTACTCTGCCTGTGCTCTATAAATGGAACAGCAAAGCCTGGATGACAGCACATCTGTTGACAACATTTTAAAATATTCAATATTGTTGAATATTTTAAGCCCACTGCTGAGACCTATTGCTCAGAAAAAAAAAAAATTCTTTCAAAATATTACTGCCTGTTGACAATGCACCTGGTCACTAAACAGCTCTGATGGAGATGTACAACAAGATTAATGTTTTCATGCCTGCTAACACAACATCCATTCTGTAGCCCATGGATCAAAGAGCAATTTCAACTTTCAAGCCTTATTATTGTTTTACATTTATTATTGAAATACAATTGACGTACAATGTTATATTAGTTTCAGGTGTACAATGTAGTAACTCAACACATTCTATACATTACTCAATGTTCACCACAGTGAGTGTAGTCACCATCTGTCACCATATAACATTATTACAATATTATTGTAATATATTATAATACAGTATATTATCTATGCTGTACTTTTCATCTCCATGACTTACTTATTTTATAACTGGGAATTTGTATCTCATAGTCCCTTTCTTCTATTTTGCCCATTCCCCCACCAACCTTCCCTCTGGCAACTACCAGATTGTTCTCTGTATTTAAGAATCTGTTTCTTTATTTTTTCATTCATTTTGTTTTTTAGATTTCATATATCAGTAAGTTATATGGTATTTGTCTTTTTCCATCTGACTTATTTCACTTCAAATAACACATCCAAGTTGTATTAAATGGCAATATTTCCTTCATTTTTGTGACTAATAATACATTGTATGTGTATAGAAGGACACTTGTGTTGCTTTCATATTGTAGCTATTGTAAAGAAGGCTGTGATAAACATGGGGGTGCATATATCCTCTCAAATTAGTGTTTTCATTTCAAGTCCTATTATTTAAGAACTATATTTCATAAGGCTATAGCTGCCATAGATAGTGATTCCTCTGATAGATCTGGGCAAAGAAAATTGAGAAACTTCTGGGAAGGATTCCCAGTTTTAGATGCCATTAAGAATATTTGTGATTCATGGGAAGAGTCCAAAAATATCCACGTGAACAGGAATTTAGAAGAATTTGATTCCAACCCTCATGGATGACTGTGAGGTGTTTAAGATTTCAGTAGAGGAAGTAACTGCAAATGTAGTGAAAATAATAAGAGAACTGGAATTAGAAGTGGAGTCTGATGATGTGATTGGATTGCTACAATCTTATGATGAAACTTGAACAGATGAAGAGTTGCTTCTTATGGATGAGCAAAGAAAGTGGTTTCTTGAGATGGAATCTACTCATGGTGAAGATGCTGTAAAGACTATTGAAATGACAACAAAAGATTTAGAATATTATATCAACTCAGTTGATAAAGCAGCAGCAGGGTTTGTGAGGATTGACTCCAATTTTGAAAGCAGTTCCATTGTGGGTAGAATGCTGTCAAACAGCATCACATGCTACAGAGAAATCTTTCATTAAAGGAAGAGTCAATTGATGGGGCAAGCGTCATTGTTGTCTTATTTTAAGAAATTGCCACAGACACTCCAACCTTCAACAACCACCATACTCATCAGTCAGCAGCCATCAACATCAAGGCAAGACCCTCCACCAGCAAAAGATTATGACATGCTGAAAGCTCATATGGTGGTTAGCATTTTTTAGCAATAAATTATTTTTAAATTGATGCATGTATATTGCTTTTTTAAAAAAGCTTTATTTATTTATTTGAAAGAGAGAGAGTAAGTACATGAGTGGGAGGGACAGAGGGAAAGAGAATCCCAAGCAGACTCCATGCTGAGTGTGGAGCCCCACGCAGGGCTCAATCTCACCACCCTGAGATCATGGCCTGAGCCAAAACCAAGAATCAGATGCTCAACTGACTGCACTACCCAGGTGGCCCTGTAGGTTGCTTTGTTAGACATAATGCCATTGAATACTTTAATATAGTGTAAGTGCCATTGCATACTTTAATATAGTGTAATGCCATTGCGGACTATAATATGGTGTACATAACTTTTATATGCACTGGGAAATTTAAAAAAATTGATTTGACTTGGCTTATTGTGGTGGTCTAGAACTGAACCCACAATATCTTCAAGGTATGCCTATATTCTTAACCTCATTAATTAAAAAAGTATAGCAAACCCAAACACTTTCCAAAACCAGCAGGAAATTTGATATATGAAGGGGCCACTGGCAAAATGTATGGTGAAGCAGAGCATTCATTCCACATGCAGTCATTAAAAGAATCAAAATTTTAAAATGTGTAAGTCTATTATATTACATAAACAATATTCTCATCTATTATGTAAAATATTAACCTAACCATTAATTTTTCATCTTTTGATATAGCTGGATATTTATGATTAGAATAGTAAATCAGTATACTTAGTTCTCCAGAAAACCAAATGTCTACTTAAAAATTGAGTTTTCCAGGGGTGCCTGAGTGGTTAAGTCTGTTAAGCATCTGACTCTTGGTTTCGGCTCAGGTCGTGATCTTGGGGTCATTGGATTGAGCCCTGAATCAGGCTCCATGCTCAGTGGGGAGTCTGTTGGAGATTCTCTCTCCCTCTCCTTTTCCCCTCCTACTCATTCTCACCCTCTCTCAAATAGAGAGAGAGAGAGAGATGATAGATAATTGAGTTTTCCAAATTTTTCTCTAGATGAATAGTTTGGAGATAATGAGCATGGACTTTGGATGCTCCCACTACCAAACAAGCTCAGTGACCTTAGTTAAATTATTTGGCTACTCTAAGTCTCACTTTTATCTTTAATAAAATGGACAGAATAGGACCTATCTTATAGGACTGTAGTCAGAAGAGAATGAAATTACACACACACACACACACACAAACACACACACTTGCATAGCCCAGAACCTTCAGAGTGGGCATTCAATAAATACTAGCTATTTTTAGAAATTGCATTTAGATAGTGCCTTATCTCTCACAGGCAAGAGTCCCTCAGGCCTTCTTCAAAAAATGTATATTGAACAAACACTGGGAATAGAGCAGTGAACAAAACAAATATCCTTGTTTACATGGAGTTTGTGTTTCGACCAAAACAGAAAATTTTAGAATTGTCCATTTTGACAGTTTCTTACACTTTTAGTATCTTTGTGTAATTAACTGTAGTACATCTTGAAATTAATCAGATTGGCTTTGCAAAACCAAATTCTTCCTAGCCATATACCATTTATCTTCATTGACATTTAGCATGAAGTGTTTTAGACTTTGCCATTTATCTTTAAAAGCTATGAATGAAATAGTTTCATCCCTTAGTTTATCTCTGTATGGCCCTCCCTCTGGTAATAGGAATAATAGAATGTTAAAGATATTTGGGCTAAAAAGGATCTTAATTAATTCACTCACTTTACTTTTTGCTTGAGATACTGAAGACAGACTTGAAGTAACCTAAGTAAGGACATAATTAGCGTATCTAAAAAAGATACCTTTTAATGGTGCTCATATTGTTAGGGGAAAAAATGTACCTCTTGTATCCTAAATGCCATATAATTGGTGAAGATTGTAGTGATGTGAATGACTGCTATTTTTGCTAACAGCTGGATTCCAATGGGGAACTGCTTATCCGAAATGCCCAGCTGAAGCATGCTGGTAGATACACATGTACTGCTCAGACAATCGTGGACAACTCTTCAGCTTCAGCTGACCTTGTTGTTCGAGGTAAGAATTTCAACATTCTAAATTTACAAATTCAGAGGTATTTGACTTGCATAACTATTGTATAATCTTCTGGTAACTCTGGTAAGAATTCTTATATATTTAGAGTCTTGGTCCTTGAGAATAGCTCCTCATCCATGCCTAAGAATGATTTATGCCAGACAAGTAGTAAACAACACTGATTTTGTTTGTTTTACTAACTACATATCTTCTAGAAACTTATACCACATGCCTCCTACTAAATGTTTGTGCTTTTAAACTTAGTATTTACCAGAAGTTCTCAGTTTCTGGTAATACTTTTCATGTGTTGAGTATAGTGTTGTTTCCTTTTGTATTTTTTTGTATGGAAAAAACATACTGATGCTGTTTGCTATACCTTGAAGTGTTACATATTTATCACTATCATTTTAGAATAAAAAGTTAATTTATACATGTATCATGTTTCCATTTGTTGCTGGTTTTTATTTTTTTTATTATTTATTTATTTATTTATTTATTTATTTTTTAAAAGATTTTATTTATTTATTTGACAGAGAGAGAGTTAGCGAGAGCAGGAACAGAAGCAGGGGGAGTGGGAGAGGGAGAAGCAGGCTTCCTGCCGAGCAGGGAGCCCGATGTGGGGCTCGATCCCAGGACCCTGGGATCATGACCTGAGCTGAAGGCAGATGCTTAACGGCTGAGCCATCCAGGCGCCCCTCCGTTTGTTGCTGGTTTTTAGGCTAGTGCTTTTGTTCTTATATATAATTGAGAATATGTGGCAATACACCCTTATTGAAAGTACAGCCCCCTTAATGCTGACCTTTGCTGTATAGCTGTGAGTCCCGCTCAAAACTTCATTCATTGGCTCTTCACTCACTGCCTACAGAACAAAGACCACTCCTTTTAGCTAAGTACCAAAAAGCTTCTTGTATTAACTTCAGTCTTTTTAGCTTTAATCTTTTACCATTCCATGTAACCAACTCCACTGTCCAACCCGTCCACAGAAATATCCTAGGGTTTCTACTTCCGTTCCTTGGATCACAGCATTACTTCCATGTCCCACAGTCATTGTTTGTTGCCCAAATCTTAAGCCATCCTTCAAGGCTAGGCTCAAGCATTGCCAAATTCATGAGTCCTTTCCCGATGTCCCGAATATGTGTCCCTTTCTTCTAAACTTTATTAGCAGTCAATACTTTCTTTAATGTGTTTTATAGCAATCTGTGCATATGAGTTATCTTCTCTACTAGGTTGTGAAATTCACATATGCATTTTTTATTAATCCTTAAGTAAGCTGAAGAATTCTATCCCATAGTTTCATAGCTCTCTTTATCAGTCTGTGTCATGTTAAAATTTTTATTTTATTCTTTTTTATGTTAAAATTTTTATTTTTTCACATTTCATCTACTAGAAAATTTATTGGCTATTATTTATTACACACTTTTTCAGTCAGTTTTTGTACAATTAAACAAATAATTAGTAAATGAGATGATATCTGTGGTTTGTCTTCATACCCCTTTGGATCTAATATAATTTCACCCAACCTCATATATCTCTTGCAGTTGCCTCTAGAGCAGTGGTAATATGGAGTCCTCAATTCTCCATCTGGGGAAATGCTGAAAAGCCCTTTATTCCAGCTGAACATATTCTCCAATAGAGTAATAGAAGTTCAGCTGAAGTTTCTTTATCCAAATGAACTTAGACATTCATTCCATATATCCCTTATGCTAAATTGAAGAAAGTTCGTTTAAGTTCTGTATTTTCATTAAAAGTATTTTATGATCTGGGACATCTATTATATTCAAGAGTCATCAGAGAGGGGGACTAGCTCACTGTTTTTTCTAGTTAGATTACTAGCTGTTAAGCCATTTTCAACAATAGCCTATGTATATATTTAATTGAAATTGTTTGCATATTTAAAAATTCACATTATGTTACAATAGGGATTATGTTTGGGGCGTCTGGGTGGCTCAGTTGGTTAAGCACCTGACTCTTGATTTCGGCTAGGGTCATGATCTCGGGGTTGTGAAATAGAGCCCCCCATGTCGGGCTCTGTGCTGGGTGTGGAGTCTCCCACCCTGCCCCCCTCCACCTCTCCCACTTTCTCTCCCTCTCTAAAAACAAAGCAAAACAAAAACAAACAACAAAGGGGTTTTGTTACCATGCTCGTACAGCAGTGTTTTCATGTAATTGCAATGTGGTAAATTCCCAATATTCAGAGGGAAGAGGAATTTAGACAAATGCAGTCAAAGAGCATCAATGGTATTATCCACACATACTTAGGTAATTAACAATCATCCTAATGTGTATTTTTTTTACAGAGGTAAAACCAATAAAAAAACTATTTTAGGTATTGTATGGAAATATTAAGTGTTTTCTTTAAGCTTTTTAGTTACAGGAAAAGTACTTTGAAGCAATAGAACCTGGCAAGTGCACTCAGTAGAAATATGATATAACATTTTAAGTCCCTACACTACAGCGGGATATTAAAAATACTCTACACATAGATAAAAAGTATTACCTAGCCCTGTTAAAAGCCTACAAGTTGTAATCACTCTGCAAACTTTATTTCTAATAATCTAAAAGGTATTCCTTTTATGTCAAGAGAAATTTGCAATTAAAATAGTCAAATATATATGTGCATAGCTTGTGTCAAAAAATGTATATAAATTAGACCTTCAAATATGCTTTATATACTTAAGTCATGGGATATAAAATTAAACAATTTTCTATATTTATTATATAGTAATGATGAGTAGTATATAAGAAAATATAGCATACCTCAAGTAATATTATTGGTCCATTTATCCACTTAATTATGTTTTGTCATCTAGTCCAGGAAATCATAATCTGTTCCTTGGACAGGCTTCAAGAGGTTCATGGACTTTCTGAAATCATATGCAAAATTTCATGTGTGTGTGGCATTTCCCTGGGAAGAGGATTTATAATTTTCATCAGATTTCCAAAGCCAGCAATGGCCCAAAAGGCCATTTTCGGCCCAGAGGCCAAGAAACTTAACCTGCTTCTCTTTCCTTCCCTCATCTAGATCAAGACTCTCTAAAAAGAAAAACTAAGGGATATTCACTTCATGCTAGTAATAAAAAAAAAAAAAACCCTAACAAGTACCATGTAGTGAGCTCTAATAGCTCATTTAAATTATGAATTGCATGTGAAAAATTAAATTTTCACTAAACCTTTCAAGAATATATCTGACTCAAAACATATTAAATATGTTACATATTAGACATTAGATATCTTTAAGAACTTGCCATATTAGAGATGAAATAATTCTAGTCACTAATTCTAGTGACCTAAATTGCAGATTCTGAAATTAGTGCAATGAGTGGGACAGTGAACAGATTAGAGAGGAAAGTAATTTCCTGATGATCACTGAGAAATTTTTTGGGCAATAGAACTAGCTTAGTGCATAAACTGTTATGCCCTATGAAATGAAAATAGAAATATTCAGACATAACTTAGATAATGTGGTTTCTTTTAGCCTATGTTACCTTGAAGGGAATGAATACATAATGAAAATTATTGCTGCTATCCGTGTGTGTGTGTGTGCGTGTATGTGTGTGTGCGTGTGTGTGTGTGTAGTAATAATCATGTATTGGTGAGTGTGGGTATGTGTGTAAAGTTTGATAAAAGTAATTTGGGGCACCTGGGTGGCTCAGTTGGTTGGGCGACTGCCTTCAGCTCAGGTCATGATCCTGGAGTCCCTGGATCGAGTCCCGCATCGGGCTCCCTGCTCAGCGAGGAGCCTGCTTCTCCCTCTGACCCTCCCCCCTCTCATGTACTCTCTCTCTCATTCTCGCTCTCTCAAATAAATAGATAAATCTTTGAAAAAAAAAAGTAATTTGTATGAGAGAGAAAAATGTATTTTAGGCTTATATCTTTCATCATTATTTTAAATTGAGTTTAGAATAGAGGCAGTGAATTAGTTAAATATGAGTGTTTCTAAATATAAAACTGGAATTAAATATAGGAAAAACATAGACAAAGGAAAATGTAACATCGGATCTGATTTCATGGAGCTTTTTACCCAGAGAAAACTCACCTCCACCTTTTATCTGTTTATGTATGATAGGATTGAGAAATAAGGAAAAGAATAGCAAATGTTGTCAACTAAAAACAGTTTACAAAAAATGGTCCAATAATCATTTATAAGTCATTGTCTCTGTAGCAGCCATAAATGTTTATGTTTAAAAATCTATAGCACTTCAATTTTTTTACCCGCTAATTGAGTCCGCAGGTGCTCAAGGATTAGACCATAAAAGTGGCACATATTGTCTGTTCCTCCAGTAATGTAAACAGTTTCAAACCCTGGAGTCATATTGGCCATGTAATTTTCACCTTTGATTTCCAAAGCTGCCCTTTATGCTATTTCTATCCTTTCACTTTGGATATATTTCTGCTAGTTTTTGTACAGTATAGAGATTATTTTTGCAAAAGTAACTTTTATTCAAGCACTATTGTCCTGGAAGCCTTAACATAGAAGTCAGGTTGCAGTGATTGGAAGAAATCAAAAATATTTACTTTACTGGCAATATGCTAATTCAATGTTCTAAAACTCTTTCACTAAAAGCACCACAATTTTTGGATAAACCAATATACATTCTTCCTCACAGCCCTGGCGAAGGCAAAAAACTACCCTCTCTAAATAGCAAGCCTTCAAACCAGCCCCTTCAGGAGTCCAACAAATTTAGATAAATCAAATATGAAATTATGTAAAAAATGACAAGCAAGCCATAATGAGAGAGAATCAGGAGTTAGATTGATAACAATAGTGTTTGAGTTCAGAATACTATACATATTTTAATCATTGGAATAAGAATGAGAATATTCTTGCCCAAATCTTTAAAAAATAAAAGAGGAAATGGTAAAAATGAGTTGGAAACAAGATACTATAAAAATGAGAATTTGGAGGAAAAAACAGGAATAATACCTATAAATGATAAACACAGTCATTGAAAATAAAAAATCAATAGATTAAACAACAATCAGAGACAGATTAGAAAATGAAAGAGGGAAATTGGAGGGAGAGAAAACCATGAGAGACTATGGACTCTGAGAAACAAACTGAGGGTTCTAGAGGGGAGGGGGATGGGGGAATGGGTTAGCCTGGTGATGGGTATGAAAGAGGGCACATACTGAATGGAGCACTGGGTGTTATATGCAAACAATGAATCATGGAACACTACATCAAAAACTAATGAAGTAATGTATGGTGATTAACATAACATAATAAAAGAAAAAGAAAAGGATTAGGGACCTAAGAGGTAGTATATGAGGAAACAAACACAAATAAATAAACACAGAAAGACAAAGACAAATTATAAAAATGAGATTATTATATTAAGGATCTAATGATAAAGCAATATTTGTCAAATCAGATTACCAGAAGGAATATTAGATAAAGTAGGAGAGAAAAGTTTTCAAAAAGATAATGACTACAAATTTAGGAAGATTAGTGACAAATATAGCTTCTCAGTTTTAAGAATCACAATGAAATACAAGAACAATTAATGAAAAAAAATAAAATTGCAGAACATTAATAACCAATAGAAGATTATAAGAGCAGCAAGAGGGAAAAATATTTTTTGCAAAGGCATAGCAATACACTGACCACAGACTGCTCAGCATTAGCAATAAAGAGTCACAAAGTAAAAAAAAAAAAAAAAATGTCATAAAGTAACGGGAGGAGCCAGACTTCACAATGGCCCCCACTCATTTTACTTTCTGGTATACCAACACTTGAATAATCCCTTTTACACTGGGAGTTGCTGTATATGCCAACAGAAGTGACATTGCTGAACACTGTCATAAACCACATCACTTCTTCTCCCTTGGTTCTTGGAACTCTCAATCTGGAGGAAGCCAGCTGTCATGTCATGAGGACATTTCAGCAATTTTGTAGAGAAGCCTACATGAGGTGTAAGATGACCTACTGAAAACCAGCATCAATTTCCCAGTCATTCAAGTAAGCCATCTAGAGAGCAGATCCTCCAGGCAAGCTTTCAGGTAACTGTAGCCTTGGCCAAAATCCTGATCAAGAACTCTCCAGCTAAGCCACTCGAGAATTCTTAATCCACAGCAACTGTGAGAGATAATGTATATTGTTGTTTTAAGCCACTGGGTTTTGGGGTAATTTGTTATGCAGCTGTAGATACTACTACAGCCATGGAGTAAAGTTTTCAGTATGCTAAACAAAAAGTAACTGTCTATCAAAAAGTGTATATCCAGACAAATTATCATTCATAATGAGGAAAAATAAAGTTATATTTGGACAAACAGTAACAGAGTTTATCCCCCAAGAAAATGTTATGTATCAAGGAATGTCTGATGGATAAAATTCAGGAAGAGAGGAAAATAATCCCAGAATTAAATTCTGAGATGTCAGAAAGCATGGTGAACAAAGAAACTAGTAAACGTGTGGGTAAATCTAAGCAAACTGAGCTAAACCAGACTTCAGGATATGCTGTGGTCTGGGTTTGAAGGCTGATGAGAATGATAATTTGCCCTCTGATCAAGTTTGTAGTCACTTTTATGTCAGACTTCTAGTAAAATAACAAATTAGACATATATCTGTATATATGGTTGTATATGCATATGTGTGTGTATTTTATATTGTCAAATATAGAGAATGTGTAAAAATGATAATTATAAAATATAGGAGAGTGGTTACCTCTGGGGTTGGAGACAGAAAGGGAGGAGGATGTGATTGAGGAGGGAGAGGACCGACAAGAAGCTACATCTTTATAGGTAATGTTTCATTTATTAAGCCAAGTGATGAGAACATAGGTGGCCATTTCTTGTTTTTCATAACTTTCCCTAAATGTTAAATATTTCTTAATTAATTTAATAAATGAGAGAGTCACAAAGTCACCTGCTATCCTCTACTTCCTCACCACCAACCTCAGCAAAGATTCATGAAAAATCCTTGTGTAACCTCTGAGCAGGGTTCCCAAATATGGCTATACATCAGATTTACTACTATGATTAAAGACACACAATTCTAGGCTCTCTCTTGGAAGATTTTGAATTAATAGTGCTGGGATAAGTTTAGCAAAGTTAGAATAAAGATTGGCTTGATGAACCATGGTACATAAGCACTGGACACAGAAAATAACTCATACACATATGCTCAAATGATTTTTAACAAAGATGCAAAAGTAATTCAATGGAGAAAAGATAGTCTTTCCAATAAATGATGTTGGAACAATTGAGCATTCATAGGCAAAAAAAAGAGCCTTGACCTAAACCTCAAACATTATAGAAAATCAACTCCAAGTGAATGAATCATGGACTTAAATGTAAAATGTAAAACTATGGAACTTTTAGGAAAATTAATAAAGGTGAAAATGTTCAGCAGCTAGGAATAAGGTAAGAGTTTGTAGACTTGACACCAAAAGCATAATGTATAAGATGAAAAAGTGATAAACTAGACTTCATCAAAATTAAAAACTTTTGCTTTGTGAGTCTCTGCAAAGATGATGAAAAGACAACCTACAGAGTGGAAGGAAATATTTGCAAACCACACGTTCAACAAAAGATTTATATATAGAATCTATAGAGAATTCCCAAAACTCTAAAACAATCCAATATGACAAATGACAAAAGACATGAGCAGAAATTTCAATGGGGGCACCTGGGTGGCTCAGTCGTTAAGCGTCTGACTTTGGCTCAGGTCATGATCCCAGGGTCCTGGGATCAAGTCCCACATGGGGCTCCTTGCTCAGCGGGGAGCCTGCTTCTCCCTCTGCCGCTCCCTGCTACTCTGCCTACTTGTGATTCCTCTCTCTCTCTCTGTGTATCAAATAAATAAATAAAATCTTTAAAAAAAAAAAAGATTCTAAAAAAAAAAAGAAATTTCAGTGAAGAAGATATACAAATGGGAAATAAGCATATAAATGGTGTTCAACATCATTAGCCATTAAGGAAAAGCACCATTTAAAACCACAATGCTATATCATTATATACCTATCAGAATGATGAAACTTAAAAAAGAAATAGTGATGTAGAGGAAGTGAGTCACTCACACACTGCAGATGAAAATGTAAAAGGAGACAGCCACTCTGGAAATGAGTGTGGCAGTTTTTAATCATGTACTTACCATACAACCCAGTAGTTGTACTGCTGGGCATTTATCTCAGAGATATAACAACATCTGTTCACATAAAATATGTATCCAAATGTTCATAGCAGCTTTATTCATAATAACTGAAACCAGGGAAAAACCACATGCCCTTCAATAGGTGAATGATTCAACTGTGGTACGTCAGTACCATGGAATACTACTCTGCAATAAAACAGAAATGATCTATTGATACATGTAACTTGGAAGTATCTCAAGGGAATTATGCTGAGTGAAAAAAAGCCAATCTCAAAGTTTACATACTGTATGATTCCATTTACATAGCATTCTTGAAATGACAAAATTATAGAGAAGGAAAATAGATTAATAGTTGTCATGGGTTAAAGAGGGCAGAGGAAGGGAAGTAGATGTGGCCATGAAAGGATACCACAGGGGATCCTTGTGATGAAATTACTCTATAACTGCAATGGATAAAAGTTGCACAAAACTAAATAAACATTCAGACATACAAATGAAGGCATGTAAAACTAGTGAGATCTGAATAAGGTTGGTGGATTATTAGCAAAGTAAACTTTCTGGTTGTGCTATTGTACTTTAGTGATACAAAATGTTATGGTAAGGGATGAGCAAAGGAGATACAGGATCTCCCTGCATTATTTTTCACAACTGCATCTGAATCTACAGTTATCTCAAAACAGGAAGTTTAAAAAGTCACTGAACATATAAGACACTGAAAATATAAAAAAAAATAAGTACTTATGGGCTCTTTTTTTCAAGGATAGTATAATTTTAGAAGTGCAGTATGGCACACCCAGAGATAATGTTTGAGCAAGTGATGGCCACAAACTACCTTCTAAGGCAGTGGGTTCAGTTAACCTCCAGACCTGGAAAAAACCAAGTGGGGCTTGTAGCTTTGGGACCAGAGCTGAATTACTGAAGGCAGCAGAGGACAGTGTGTGTGTTATGCTTTTTTCCCCAGAATCCATCTTCACTCTTTTTTTTTCCCTATGTATTTCTATCTTTTCTTTAAATAAATACTAAATATATTTTCTAGTATGATTATGGAGGACATCAAATTAATACAGCATTCCAAAGTGACCAAATGTTCAAGCCTGGCTTGGGTTGGCCAATCTTTATTTTTAATAAGGCCCTAAGATGATTGTGATAAAGTGGTCTCTAACTGATTTGGAAATTATTGTTCTAGGGAATCCATGGAAAATAGTTTGCAAATGATATTGTTTTGTTTATCAAATGTATTTTGGAGATAAATTACTTTAGAAATGTGTTTCATAAGATACTAAGGTCCTCTTTTCCTCCAGTGTGTCTTACATAAACCAAATAGAAGTCAATCAGCAGACAACTGAGAAAGTGATATTAATGTTTTGCCAGAAGCCACAGAAGGGAGATCTGATATAAAGGCCATGAGTGGTATGGGAATGGGAAACAGCCCAGGTGGGGAGAAGAGCTAAGTCCATGAGTTTTTCCCACCCCTTCATCATCATTTTAGCACAGCTAAACTTAAAGCCTGAGTCCCACTAAGTAAGATAATTTAGCTTCAAAACCTCTACAGTTAGTCACAGAACTACTCAATCTGACTATGTATCAGCAGTAAGGAAAAAACAAAAACAATACGATGAAATATTCCCCAACTAGAGCACTAATATAAAAATTAAGATAACCTTACAAGAGATTATAATGCCATTCGTGGTATTATGACATTTAAAGTTGCTTATAGAAGATTTTAGTGAAAGATTTTTTTTCTACCAAGAGAGCATATATACTCAACTAAAAACAATATTATCAGTGAAGGATGTAACTTCAGAATTAACCTTTTAAAATAGATGTGTGTATAATATAGCCAAAGGGATTTAGAATTTAAACAATGGTTAATTGCTTAATATCTAAAAAATCTTTATAGTTTAAACTATTCTTTTTCTTTTTTTAAAGATTTTATTTATTTATTTGACAGAGAAAGACACAGCGAGAGAGGGAACACAAGCAGGGGGAGTGGGAGAGGCAGAAGCAGGCTTCCCGCTGAGCAGGGAGCCAGATGCGGGGCTCATTCCCAGAACCCTGGGATCATGACCTCAGCTGAAGGCAGACACTTAACGACTGAGCCACCCAGGTGCCCCTAGTTTAAACTAATCTTAATTCAAAAAAAAAAAGAACCAGTTATTAGACTTCAAATGTTTTTAGGCTTCTTAATAAAAATCTAAACTAATAGAATTGATATAAATGCCCTTGTTGTTGCTGTTATAATAAATGTTTTACATCTTAGGTCCCATAAAAATGTATTTCAGGTTGTTTCATCAAGCAAGCTTTGACACACATGAAAAGCCCTGTATGAATATTCTTTAACAAAAGACATTTCTGGAGAACTTAAGCTCTTCAGCTAAAAGATTGTCCTTTAGAGGGAAAGGTTTTTCAGGATTTATTCAGCAGCACTTGTGGGAATATTTCTGCAGCTTGCGAAACCTAAATTCTCTTTCATGAGTGCACTTTTGGACAACATTCAAAAATGGACCATAAAATTAGTTCACAAAAGCAAGAAATTAGGCTTTGACATCCGTGTTTTACCACTTTCCATGGCATTGCTGCTGTGTTATAAATATTCTTGGCATTGCTACCAGCTGTTAGGAAGACCTTCCTGACACCCAGCTGAACATAATGTTTGCCACTAAAATTGCCAAAATAGAAAATGCAATCAAGACTATACCTTTCGGATCCCCCCTTTCTTTTACATCTTCTATACCATATTAAACAAAATTTCTTAATGTAAATCTGAGATTTAAAGACAAAAGAAAAAAGACTTTCACTATCTGAAACTTTTTTTTGGGTCTAATTTCCAAAGCCTAACATATACTACATGAAATTTGGAAACATTCTGGAAAAAGAGTAGCTGAAATTAAAACAGGTAACACAAAAACTGTATAAATCATTGTATCCCAAATCAAGTTTGAATTGTTTCTATCAGAAGCTTATATTCATAATGCTTTATGTAGATTTTTATTTAGATGAGTAGTGTGTGTGTGTGTGTGTGTGTGTGTGTGTGTGCGCGCACGCGCGTGGGTATGAAGCTTTCCACTTTATTCCTAAAGCCAAAATACAGTTGCAGAATGGAAATGGATGTAAATTAGATGCCATCTTTATTTGATATAATCCATTGAAGTTTTTATTACTTGGCCTAATGACATGGTTACCAGACTGGTTCTTAAGGAGATCATTTTGTTGATGACTAACCCAGTTTTAAAACCTGTGTTGAATAATTTAAGATAACATAGCCAAATAAATAATCTGATGGAAGCTGTCAATATATTTTTTAGTCTAAATAATATTGCTATATATTAAATCATCAATGGTTGGCTAGTGGTCTTTTCTACAGGAAATGTTCCTGAGTATTTATTACTCCCAGCTGTTACATATTAGCAGAGTTCATACCCAGAGCATACATCTCTTTGCTGTCCAGGCCAGATGGGTTCTGATGCATCTACTCAGAGATTGTTGTTCCAGGTTAATTAGTACTCTTTCTTTAAAAAATATGGAATTGATAAACATTTTCTTTAAGATAAATAGGTTTTATTCGTCCTATTATTGTCAAATCATGCATTAGTTGCATCTTGTTTCCTCCTTCTTCACAGTAGCTATATGAAATCTCTGCATTTATGTCCAAATTTGAATATACAATTTGAAATCTAGATTTAATCCTAGAAGTTATCTAGATAATTCCTATCTCTTCATTTTGTAAAGTTGAACTCAGAGAAACTTGCCCTGTCTTACTCATGTACTTAGTGATGATCATCTTGGAAACTCAGTTCAGTTTTCTCATTGTTTTAGGCTCCTTCCAGAGAATATGAATAAATAAAATTGATAGTTAATTTCTAAAACTTCTATAGCTAACACTTTAATACTCTAAAACTTTCTGTAGTTAATTTGGTATAGTACCAGAAAGATTACCAAGTCCATTCTAGAATTGCTGCAACTAAGTAGTAAAAGTTACTGCTTGCAGCTTCTACTCTTCTCTCTTTTCCTTCCCATTGTCTGGCACATGCTAATAAATAGTAGTTACAGTTTTAAAACATTGTGGGAAAAGATAAGCTATAGACAGTTATTAAAAAGAGATTAAATTACTCCTGGATTATTTAGAGTTCGATTTGTATGGCTAACTCAGAGACCTAGGATATCAGTGAAAGCAAAAGGAAAGAAAGTCTGCCATCATGTTAAATTTGTGGAACTTCTGGTGTTAAATTGCAATTTAGATTTCCATGGTATCTGGCGTAAATATTCCCATTGTGTTTTAAAAGTCCAAAATTCAAATTGTTATGAAATACACAACTGTGGATTTATATTCAAAATTATTAAGACATGATATGTCTAAATGAATTCAAAAGGACTTTGAAATTAATCAATTTAGTCATTATAAAATTAGGAAGAACGGACAAAAAGTTTCCTGTAGTATACATACCAAGTTAGACAGGCTACCAGTACACACACACACCTTACCACCCCCCCAAACTTCATGAATTTATGTGAAGAGACGCAGAAAAGAGATACTCTTATATAGGCAGAAAGATGTGTCCAGATCATCATAGTCAAACCAAAAGACGAGTTGAGGTAGTTTTTCAAGTATTTGGGTCAGAAAAATACACATTTACCTCAGATACTTGGATAATTGCCTCTACTTTCCACTTGTGTTGTCCAAGAAAGTTTGCCACAGAGACAGACTAAAGATTCCATCTCATCAGCCTTCGCAGGACTGGGGCAGGAAAATGGCCCTTGCTGCCCACACTGGCTGGAACAATGACTGACTGGGCGCCATCCTGAGGCATCCCAACCTCACTTGGCACTAAACCACAAGGATACATCTATTAAAGTGAAGCCTGCCCAGAAATTGAGCATTTTCCTTTCCATTGAGATCAACACATTCAAAAGCTGCTAGGGGGCAGTTCTCTATAACTGTTACATGAAAATGCTGGATTAATGAGCTGGGATGTGTATCTGTTTTTAATACAGAATTTAGAAAGTAGCTTGATTGTTTCAAAGTTAGAACTCATTAATAGTTCTCTACTAAAAGCTTTAGTAAAAATAACAACTTATCGGGCGCCTGGGTGGCTCAGTCGTTAAGCGTCTGCCTTCAGCTCAGGTCATGATCCCAGGGTCCTGGGATCGAGTCCCACATCGGGCTCCCTGCTCCACGGGAAGCCTGCTTCTCCCTCTCCCACTCCCCCTGCTTGTGTTCCTGCTCTCGCTGTCTCTCTCTCTGTCAAATAAATAAATAAAATCTTAAAAAAAAAATAACAACTTATCCAATTTCTAGTGAAGTTATAAAGTACACCAATGATTTGAAATTGTATTTCTCAATGTAAGTTCATGTAAATTCAAGGTAATTTTCAAATATATCAACAAAGTATGCAATTCATTCAGAATAAGTCACCTATCTTAAGCTTTAAGACGGGTCTTGAAAATTATCTAGTTCAACAGTTCATTTTACAAATTTAAAACTTACAACTGTGAGGATAATAAACTGGTAGACAACACTATAAGGCATGCACTAATATAAATTTAGATCACTTTTCTCTTTCCTCACTGGAGTACAGTGAGAGAAGTTTCCTTGCAAGATTTCTTCTCCTCTTCTTTAATTAATTGCTCCTGACTCTCCTCGTCTCCTAATCAAACTGATCAGCTTTTGGCAAACTGGAACTTAATCTTTGCTACACAGTCTGTCTGTATCCATCGCTCCCTTAAAAAATAATCATCAAACTTGCTGCTCCTCACTCAGATTCCAGGAGAGAAAAGATAAAAGCTTTACAGAACTTAACAGCCATGGTATGATTTTAGACGCTGCATGGCAGTGCTGTATACATCTGTTATATTTACCAATGATGCCAAATTCCTCTGACAATTATGCCAATTATATCAAATTACAATAGCAGTACAGATAATCAGTGATATCTAAAAGTCTTTATGAGCATAAATAAATGGCAATTAGTTCATATTTTAAAAGTAATTTCAATTTATATTGGCAAAATATTATATGTTTGCAACTCCAATCTTTATGCCGTGAAAAGACATGTATTATGAATACAAAATACAAAATAAAGATATATAATTACATAATTTAGTGTATAATATAAACATAATAAAATATTATAAAGATATATATTATAAAAATACATATTCCATATAATGTATTGTGTATTTTTATACCATATAAAGATATATAATATTTATTAAAGCCTTATTACTTACCAGGCACCACTTTAAGAGATGGATATTATTATTATTATCCCCAATTTACACATAAGAAAATTGAGTCCCACTGAGGCTAAGTTACTAGCCCACGGTCATACAGGTACTAAGTAGAAGAACAAGATTTGAATCCAAGCAGTCTGACTTCAGATGTAATATCCAAGCTCATTGCTGGATCACAGTATAACCAAACACTAATTCAGATATATTCAAAAGATGAAATGATCAATATGGAAAAATTAAAAAGTAGGCTTCTTTCTTTATGGTAAGAAGTATTTATTCTATAGAAAGTCACAGATGCAGATTTTTGCAATTTTATTTTTGCCTATGATATATTTATGGCTGGCCTAATAACAGGAAATTATAGTAATTTAAAAAATATATATTTTAGCTACTCAACATTGTACAATTATAATAGCAAAACAATTAATATAATAGATGGTTTTAAAGCTTAATTTTAAAATGTGCTCTTTAGCTTTAAAATTAATTCATTCAAAATGTTGAAATGTTTACCTTATAATGTATATGCCTATGGGATTTTCATATAAATTTTATGATGTCATCTTAACAAAATTGTTGTGAAATAGTAGTGTAAGAACTGGTAATCCCATTTCATAAGCAAAGGAAGTTTAAAAAAGGAAAAGAAATAGTCTTCCGCTCTTATTTTATAAAGCCAGAAAGTGGCCAGATACTAGTGTTCCAAATGTACTCTGTTACTTATTTTTCTTCACTACTCCTTAATGTTTAACTTCCTGAAATATAAAAACCAGATCATATAATTTTTATTTTACATCTGCTTCACTGTTGGCATATGGTTTAATAAATTGCCCACCCAAACCACTGTGAGACATTGATGATAATTCTAAGTTAAGTTAGAGAGTAGAGTAAAATTTTAAATTATTTGAAATTGGAATTTCAAACCTTCTCTTTTGGGTTCATTTTATCAAACAAAAGAAGACAAAAACACCTTAGCTTCATGGCTGAAAATATAACCAAGGAAAGACTTAGTGGTATAAAATCCCATTTAAGCAAAACAATTTTCTTATGTATGATTTTTGTGGAATCTGCCATTTCAAGGTTCTGGAACATCCAGTTCTTTCTTGATGGTGTTTTTGCAGACTGGCTTCCTGTCACCAACATCTCTCTGCCACCAGCCAACCTCACCAGCCCAGCCCCTGAGAATTTGATTGCGTCATAGGTTTTTTTCACACCTAAACAAATGAGAATAAAGGAAACTCAAAAAAAGTCTTTACTCTCTAAACCTGTGATCAGTTTAAGAAGTTGCAGGGAGGAGATTTTAGTGCTTTTGAATTCCTATCACACAACTCCTTACACTACCATCATCCCTGGGATTCATTAAGACATACTCGAAGAGAAAGGAAGAAATGTGAAAAGTGTTCTCTGACTCCGTAGATTCTCTCCTGGTATCCTACAAAGCCACTTGTACCGTAGTTCGCACCCTCTCCACTTCGTCTTGAAGGTGACCACGGGATCCCTGTTCTTGTGTGACAGAACACCCCATGTGTTATCTAAATGTGACTTAGGATGTATCATTACATCAGCACAGCAGTGAATTCTGTCTTTCCTCTGCTACAGCACTTTTCCATTGTTGTGTTTGACTGCACAATACACTCGCAAGTCAATGCATATTCTGGCATAAATCCCAAGGCTTTTTTTTTCCCCCTAAACAGTAACACACTATTTTAATTTCTAATTATCCAATATTCACATCAGTAATGGTTGCTCTGTGGACACAAGAGGAGGTGAGGAAGTTGGCAGTGATTTATGTGTATTTCCCAGGGCAGTGGGGAGTGCCAAGTCCTTTGATTGAAAGTGGACTGGGATGGTGCAAGTGAGTAAGACTTAGCATATTGAAGGGACAACCTTGAATCCACTTCATTTTAGAAAAGAAGTAATGCACAAATATATCAGTAACAAATAACTTGTGATATGCGAAGATGTAGTGATCCCTTGTGTGAGTGTCACTAAATAATCTAGGGTCTGTCACCCTGAAGAGCACACATCTGAGCTTCAGCTCCCTACAGTCTTACTGGCTGTCAACAACCAGAGCTTGAGCAGCTCCACACGTTCCCGAGAATTTCTCCAGGAGCACAGGACCCTTACTGACAAGAGTATGTCAGATCTGTCTGGTACTGGTGTTTTAAACAACTTGGAGGACCACTGTCTGATATGTTCCTGTGTATGCTGGTAGCTATGGTGCCTAAATCAAGGAAATGATACTCCATTGTGCAGCAGTTACACTCACTGTGTAAGTGTGCATAGGACCCTCTCGCCAGACTTAAAAAGTCAGGTTTCAGAGAAGCAAACTCTGGTAATATAGCAAAAACTACCAAAACTATTTAAAGGTGGAGGGAGGGGTGCATGGATGGAATATATCCAAAATTATTAATTTCACTTCTCATTGAAAACTTAGAAATCTCATGTGTTTAAAGTGACAAGTGAGTTTGGTGACCTTTGTTACCATTTATCATAATGACAAAATTTGCAATAAGTAGTCAGCAGAAGCAAGTTTTCTCGTAGATATTGTTTTTCATATTTAAATAGCTATCACCAGGGAGACAGTAGTGGTTATAAAGTGGTCTACTTCTAATAATCAAATTATCCTTAGTTATGGTTAGGGGAAAGAGGTGGATGATCATCCTATGGTTTTCTCTAATAAAATAGTTATTATATCATCCATGATTTTCTCTAATAACATAGTTAATATACACATACAGTCATTAAAAGATCTATATGGTGCAATAGAAAAGGTATGACTTTTGGCATTAGGCAAACGTACCTTAGAAAGCCACTTCAGGGACACCTGGGTGGCTCCGTCGGTTAAGCGTCTGCCTTCAGCTCAGGGCATGATCCCAGGGTCCTGAGATCGAGCCCCTCATCGGACTCCCTTCTGAGCAGAAAGTCTGTTTCTCCCTCTCCCTCTGCCATTCCCCCTGCTTGTACTCTCTCTCTTTCTCTCTCTCTGTCAAATAAATAAATAAAATCTTTAAAAAAATTTAAAATAAAAGAAAGCCACTTCACCTACTATTTAAGCTGTGGTCTTAACCTAGTCAGTTCATCACTATAAGATTCAGATTCCATATTTATGAAAAGAATAATAATAGTTAGAATTCACACATTGACCATGGAGACTTTTTATAAATATCTTCCTTTACTTCCTCCTCCTGTGCTTTTAATGTATATATATGCATAAAAAATAAATACCATATTACTCATGACACAAATTCCTATGACATCCATTCCCAAATACTGATTAGTTTCTTAGAATCATTGCTAAATTCACCCTTTGTAATTTTTCTTAGTTAGAAGCCATCAAGCATATGTTTTAGTAAGTAGACTTGCACTATATGGCATGAAATTACAAAGGTTCTAGTGTTTGTTTGTTTAAGGCAGTGGCGGGGGAAGGGATCCAGGTACATCTCTTGTTCTTTAGAAAGGCAGTCACTGTTACTGGGGAATGGAGGTTTGATTGGGCCAAAGCTTGTCACTTTAGCCTTTTTTCTTTTGGACCCCCATCTCCAGTGTCTAGAAGAAGATGTTTTTCTTTGCTCTTATTTCAACTTACCCATCAAGGACTCATGGCAAATCCCCAAAGTACATGGCTTCCTGCCCCTAAATGGGCATCCACACTGTCCCTTCAGCCTTGATCTTTCCTCTTACAGGTAAAAACAGAAAAGGTGGAGAGAAAAACATGGTGGATCCTTTTCTCCCCGTCTGTGCCAGCCTGCCTCCAACCTGGTGATCGTTGACACTCACCATTTGTGTGAAAGCCTTTTTTCTTTTTTCTTTTTTTAACATATTATACTAGATTTTACTAATTAACTCAATATTATAGCTCCTGCAGTTTTCCCTTCCAATCTAGTTCTTAGAGGATTTTTCCTTTTGGAACTTCTAAACATACTTTTGAGCAGGAACATATTTTAAAATATAATTATATAGCTTCACTAATATGAAAAATGGCTAGTGAACTAACCTAGTACATCTTATAATGGCCAAGTGAAATTTTTGTGTTTTCATGTCCTGTTTTTCTTTGAAATTATATATCTCATAAATTAGCTCATTACCTGAAAAAAAATATGAAGATCTGGTGAATTTTAATTCAAAAGTATTGCCACTGAATGGACTGTTTGATTTAGCCAAGCAGGTAATGAACAGTATTGTTGTCAAATTCACTAAGGAGTCATCTTAATTAAGACACAGGCTAAGGGGTATTACTCCAGTAGTCTTTTGTATCCTGGTGCCATATATATATTCTTTGGCAAGAATGGATGAAAAGCAGCAATAAACAACTCACGACTGCCCATGGCTCTGTAGGGTTTTTGGCATAATTCCTGGGATTGGAAAGTGAAAATGGACAGCATGTGGAGAAAATTGTCATCTCGGTAGCAAGGTTTAAGTGAAGATACCAAGCCATTAACAGCATGTATGCATATTTAATTTTATTAACTCCTACTGTCAGCCTTCTTGGATCTTTAATTTGGGCAGGAAGTTGGAGACTTTTACTGGAAGGACTTGAGGAGAAGTGAAGGATAAAAAGGAAGTGTATATAATTCTTTCTGGAACTGCTTAAATTTCATTGTTTGAAAATACTTTCATTTTCCCTCTTCGGTCAAAGAGATATGCTTAAAATTCTTGTTTCTTCACCAGAAATAGTTTTGCTCTGAAAAAGGTTTATATTTAGATATAGGGTATTATATGAACTTCTCATTTAGTAACTCAAGCAACTCCATCTGTTGTTGGAAGAACTCTCAGGAAAGCTTTGAGGGATATGGATATGACTCTTAAATACATATGCAGTTGTTTTTTTTTTAAATAATTCATTAGTCATCATAAAAGAATAAATGTTTCTGGCTCAAGATGTTACTTAACTTCCATCTTTTTAATTTTTTAAATTTTCTCGTCTCAGTCATTGTCACAGATGGAACTGTCTTAGAGTTTAGACTAGAGGTCCAGATCAATTACCATGTTAATACGATATTTAAAATTAATTTGAGATTCTCATGGACCTATAAATATCATCATGGAGATATGTGCATGAATCATCATTGTGGGCATCTTCTTACATAGTTCATAATTGAAAGTATACCACCAAGACCAGATGGCAATATAGTTTGAAAAGAAAGAATTTAAAAATTAGGAAGGAAATCACATGACAAGTATGCCTTTCCTGGTGCCAGGAAAGGGAGAATATTCTTGTTTAAATAAACTGCATCAATGACAAGTACAGGTTCTACAAAATCATTGCTCTCCCTTTAGCCTTATTCTCATTACTAATGGATCTAGGTTCACTTTTATAAATGTTAGAGGTTAAAAAACTACCATACTCCTATTAAATGGTAGGGATATTTACTATTTAGCTTTATCTTAGGACAGCTTTAAACATTGACAAAATCACATGACATTGAACTGTATTTCATAACATTATGGTAGAGCCATTGTCTTAACTAATTTTGAGAACAGAAATAGGCCTGTAATAATAAAGGAACTTTAGCTGACACATGGAAAGAAGAGGAAGAAGTTGCTTATCCTAATATAACTGATGTTCTTTCAGTAATATCATTTTAAGATTATTTTGTTTTAAAAGAGGAGATAATTTGTTCTGAAAAATTTTTGTTTCCTTAACATTCAAACTTTTCATTAAAATTGGCTATTTTAGTAAAAATAAACAATGAACCACAGAATATTTACATGTGGTGTTTGCTTTAATTACTTACCGGAAATTACAGGTAGAAAGAGAGTGATACTAGATATCTTTCATGCTTGCAGCAACTCTGGAACATGAAGGCTTCTATTAAATACATGTGCCATGTGGAAGGGAGTCCCAAAAGGACCAGGAGTTTTGGGGTCCGGTTGTTTAGAAAGTCCGGGTTTAAGAGGAAGAAAGTACATTTGTATTTAGTACTGCCTGAGTACTAGCATAGACTCAAGTGATGCCTGGGGTGTAGTCAAGGCTGCTCTGCATCCCAGTTAATTCTGGAGGCTCCCAATTTCAAGTCTTCTATCCCATCAGAAAATGTGTCTCAATTACTGACTGAGAAAATATGGTCAGACTATAGTGTGTGAGTAATCATTTTGAAAGTACTTTTCTGGGCGCCTGGGTGGCTCAGTCGTTAAGCGTCTGCCTTCAGCTCAGGTCATGGTCCCAGGGTCCTGGGATCGAGCCCCGCATCGGACTCCCTGCTCCGCGGAAGCCTGCTTCTCCCTCTCCCGCTCCCTCTGCTTGTGTTCCCTCTCTCACTGTGTCTCTCTCTGTCAAATAAATAAAATCTTAAAAAAAAAAAAAGTACTTTTTTTTGGCTATTTTTCCTCAAATGTCTAAACTCTTTTTCATTGAATGTTACTACATTCCTAAAGAAGAAATGACAAAATTGATAAATAATTGTGTTCTTGCTCATTTTTTCCTCTGATTACATATGAATAAGAGCTGAGTGGAAATCACATCTGTATTTTGTTCATACATAGGTATTTTTTCCTAAAGACACTCGTAAAATTCAGGAAAGACTAACAGATGCCTTTAGAGTGATCAAGAAAAACTGGGGGTGTATTGAGTATGAATTTATAGATGGGTGATGTGTTTATCTTGATTTATCTGAGTTAACAGATCAAGCAAAGATTTAAAAGTTATGCTCAATGTATTACAGTTTTTGTCATTTTTTCTAAAGTGTACAGCTGTGCCCAAGTAATTCATATGATTCCCAACAAGAAAGGTCTCCAAAGAAAAGCTCAATACCATTTTTGAATTTGATTCTGATAACGCGGTTTTAAATAATTGTACTATAGTTATTGAAAAGATGGTCTCATGGCAAATTGGTTGTGTTTACATCCTAGCTTTTTCATTTGCTAGCTGGATGACTATCGTCATTTAATCTACCCATGTCTCTGTTTCCGCATCTGTAAAATAGGGAAAATAATGGCACCTACATCATTAGTTATTGGTAAGAATTATGAAAGATTTAGCAATTACTTCAATATGATAAGGACTCAGTAAAATATTTTTATTAAAATGTACAATATAAAATTTTTATTCACTGGGGTACCTGAGTGGCTAAGTCGGTTAAGTGTCTGCCTTTGGCTCAGGTCATGATCCCAGTGTCCTGATATCAAGCCCCACATCAGGCTCTCTGCTCAGCAGGGAGCCTGCTTCTCCCTCTCCCTCTGCCTGCCTCACTCTCTGTCAAATAAATAAATAAAATCTTTTAAAAAAATTTTATTCACTGTTTTATGTCATGTAAATTTTATGTTGTTATGAGTTCACACTTGTTTTAAAAATAACAGACAAGCCCAAGAAAACAACAGGGTAAATTTGTCAGTATTCAGGTAGTTCTTTGGAGGTCTTTTGCAGACAGGCACATTTGGGTGACAAGATCTAAATTTCAAATGGGCTTTTTCTCATTTCATGTGGGTTATGCTGGGAAACCCAGTCTATTGTCCTGATTCTGCCCTCTGTTACAGACTAGCTGTGTAATGCTGGCCATAGCCCTTCTACACTTCTGCATCCTTTGTACAGATATTGGCTTACATGAGCTCTAAAATGTATATGATCTATATTACATATTGAAGTGTTTCTGTTATTTGCCTGCAATCAATGATTTCATAGTTAAAACATTGAGAACCTAGAGGAATTTAGGGAAAGAGGGTATAGATGTTACAAATAGATACCGCATTGAACCACAGAGGATAGGGGACCATTCTGGCAATTTCTACAGTCCTTCAGTAGGTTAAAAAACAAGATAGAAACACATTTTGGTAATTGTAGACTCCTGCCTGACTTTGAAGAACCTACAACATAGAAACATAACACTAACAAGGACCTTGGTAGACCACTAATTATACCCTGTAGGTGAGATTTTATGGAGCGTTCTCAATCAGCAATCTCTGAGAGGGATATTTCAAGCCAGAGGGAAAAAAATAGTGAAAAACAAGAATAGTAAGAGAGAAGGTAATGTAACTGGAAGGGAAGTAAAGAGTAGCAGCGTCTGTGGGGAGAAGTATAGAAAGGTAGCTCCTAGAAAGATAGTGATAAAGCACTGTGATTTTGAATAGGAAAAGGAGATGCAGAGTATCAACACTGAAGTCTGCACTGTTAATTCTATAAAAGGAGAATTTGGTCAGACTGTCAATAAAAAACAAAAAGAGAAAGTATACTTTAAATAGCTTTTTATCTCCTCCCCCAGATCTTTCTCATTTCCTTCTCTTTCCAGCTTCCTACATATTTAATGGTAGTGAGAAGAATCGAAAGAAAGCTTTTACCAGCACTAGTCAGAGAAATATCCCAGTTCCCCCACACCCCTACCTGCAATCTTTAGTGATTAGAAACAAAAGAAAGAAAGAAAATGGAAGGCTAAAATAATTTCTAATCTAATGTATCTAGACATTTAAAATGCATGTGAAATTCCAAAGGTCCTTTCTATCTAAACAATGTCTCTGTTTCATTATAATTTAAATTTGGCATAAATAACATTCTTAGGAACCATTAGCTATCTGCCTGAGGACCACCTAGGATATTGGAAAGACATATTAGTAGAGTAATAATGAAATAAGCTGCATGTAACAGTCTATTTCCTTACATTTTTCCTGGCTTCAATTCTTTACTTACAGATTTCTTGAGAGTATACAACAGTAGGAGCTTAAAGAGAGGGAGAGAGGAGGCAGAAAAAATAGAAACAGAGGGAAAGAGGAGGCAGAGAAAAAAGAAGGAGAAAGAGAGAAGGAAGAGAGAGAGAGAAAGGGAGAAAGGGAGGAGGAAGAAAGAAGGAACTCTTAGTCAGAATCATGTATTGCTTTTTTTTTCCCCACTGATGAAAGAATAACCAAGGGTGACCAGTTCCTAATGCCTTTTTGTGTGTGTGCTGAGGAACAAGTAGTTGCATTATTTTATTTTCTACCATAACACCTTTTTCCTCCATTCTGAGCAGAAAAAATGAACAAGTATTATCAGCTACACTGCTTTGAAAATCTTCCTCCTGGAGACACTGGCCCTGAGTTTAACTCCCAGGCTGTGCAAGTTTGTCTCTATAGTACCACTCTGTTTTTGCTACCTCCTGATTTCTTAGTACAAACGAAGGGACTTCACATTCCCAACTTTTCCTCACCTTCAACAAATTTATCAGAAAACACTTTATTTTTAAGTGAAAACAAGTGGTAAGTGAACAATCCGATAAACAGATCCCTCCCAATTATTAACAAATACTAATAATTACTCCTGCTAAGTAACTCAGATGCCCAGAAAGCTCTTGCAGGAATAAAAACAGTAATACTTTTAGTAGCTAAAGTTTACTGAGGGCTTTTTATGGACTAGGTCTACCACTACCTTCTTTAAAGATACTGTTTCAATCCTAAAAAACGGTTCTATATGATCAATTTTTATTACTCCCATTTTGCAGATGAGAAAATGGAAAATTAATAAATTTGAAAAACTTGCCCAAGATAAATCAGGGCACAGAATTTTAAGTCAAGCCAATTTTAAACTCTGAAATCTCTGCCTTTAATAGTGTTTTTCTCTCAGGTATTTTCCAGGAGATAGTTGGAGTCGATTACTAGATGGATAGGTCTACTCCACATTAACAAGTTACACTGCCACATCAGGGTTTCAAGGATTATCAACCAACACCTTTCCATTTGTTCTCTTAACTTCACCTCTTTATGATGATATTCAAGGCAAATGGAAGAAGGGAGCTTGTATTGTGGATGACTGCTATCTTTATAGAACTATGTGGGAGTTTAATTGTGATAAACTCATTTATGTATGCACCAAAATATTTATTAAGAACCCAGTAGAGGCCAGGCATATATCAGAGGGAAAAAATTGTCAAAGGTAATTACAGTGTTTTGCTCAACAATGTCTCTCTTCCTTGAATAATTTTACTGAGTAAAATTATTTTGCATATAGTATTCCAACAAATATGTTCATAACATACAACTCGAGTCTGACCTTTTAAAATATTACTCATTTGCCACTCCAAGAACTTCAGAGAATAACAGCAGGCAAATAATTTACACTTGCACGGTTAAAGCCTACCCTATGACAATTTTGTCTTAAATTCCCCTTAATATTTTCTTCATACCTTTGTGCTCAGAAAAAGTATGAATGCATGACTTTCTCTTCCTTTTAAAAATAATTTCCCTTATTTTTCATCTCTATTTTTAAATTTTAATACCCTGAAATATTCCATTTAATCATTGACTTGGGATGATGCTTTACATGAAGTAAAGGGGTAATGAAAAATGCAGTTTTTTCTTTCTGAATATTGCATGTGTTCTATATTACTTATGTGTCTATTTTCATTTATTCTGCGTGTTGTATTTTTTACTTTTAATTAACATCAAGAAGTTTAAGTACACTATTACAAATTATACATTTATAAAAGTTTATTTACCTTTCTATTCATATGTTATATACCTCCAAATAATAAAATTTACTGCCATCAATAGGATGTGTCTTGTGTTATTTTAGTATTAGCAGTAATATATTTGTGTGAATCTACCTACACTTCTTCCCCCTCAGGACCAACCACTAGGAGATTGTCTATATCTTTTCAAAGACCAAAACCCATTTGGAGGAAAAAAAAAGCCATGAAACCATGTAGGCTAAACATCTGATTTGATCAATAAATAGTAAGGCATTTATATTTAGCTAAGAGATAAAAACAAATGTCTTATTTAGTACTATATTCAATACGAAAAACTAAAGATATCATTTTAACAAAGTTGTAATTATATTTAATATGCCTAAATTAGCTGGGGATGGACCCTTTCTGCTGCAAAGAAAACAAGTGATAGTATTTTCTGAAATGTCTATTAAAGGATGTCTCTATTAACTGGGAAACTTCTTTAGCATTGTAAGCAATGGATGCCACTGTACCACTTAAAGCATGTTTTTTTCTCATTTTTAAAAACAAGAAATTGTGATGCAAAGTATAAATATCTTGTATGCCATTATCATGGCATTTTTGCTTTCAATTATAGTTATTTATTTGCTTGTCCATTTCACCCTTTTCAAGACAAAAAGCTCTTCAAAACCCAGAAGTTATGTCTCATTTGTCTTTTCATTTCTACCACCAGGTACAGTGCTCTCATTGAATAATATTGGTGCTGAGTGAGGAAGCATCTATGAAAGCCTATTTTTAACATTGTTTTATGTTTTGCATTAATAACTCTTCTGTCCTAAGCCTCTTCAATATATTATTCAATGTTTCAGGGCATTTCTGGTATACCTCTGAGTTGACAATTGTTTTCTACATTTTATAGAAGTAGAAATATTTCTTTTAATATTATTTATGCCTGTTATTATAACTAACATGAAATATATTATCCAAAATGATACATATAATCATTCCCAGATTGTATATATTTTCTACTCCAAGTAAAATAAATTACCAATAACCATTTAGGGATATAGAAAAGTATTTGCCATTTGTGGGAGGCACAGTGAAATATTTGACTAACTATTCTCATATCTGGACTGAATTGTGCTACCATATCTGATTTATGCATTCGGCAAGCATTTCTTAAATTGCACTGTGCCACAATCTGTTAGGTCCTCTTAATGCCAACTGCATTTTCTAAGTCAAAGATTTTCATGTGTATCCATTTTACGAGCCAAGGATTGTCATATGTATCTTGAATGATAATGCCATTTTAAAATGATAGCATGTATCTCCTTATTTAAAAAGAGACACTGTGAAATCATTTAGTGAAGACCATAAGTACTATTATTATCATCTCTTATAGTTTATATTTAAAAGGAATGTGGTAACACTGATTATATTGTATAAATGTTCTTTGGATTAATTTCAAAGAGGATGCTTTTGTATTCTAATGTGCACTTAATTCACTAATTGGGATTCACTGATTCATTACCCAAATTTTCATTCCAGGCCCTCCAGGCCCTCCAGGTGGTCTACGAATAGAAGACATTAGAGCCACTTCTGTGGCTCTTACGTGGAGCCGTGGTTCAGACAATCATAGTCCTATATCGAAATACACTATTCAGACCAAGACTATTCTTTCAGATGACTGGAAAGATGCAAAGACGGGTGAGTTTCATTTGTCTGATTAATCTGTACATTTTTTTAAATGAATTCCTTTATCAAAAATGAATATCTGGATTTTTTAAGGATTTCATCTACCTTGAAGTTCTTTTCTATTTTTAAACTTTTTTTTTTTTTTAAGTATCCCAGTGCATTAGTAGTGAAGGAAACCACAAGGAACTTAGACATTTTAAAACTGCAGGGGAAGAAGCAGTGGGTCTGTATCTATAATGGGAAAGCAAAGAGAGGCCTCCTGGTTTTCTAATTTGAGCTCTGTGTAATTCTAAGATTTACTAGGGGAAAAAGAACTTTGGGAAATCTTTTTTTTTTTTTTTTTGGCAAATGACATCTATAGCTTATTATTTATGACCCATTTTTTACAATTATATAGGTACTATAATTCTGCATTTTTAAAAGCCACTTTGATTATAAATATTAATTTAAGCACCCAATTCTTATTACCATAACCTTTACTTTTCAAAGATGATCTTACCTGCTTTGAATTTCCTCAAAACATCTTCAAGGAAGTTTTGGATTTTAATTTTTTTCTTATATTAAGATTTTCTAAAAGTTGATCAGGAAAAAAAATAAATGAGTAAATGGGCTCCTTCCTGTGTCCGTAATTATTACATCCTCATTTGTCATGACTAGCCTGTAACTTCACACAGCAGTTTATCTCTTATAATATCAAAGAAGATAGATGATCCTTTTGATAAAATAACCTGCTTCTGTTTGTCATTTTGACATTATTTTTAAACAAACTTAGTGTTGCTAGAGTTTCTTTTAGATACATAATGAAGACATAGAAATATGTGCTCAGTTGTCACCAGAGGGGAGAAAAAAAGACAAAAGTGAATAAAATGTTTATCCTTTTTAAAAAAATGAAAAAGAATTAATTCCAGTGTATCCCAAACCTGCTCTCATTTTTGCTTCATCTTAAGGTAATGGGATTTATTTGTATTGATCACTGAGAGGTTTTAATTTAGATTTAGTTTACTTTGATAATTTATTGCTATCATGGAAAATGAACCAAATATGAACTTGAAGCCTGTTATGAGGGTTTACATATATTCTAGTATTAAGTGATTCTCCACATAAGTGTATAGAATACACATGAGTTAGAAATAGGTAATATATTTCTATCACATCATGTTGCTGAGTATAAGAGTTACTTACAAATATGCTTGGCAAAATCAGACCATTTGAAAAATTACCTAAGAAACCATTTAGATGTTTGATAAACCTAAAGTGTGGGCAGTTTCTATTTCTCTGAAGACAATGAAAATGGATGATAATGATGAAACTATAGATAATATTAGATATTTGGACAAATTGACACTGATTATAGATACTAGAGAACAAAATGTAATAAACACATTTAAAATTTTTCTTTGCTTTGAAAAAGGAATAATAATTGTAATCATTTCCATTAATTATGTATGCTTACTGGGTAGCTCAATTAAAATACCCCTCTCATTAAAAAATCTATCTATCTATCTATCTATCTATCTATCTATCTATTCCACTAGAAAGCAAGTTCCATGAGGATAAAGATTTTGTTTTATTCACTACTCTATCCTTAGCTCCTAGATCATGGCCCTTAATGCTTATTTATTAAACACATTCACTGAGCCTCCGTTGTATGCCAGAACCAGTCCTACATGCTGGATATACACCTGACCATCCATGAAAAAAACAGAGAGAGGAAACACACACACACACACACACACACAACAATCCTGCCCTCAAAGCGTTTACATTCTAGTAGGAAAGATGATGATGAACAAATAACAAATCACTGAACTCTACCTCTGAAACTAATAATACACTATATGTTAATTAATTGAATTTAAATAAAATAAAATTTAAAAAAAGAAAAGAAGAAAAAAATAAAATGTATAGTAAGTCATATGGTGATTAGTGCTAAAGAGAAACATTAGAGAAGAGGAATCAGGCTGCAGGTGTTGCATTTTAAAAAGGGTGCTTTTGATATTAGTATAGTCACCCCAACTTCTCATGGTTCGTGTTCACATGTTTTATCTCTTACAACTGTCAACCTATTTGTATCTTTGAATCTAAAGTATGTTTTCTGTTGAAACATATAGTTGCATCTTGTTTTTTTTTTAATTTTTTATTGTTATGTTAATCACCATACATTACATCATTAGTTTTTGATGTAGTGTTCCATGATTCATTGTTTGTGCATAACACCCAGTGCTCCATGCAGAACGTGCCCTCTTTAACACCCATCACCAGGCTAACCCATCCTCCCACCCCCTCCCCTCTAGAACCCTCTGTTTTTCAGAGTCCATCATCCGTCTCTCATGGTTCGTCTCCCCCTCCTATTCCCCCCCTTCATTCTTCCCCTCGAGCTATCTTCTTTTTTTTTTTTTTAACATATATTGCATTATTTGTTTCAGAGGTACAGATCTGTGATTCAACAATCTTGCACAATTCACAGCGCTCACCATAGCACATACCCTCCCCAATGTCTATCACTCAGCCACCCCATCCCTCCCACCCCCTCCCCCCCGGAGCATATGGCAGGGGAGAGATGTCCAGGTGGGAGATGTCACCGGCTGGCACTATGGGATAGCAGTGGGAATGGAGAGGAGTGGGTGAGTTTGAAATATATTTTTAAAGGCAAAACAGAACTTTCTGACAAATCAAGTCTGGAGATTTGAGGGAAAGGGCAGAACTGAGGATGATTCATGGGATTTTGGCTCTAGCATCTGGGTAGAAGATAGAAGCACTTACTGGAGAAAGAAGAGAGATTAAGTGCAAGTGAGGACTTTGTTCCATTTTGGAATGGGTTCTCCATTTTTTTATGTACAACTGAATTTCCGTCTAGTATCATTTTCCTAAGAATTTTTAAACTATTTCTGAGTGTGCAGGTTGCTGGAGTCAAAGACTTCAGCCATTGTACATTAGAAAATTTCTTTCATTTCATATTTGTGATAATTTTTTGAATGTAAGTTCTAAGTTGTTTTTGAGCATTTTAAAAATATTATTTCTTCATCTTTTTGCCTTCATTGTTTGTGATAAGAAGTCAACTATTGTTTTTACCTTATATGCCTATATTTATTTAATGTGTCCATTATCTCTAGCTGCTTTCAAGATTTCTTTTCCTTTTTGCTTTTCAGCTTGATGAAAATATATTTATCCTGATGAGGGTTTCCTGGCAAGTTGGACCTTTGGGTTGATATCTTCCCCAACTTTGGAAATTCTCTGCCATTATATCTTCCAGTATTTCTTCTGTCTCATTCTCACTTTCTCTTCTTGGTCTCTATTGCCATGTATGTTAGATTGTTTGATGTGTTCCATGGACCATGGATGTATGTTTGTGTGTATTTCTGTTTAGATAGTATCTAATGACTTGTTTTCACTTCCATAGATTCTTTCCTCCGCTACATTCAGTTTGCTGAAAATCTCATTAAAATGATTTTGATTTTGTATTTCTTTCTATTTCCAGGATTTTTTTTTGTTTTAGCATTAAGCTCCTTTTAGTATTATTTACATAGTATTCCATAGAAATTTCTTATTTGTTTATACAAGTTGTGCATCTTTACCATTTGATACTTATACATATTTATAGTAGTTATTCTATCATCCCTGTCTGATCATTTAACACCTGGGCCATCTTTAAGTTTGGCTCTGTTGATTTTTTTTCCTTTGTTAAAAACAAATCACATTTCTTTGTTTTCTCATGTCATGATAATTTTTTTCATATCCAAACATTGTGTAAAAAAGAATAGTAGAGCCTAAAGTAAATATTACTTATGCCCAGGAAAATGCATGTCATTTTTTCAAAATTGTCATTTTGTCAATATAATTTGTAGTTGAGGTGCTCTGAGCTTTGCAGTTGGATTCAGTTCAGTAGAGGCCAAGCAAATTTGAGTGTAAGATCAAAATCCTCTCATATCTGAATGTTTTCCAGCCTTACCATCAGACTTCAGTTTGCTCTTCTAGCCTGGCTCTCGGGAAGGGTTCTTTCAGCTTTCCTTCTTTTGCCTCAGACAGCTATTTTCTGATAACTAGTCTAAAATCTGGAGTTCCTGAGGGTGGGAGAAGTTCTCAGTTCTCCTGTATTCAGTCAGACTTCAGCAGACCCAAAGCACTAGTCTTTCTCTGGGGAAGCCGATCTGTCTTCGCTTTCCTGCCACTCACCCAGCCACGCACGGTCACACGCTTATTCAGTAGAAGGCCTGAAGTGCAAGTGGCAGGGTCTCCACTTTCCTGCTTTGCTCTGAGACTTGAACAGATCTGAGATGTCTGTGCCTCAGAGGGAGGTCTCTCTTGGCTCTCTTGTCCTGCCCGCAGCTTCTTTGAGTACTCTTGGTGAAGTCCTACAAAAAGAATTGGCTAATGGGTACAGAAGCTCCTTGATTTGGGGGCTTCTGGGGATTCAATACAGTCATTCCAACCTACACTTTGTCTTTAAATATCTTGAAAAGTTAAACTGTTTTCTTCTTATGAACATTAATGACTATGTCCTCCTCTCCCCATTGCTCTACCTATGATGACTTTAGTTCATTAGACTTCTTCACAAACTCAGCTCTCTGACAGGCTCTGAAAAATGATTATTTTGTAGATTGTC
This sequence comes from Leptonychotes weddellii, assembly GCF_054177405.1. Taxonomy (NCBI): domain Eukaryota; kingdom Metazoa; phylum Chordata; class Mammalia; order Carnivora; family Phocidae; genus Leptonychotes; species Leptonychotes weddellii. Next base: position 95,099,042 of record NC_138373.1, read on the forward strand.
TTACCTGTTCTTTTTGTTAGTTATGTAAGTAAAGTTCTCTTGTGTCAGTATCCTAACTGGTTTTTTCAATGAATGCAGTCAGGTAGTCTTTATTTCTAGCGTTGTCCACTAAAAATGGAAGGTGCAGGACTAAACTCAGTTTTATGAAGGTAATTATTTAAGTTGTTCAGTAAATATTTTTCAAAGATATAAAGTTTCAGCAGTAGAAGGATTACATTTAGAATAATGAGATGAAAGAATAGACTGTTTATCTTTAAAACAATCTACTGTAAATATTACTTCTCTTGGACTTTCTAGGGGATAGGCAGCAGAAATATGATGCCATTCTCAGGATTCTACAAGATACATAGGTAACATTTAGAATGTTGTGTTTGATTCTATGCTGCTACTTAGAGAAGAAAAATTATAGAATATTGTTGGTGATGGGGTGTATGTATGGAAGTAGGTTGAACAAAAAGAGGCCTAGAAACCATGCTATGAGATCAACTGAGAGACCCAACCTGGGATATGATCTCTAAAACGAAGAAGAAAAATGTTTTTATATTTAAAATTCTGTCATGTGGAAGCCTAGAATTACAAATTAACATCCTAGCACAAAAATGTTTCTCTGAACTTTAGATTATTTCCTTAGAATAGTAATTTAATTTTAAAATTAAATTATTTAGCATAAACATGTTTAAACCCGTGAGCTATACTAAAAAATTGCCCTGTAGAAAGGTAGAAACAATTTTTATTCCTGCCACCAGTATATGAGTATCTCGTCTACCATATTTTACTTACTTAGTATTTTTTAATTCTTTGCCACATTGATAGGTTAAAAAACTGGAAAAAAAAAACTCCACTATGCTCATTGTAGAGTACTTACTTCTTAGAATTTACTATTCTCTTTTTTGCCTTTCTGTAGCTTCAGTTTTTGTTGTTCTTATTTCAAATATGGATTTCTGGTTTTTTATGAGGCTACATTCAAATTTTCCTTAAAGAAGAATCAATGAATCATATCTTCTGGGATGCCAGAGCACGGTTTGCTTCTCTTTTGCTGCAGAGAACTTTGCCAAATCTATGGCATCTGGCCAAGTTCTGCCAGAAGCCCTGTGAGTTGGGTCTGGAGATGCTAAGGAGACACAGAGCCAGTGAGATGGTTCTGGATAATTTCAAGTACTTGGGTTTTGGATTGAGAGGAAAGAACCTAAAGGTCCTGGTTGTATTTAAATCCTAAGGAAATACCAGGATTCACTAGACAACTTCAAAGAATCTAGAACAGGTGGGATAACACTACCTACAGTTTTTCTTCAAACAATTTTTTCTTTTTAGTCCTGAGGTCATCCTGGCTATTTCTGAAGCTTTTCAAACAGCTAGTCCATGTGGTCTGAAGGCAGAGTGTCATTAACATGGCTTCCAGGCAACTAAAGCAGTATGAATTATTGGCCTTAAGATACCCATGAGGCTTGCTTCTCTTTTCCTCCAAAGAATAGTTAGAATCATTTTATTCTGAGCCTTATGGACTCAAAGTATTTGCAAATAAATCTATGGATTACTGTTTATGGTTGGTTGTTAAAATAAGATCTTCTCAAGAGGGTCTTTTGACCTGAGTGTTTAAAGTAAGGAGTATGTCTCCTGCTCTATATCCCTTTGATTGAGATTTACACTCACAAGTAAAGCCAACATTTAAATAACCATCAGGTTAATACTCAATATGTTTTGTTTTGTTTTGTTTTGTTTTGTTTTGTTTTGTTTTTACAGAGAGAAGCTTCTGACAGGCATTATACAGTTAAGATCTGATATTTCCATAGTGAAATTACCTGTAGAAAAAAATGGCCTAGGTCCAAACTGACCCACTTAAAACTCAGGAACTTGTGACCCCAGTCCTGATTTCTAGCACTTGCCTCTGTTGTGCAAAGTACTCTCCTCTCTTTCTGACTCTAGGAATAATAAACGGATTGTAAAGAACTTGGCTGAAGAGGGGGGACACGAAGTCCCTCTGCTCCTGACTGTTCTCCATTTGGCTTGGGCATGAATCTGCTTCCAAAGCAAAGCTGAACTCCTCCCAAACTCTATGTAGGTGGTTTTAGAAAAATAAAGCATATCCAACAGTTCCTCCCAGGACTGAAGGAGTAGGGGGAAGACGGCATGGGCTAAAAATCCATTTATAAGGATATTTAAGGCCCAAATAAAACAAACAAAAATGTGTAATAGAGGTAGAACAGTAGCAGTGGGGGAGAAAGGATCAACTCACAGTTAGAGTAGGAAAGGGATTAAGTGGATTGAGATAAGGTGTATTTTCTGATAAGATAATTTATGGGCTGAATATAGGCATAAGAGCCATAGAGTGTTGGCTATTTTGTGGTGGGGCAAGGTAAAGGAATGCCCTCTTTGTCTTTCACCAGTAGCCTATATGATTCAGAGATTGTTAGTAATCAATCAGTAAAGTGATTGTTATACACAAGGCTGTACTTCTTGCATTGAGACATTGTCTACTCTAAATAAGCATAACTTTTGTATTTATACATTATTTATATTTGTTACAAATATTTAATAAGTAGTACTATTTGCAAAACACTATGCTAGGTATACTAGGCCCAGAGAAGTTCCAAAATAAGAAGTAGAAGAAACATGTGTATGTCCACAAATGAACAAACAAGGCGGGGAAGCAGAAGAAATATTTTTAGTGTGGGATGCCTGCATTGAGATTGGAGCTGGGCAACAGTAAAAGAGAAATCAAGCTTTAAATCTTGTTCTCATTATGTGGTGTTCAAATGTCCTGCCTCAATCTGGAGGAAGGAAAACAGGCCAGATAGAAGAGCCACTTCTAATTCTAGATACATTTTTCTAAAATGAAAATGTTAGTCATTTTTTTTGCTAAGTTATTCCTACTTCTTACATAGATGGTTTTCTTTAAGGGGTATTATAAATATATACCAAAACATGTTTGTTTTGGATATTTATATTCTCATAAGTTCTGATGTTAATGTATATTAAGAGGAATGATTATAATTGGTTTTATTCTAAAAAGAGCACTTTTCATGCCTTTAGCAATCCTGGTAGAGAATGTTATCCTTAACTTACAGGTATCAAATTATTTCCTAACTATTCAGAAGGTACGTTCTAGAAGTCCATCTCTCTACCATCCACTTCTTGTTTCCCCTTCTGAGAGAGTTGTTTGCATCCCTGAGCCAATGGTTTCTTACTGGTATTTACCTAATGGTAGTGACTCCAAGGATTTTTGCTTATTCTTCCTTTCTTCATCTCAGTCATTAAAATCAAGGGACTGACAACCTCATCTGCAATCCAAAGCCCACCACAAAAGGAGCCCCGTTGACTTTTCCTTCTTTACCTTTCATCATTCCTCCAAATATTTTCTGTGGTCAGTTAATGATTTTCTAGTCTTTGAACATACACCTGATCTTCCATTTATTTGGGGGTATTTTCCTATTGGATCCTCACATGTGCTCAAAAATCAATCTATCAGCTGCAGCTTCTACTGCACACCCATCTGGTTCTTCTTGTTTTGACCCAACCTACACTTGCCCATATCTGTTGACTGCCTAGCTACTTGAAAAAGCCTGGGGTAGCCTTGACCATCATGAGAATACCATACCCTTGTCAAGAGAGTGCTTGACTTGTTGGAGTGCTTCCAACATTTCCATTTTTCAGGCATTTAAACGATGCTGGGATTTTGCAGCATAGGAAAGAGGGGAGAGTTTGGACTACCTCCTTGAGCCTTCTACTGTATGTTTTTACTTAGGCCTCCAAACTTATAAGATCACAAACTCATAAATAGTTTCATCAACTTCTGATTTTAAAACCCTATATTAGTTTCCTAGGGCTGCTGTAACAAGTTGGTTGCTTAAAACAACAGAAATTTAGTCTCTCATAGTTCTGGAGGCCAGAATCCAGAATCAAGATGTTGGCAAGTCTGCACCCTCTCCAAAGGCTGTAGGGAACAATTCATTCCTTACCTCTCCCAGCTTATGGTGGCTCCAGATATTCCTTGGCTTGTGACCACAGAGGCAGAAGTTGAAGTGTTGTGGTCACATTGCAGCTTCCTGTTCTACGTATTTCTCCCCTCTGTGTTTCTCTTATAAGGACACTTGTCACTGGATTAAGGGCTCATCTAGATAATCCAGCATGATCTTAACTCAAGATCCTTAACATAATTCCAGTCTTAAACTTGGAAGTTTATACAAAAGCTATTTTTTCCAATAAGTTGCATTCACAGGTTCTAGTAATTTGGGCATAGATAAAACTTTTTGGTAGGCACAATTCAACCCATTATTATAAAAGCTTATCGTCTCATAGGAGGCTCAAAATTATTTGAAGGTCTCTAGAAGGGAAGAGGGACCACCCTACCCAGTGTCACAACATCCAGCTGTATTTTTCCCCTTTCTTTACGAAGAGCCCTTTACAAACTAAAACGTCACCTTCCTTCCCCCAACTGCCTAAAAGAAGTCCCTTGGTATATGAAGTAAGGCAAATTCTGATTTGGTGTGAGGGAAGGGTGGAAAAAATAGGAAATAGGCAGAATCAAAACATGAGAAGGTAAAGCCTAACTTTTAATCAGAAAGTAAAAAATATATGTCAAATGTAGAGAACAAGTTCATAACAAAATAAGAGAAAAGATGGCAAAATTTGTGTCCAGGAGAGTTAAAATTGTGGTAGGGTGAGGCATGGCATGGTGTGAGCCACACAGGTAGAATAACCATCAGGTTAATACTCAATATGTTTTGTTTTGTTTTGTTCAAAGGCAGAAACTGGACACTAGGACCCTTAGCATTTATTGTGGAGACGGGTACAGCACCTTGAAAAGCTAGATATTCATGGTCTGCATTGACAGAAAAAAATTCCCTAAATGAGATGATGAGTCATAGACAAGCCTGAAGGAAAAAATTTTCCAAATAAGTGATGTACAAGTATTTACACGCATATGTATGTGTAGATTAGTTATTAAAAACACGTGGAAATATTTTAAGAGAGCTTAAAATACTGGATAGTTCTGCCTTCGTTGTATGTTTTATCATATCTCAATGCAATAAGCAATCTTGGATCATATCCTACCCATAATTTGTAATCTTTTTATTACTTAGAAGCATGAATTATGAGAAGTACTTAATAAATCTTAATAAACTATCATAACATTTATTATCATTGCCCCAAATAATTTGGGTAAAAGTGTACAAAACCAACTAAAAAAGGGTATAAACATATAGGTACACTAGTAATAAATCATTCACTACCCATATGCAACATCAGTGGCAGTCCATAAAATTTTTAAGTGCCCCAATTATACACTTGCCTCAGTGTCTTTCTAGATTCTACCTTGAGAATATAGCTTCTTGCTATTCAAGGTGGAGCCCAGGGATTAGCAGCAAAAGCATGACCTGGGAGCTTGATAGAAGTGTAGAATTTCACTCTCTGACCTTAGGTTTATGAAATAGATGATTCATATGCATATCACTTTTTCTAGTTTATTATTTATTTATGATCTCTCTGCTTACTCCCTTGAACTTAACATTTTGTCATTTCTAGTTTGTATTTTTATTTCAACTCAATGGAATATGTGCCATTTTCTCAAAATAATAAAATAAAAATGGGGGATTATAAAATTGATGTTATCCAACTAATATTCTCTGTTTAATATTCATTTTGTTTAGATCCCCCAATCATTGAAGGAAATATGGAGGCAGCAAGAGCAGTGGATTTAATCCCATGGATGGAGTATGAATTTCGTGTGGTAGCAACCAATACTTTGGGTATAGGAGAACCCAGTATACCATCAAACAAAATTAAAACAGATGGTGCTGGTATGTTGAAGAAACTTTTTAAAATTTAAAAGGTTTATAAATACAGTGCCACTTTAATATATAGCTGAATGTATTTCAAAATAAATAATGCTCTGAGGTAAGTGATTCATCTAAAAAATGTGTATATGTATTTCACACAGGTGTGTGTACTCTGTGTCAAGACAGTCAAAAATTTAAAAAAAAAAAGGAAATAGGAAGTTTAAGAATATTTTTACATAATTAATATAAGGAAAGAGGTAAATAGAAATCACTACATATTCCACTAGGGACCCCTAAAATGAAGTTGGTATTTAGAATATAAATTTTCATGTAAATTCTGAATCTTAACCAGGCAGATTCTTAATTAAGCAGATCCTGGATTTAGAAGGTTCACAATTTTGCATGTCACTCAAAGATGTTTATAACTGAGTGGCCGTGGGCTATGGTCAGGGAGGATAAGTTGAGTAGGGAGTAGAGAGAATGGGATGAGAACTTCTCAGATCTATACCACTTGGGGAGTTATAGCATTTCTGAGTAATAGCTGTAATGTGTTCTTTTAATATGAGGTGGGACTCTAAATATGCTCTTTTATCACTGCTCAGCCTTGGATGTTCTTCCAGTTTAGATTCACATTTTTATGCTAAATACCAAGTCCATTTAAATAGTCTTTAGTAGGAGAAGTACTCAGCTCTATTTTCCTTTTCCCCTGCATTACCAGGCAAAAATATTGTTCTGATTCTAATAATAGCTCTTTTTTATTATTCCTTGTCTACGAAAAAGAAAATGTTTTGTAGGATCTCTGAGTTTATTTTTATTATGCCTTGCCAAAGTTCAGTGCTTTATTTGGAAGAAAAGATTTTAAAAGGATGACAGACTGCTGTTAAAATTCTGCTATGATATCTTAATATCACTAATCCACATTTCTGGCTTCTTCAATTTCTTGGCCTAACATCTAAATAGAATGATGAACTATGTCTTAGTTTTTAAAGCCAAGTTATTCACAGAACTGCCATCAATAAACTCTCTTAAATTTCCATGTGGTTTACTGCATTATTTACCAGTTACAAATGATGATTCTGTAATAAAGGGAGAAAATAAACCCTGAAGTACTGATCACAGTACTGATTCACACATATTTCAGTTAATTCCTATAATAATATTTTAAAGTAGGTAATACAATTCAATGCTTATTAATGGGCAGTAGACTCACAGACAGTAAATAGTGTTGAGTGAATGTAACTACTTGCAAGACTCAGTTCAAATCCAGATCTGTTTGACACTTCTCATATATTGAGCTTTCTCTCTTACAAGTGGTATCTCAAGCAGGACTCTCGAAATGCCTATTTATATAAAAGTTTATTAGTGTTCTAGTAGAAGTTTAGATTTCATCCTTAACTATGGAACTAGATATGACTAAATAATATTTTTTTGTTTTGTTTTGGTATATCCACCCACGAAATAAACACAACTGTTACTTTTTTCTCACCTCATAGAATCTCATTAGGATAGGGAGGTAATATAAGTTGAAGCTTTACAGAACACAGATACCAGATAGCCAGGATTCTTGTGTTTGGTTTTTATTATTAGTCCCTAGAGCCACTTACTTTTTTTTTTTTTTTAAGTTTTTATTTATTTATTTGACAGAGAGAGACACAGTGAGAGAGGGAACACAAGCAGAGGGAGTGGGAGAGGGAGAAGCAGGCAGCAGGGAGCCCGAATCGGGACTCAATCCCAGGATCCCAGGGGGGAGGGTCTGAGCCAAAGGCAGACACTTAACGACTGCGCCACCCAGGCGCCCCCACTTATGTTTTTAATAGAAACTTCAGTATGATGGACTGAACACAGTTGCCCTTTCTTGAAAGACAAAAATAAAAAGGAACACGGGCGTGATCTGACTGGTGGTTTTAACCACATAATTTCATGCTGAGAGATCTTGCACTTGATTTAACAAGTATTCATTTTCAAAATAAAATTGCAAAAATAAAATTAAATGATTAAATTTATGCCTCAGTAAACTTATTTCAGTTAAAAAATTATAACTGAAATATAGGTCTTTTTTATTTTTATTTTTTAAAGATTTTATTCATTTATTCATGAGACACAGAGAGAGAGAGAGGCAGAGGGAGAATCAGTCTCCCTGCAGAACAGGGAGCCCAATGTGGGACTCGAGATCATTACCAGTGCCGACCGAAGTCCAACGCTTAACCGACTGAGCCACCCAGGCGCCCTATAGGCTCTTTTTAAATTTCATTGAGCTTGGGGCGCCTGGGTGGCTCAGTTGGTTAAGCGACTGCCTTCGGCTCAGGTCATGATCCTGGAGTCCCGGGATCGAGACCCGCATCGGGCTCCTTGCTCGGCAGGGAGTCTGCTTCTCCCTCTGACCCTCCCCCTTTCATGCTCTCTCATTCTCACTCTCAAATAAATAAATAAAATCTTTAAAAAAGAAAATAAATAAATAAGTCTCATTGAGCTTGATTAACTTTCCATTATTTCTTAACATGATATAGATCTAAAACTTAATCTGAACACATTTTTTGAAGTACAAAATTCTTCGTAGGAGAGGGAGGATACTTTCTCTGGCATTGGTGATAGATGTAGACCTTCCCCTCTCCTAGGAATTCTGATACAAACAATATCTTAATTATTTAATCTCAGAAAGTAACTGATCTGGTATACATAGCTTGATCATCTGGAAAGAATTATTTCAAGATCTTTTTTTTTAAATCTCAAAGTAGAAATGATTAAATATGTTTTTAGGAATAACAACAAGAAGTGTATAAGAGAAAGATTCAATCTGATTTTTGAATCTCAGCCTATGAATATAATTTATATTTAATATCATATTTAGAAGATCAGGATCCTTTTGATATACTTATCACCAACAGTTTGTATGTAACTGTGAAGACTTTTCAACCTCAGGGTCTTCTTACCCTTAGAAATGCTGGGAAAAACTTGTTTTTTGTTGGATTGTTTCTTTCAACCAACAAATTTTTGGCATCACCTTTCTTAAGCATTGCCTTTTACGTTGTATTTGCTCCAATGGTATTTTGTAAATGAATGAATTCTCTAGTGTGCTTAGAAAGTAACTTCCTTTGAGAGCCTTCAGAGCCAAAACAAACAAACAGACCTACAAAGTGATAACAGTCTTGGTCCCAATGCAAGGTACAGCCCTCTAGTGATATAATGAGATGATTCATTCATTTCTATTGTGAAAAAATAACTCCCATAACCTCTAACACATTCATTAATCTTTCATAAGAAAAATTGTAGGGTCTTATATTAATCAACTTTTATAGCTACCAGCATTTCAGCCCCTGCTATATATTATGACACAGTGCTAAGCTTTCTATTTGCATTGCTCCACTTAATTCCCACAATAACTTCATGAAACTGGTATTGTTATCCCTAATTTTACAGACAAGGAAGTTAAGATTACAGCCTAGCTAATGTGAAGCAGAGCTGGGATTCAAATCCAGGACTTTCTAATTCTAAAAGCTCTGCTCCTAAAACACTTTCTAAAAGGACTGTATTGAAGTTGAGAACACTATTTCAGTAAAATTTTGGTGCCATCATTTAAAACCTTGGATTAGAGGCAGATTATTTAACCTCTCTGAGCCTTAGTTTTCTCATTTCTAAATGGAAATCATTTATTCTATGATATTATTTTTTATGATTAAAAAATGTAAGGAGAGTAGTTAGTACTATCTAGTGCATAATATTTGCTGAATAAAATTTATTTATGATTCTTCTAATTCTCATTTTAAACTTTAATATGCTTATAAGAAAATATTGTCTACTCTGTAATTGATCACCTCATTTGGCAATATATTTCCATTTTTTTTATAAGCCTAGAGAATCGTAATTTCATGTAATTTCTAATCATCTTAGAGGAAGAATTTTATATATTTACTCTAATAAAATTCAACAGAATATCTCTAAATGTTGTTTTTCTTTTCATCCTGCTTTTTGAAAATTTAATATGCATAAAATTAGACACTTACATTGTTGATTCTTACAAAAAAATAAAAATACTTTTTCAAAACAAGGGGATGTTTGTCTTGTCATGTACCATTATAACAACTCTGTAAGAGATGCCAGCATATGTTATGTGGGATAAAGCCTGGTTCCCATTTGATGGAAAGGTTGCCCCTGCACCTCATTATGCTGACTGAAAGACACAACATTATCTAATGCAGCACATGCCCTTATCTGTCCAATTACTTAATGTTAAGATCTCATTGCACAGTTGCATATATTCTTTGGATTCAGACAAGTGCATTATAAAATGGATGGTCCCAAATGAAGAATTAGAAGATGTGTTTGTAATTCATTGTAGCCCATTTAATTTTGACTGTAAGAAAGAGATAACAAAAGCATCCTTCAAAGTAATGTGTCATTATAAGACATACCCCCATAGCTAATGGATCTGCAGGTGCACTTGGTGAGTTGATATTCTAAAATGGTGCATTTGGGTTTGTTTTGAAAGCTTTGGCATTTATTGATGCAGGTTTAACCTAAGAAGGAAAAGAGAAAAAAAAATGATACAAGAATCGGCACTTTCATCCTTTGTATAGAGTTTTAATTTCCTTTCTAATGAAGCTATTCTGCTCTTTTATTTAGTTTTATTTTTAATTTTTTAAATTATATTTGATAAAGGTGAGAAATGGTGCTAAGAGCATATTTTGTAGCTAGCAAGGTACTGTTAAATTTAGTTGCTATCATTAGTAATAAAAGAGATAAATCTTTTTTAAAAGTAGCAAAAAGTATAGATTTTTCAGCCATGAGGAGGCCTGTGTTAAAGCTATGGCTTCTCTACATGTGAACAGTGTGACCTGGCTAGCTAAGTAACTTCTTTTGGGATTCATTTGCTTCACCTGTCAAAAGAGGATAAAGCTACTTCTCTGTATACTTATTTCAAAGTGCTGATATGAGTATCCAGTTAGGTGTGGTACGTAAAAATCATTTCTATGTTCTAGATGAGTCTTTTATTAAGCTGGGCTTCTTCATTCATTCAGCAAACTTTCACAAATTAGGGATATTTAACACATTGAATTAAAACTGGTTGTACATATTTACAGTTGCTGTATTAAAGAAAATGCATCTTTAGGCCTGGAATCAGATTCCATTTATGTTGTGATCTTCAGTGGCTACAAAATTATTTGTAGAAGGAAAAGGGAGGAACAAGAAGGGTAATACGGTGGCTCTGGCAATTGGAAGTTAATAGAGGAGGATGAAAAGAGAAGCAGCTATCAAAGCCACAGTGATATTTGCACACTGTGATTTAGAAGAACCCATTATCAATTGTAATTTGTTTTATTTGAAAATAAATTTCACATGTGCCTTAGATGCTTTTGTTTTTAATACACTGAGAGGGAGACACTAGGAAGTTTTAATTCTTTTCCTTAATTTAAACAAATAGTGTGTGTTTGGTTTGAGTTCTTCATAATAATTCTACTGTGCATTATGATTACTTCAGTTTGTAGCAGTCTTTTCTGTCAGCATTTCCTCAGATGACTTATTCTTAGATTATCATTCTGTTGAGCAGTTAACAGATTTACTCTACCACCCGTTTAAAATTCCTGTTTAAGATCAAAGCCTAGATTAATAAACAGGCCTCCAATTTCAGCTTGATAAGAGCCTAAGACATTAATATTTTTATGAACTATCTCGGACCCTGTATTGTTTTTACCTACTATGGAAAGAACATCAGTTTAACATGGTAGATGCATCAGGAATGTTAGCAATCTGTTCCACCAGCAGAACAGGAGATCATAAGGGTTACAAACAACTCCTCTCATTTGAATATCCAAGTATTATGCAGTTCATTTGATTTTGCTAACAGCTAATCAGAAAGAATATATATTTAAAAATAGAATAAAAGCAGATCTAAGATGTTAATCTATACTTCAATTCCTTTGGTATTCTAGATTCTAGAGCATTACATTTATAACCATTTGAATCTCTTCCTAAAAATTTGGTTTTAAATCACAATGAAATTTTGATGCAAATTAAAATGGAAAGTTACATTCATGGTAACTTTATTTCTGTAAAAATGGCTCTACAAGTTAAGTAATAATTAACAAGAACTAAGTAGTGAACAGTTTATTTTGGGTCAGGGGCCTGTCTTCAAATACTCCATGATATTCACAGTTTAGGATTTGTTGTAAACCCATTTCTATACTGTTAAATAAAAATCCAAAGCTCAAATAGGTACTTATATGCAAATTACCTAAGCTTTCAAATCTAAAAGTAAAATTGGCTTTGTTTTTATAAACTGAAAGAATAATCGTGACGTTGGCTTAATTTTCTTTTTAAATAATTTTTAGTTCTGTGATTGAAATACAGAAGCACTCTTCTAAACCTCATTAGGGAATCACTTAGACTGAACTCATGGCAGAAGGATAAATATAAAAACTCACTATTTTTAACCTTTCACAGTTAAATATTGTTTATTCATGATTAATTCAATAATTTTGTATTTTTCCTAAATAATTTATTAAAATCTTTTAAATGATTTATAGTTAAAAGAAAGTTTAGTTTGTTCACTGTTAAATTACTTTGGATCCAAAAGTTGAATAAGCTGCCTTGTGCTTAGAGTGATTTATTTCCCTGAAAGGAATCATGATTTGCCCAAGTCTTCCTGTTCATACAAGGCTGAATGCAAATATAGAGCATCTAGGTGCTCAGATTCTTGTCAGATATGTAGGTTATATTTCAATTCCACCTGTGAAAAAAAGTCCCATAACTGTCAAAGCTACAACTGAACATTCAAAGCTAAATGGAGGACATTAAGTCAATAATTAGCCTAAGATACAAAACACTCTATTAAGAGGTACAGTACCTTCATTATTGCCTTTTATTTTAGCATTATGAGCTCAGTGAATAATCTTTGAAGAGCAAGTCAGTCTCGACTTATTGAAGCATGTTAAAAGAGCTTAAAATAAACATTATGAAATGGAAAAAAATTCAATCTAACATAAACATATTCCATTTTTAGCTCTGTTCTAAATAAAGAGGCTAATATTGATTATAATGAAAAGGATAACAGTGAAATGTTTTGGCAAATAATACTTGACCTGATGAAAGCAATATTTGATTCAACAAATTACAGTGTAATAAATTATTCTACTTATTTTTTTAAATTATTTGCCTGTGACCAAAATACTTGTACTTAGAGTTAAACGCACAAAATTTGATTTATTCATTGATTATAAAACAGCATGTTCTTTGTTTCTTGTTTCTTGTAGCATGTAGAGTTTTAACTTCAGAATATGAGTTATGGGGTTTAAAGGGTTTCCAAGAGTTATTTTAATATCCAGCCTTCAATATGTATTTTATCTAAAGTGCTACAATTATCTTTTAACACCTCTGTGCACTCAATTTTTATTTCTGACACTTATGTGGCAACAGTTGAATAGTAAAATAAAATCTCTCAAATTCATATTAACTCTTAATCGGAAATGGAAATCATCATATGGTTTATAGACATAAAGAAAACCATGCATGTTTTTTTGTTTCTGTGCAATTAATGTACCTTATGCAACAAAGAAATTACTAGGTTAACATAGGGGAGGTTGTGAAGTATTTATCTTTGAATCACAATTATTTGTTGGGTTCTGCAGCTTAGTAAATGGATGCATTGCTTTGAGCACTCTGAGGAAGGCATGGCTATTTCCTATTGGGAAAGATCTGGGGAATCAAGGAATAACTCATCTTTCATATGTTCTTTAAAATGTTAACAGATCTGGGAGTGATATCTCAGACTGAGCCAAAACAGTTGTATGTAAAAACACACACCATCCGTATAGCTGAGTAGCTGATCTCTAAGTGCCTCCAGTGCAGGACAAACTATGTTTATCTATTGGTACAACTCCAGTTAGATGCAAATCCAATAAGACACAGCATACTGTAAGATACAGGATGCAAATCTGATAAGATATAGTGACTATCCTGAAGGACTTTCAGGGAGAGAGAATAACTTGGAGAAAAACAAAGAAGAGGCCATTGGACTTGGCAGTTAGAAGCAACTGTGTGATTTTTGAGAGAGTGATTTCAGTAATATAAAGAAGTAGAAAACAGATTATGGGTTGTTAAAAAGTAGTTATAGAGTGAAGTACAAAAAATAGCCATATACCAGTTCTTCTTTGCTGTTCAGTGACAGGAAAGTGTTTGATGGCATGGAGGGTAAGTGGAAGGCAATATTACAGATAATTTTTAAAGATAGACTGCAGAGTAGAATCCAATAGAATAACTGAAAACTGAAGGATGATAGAGAAGATAGGAGTGTGGGAGTGTTGGCATCCCTGATGGGGCAAAATTCTAGAAGAGATTTAGGAACTGGAAGTGAGAGTACCAGGAACAATATTAGATTTCTAATATTTCCAGATATTTTGGGGTAACATTATCCAATGTTAGTGGACAGGCACTCTTTAACAGTTATTTATAGGTTAAAGCATAAAATTAATACCACAACAGTAAATTATTAGAAGGTCATAGTGTTGAAAAGTAAAAGCTGTGAAATATTTTCCCAACAAAGTGGATCTAATCTTTCAAAATCATATTAAATGAAAGGACAAAGGGAAAAAAAAAAAAGATGTGTGTGGGGGGAGGGCAAATTTGCTTTGTTACCCATTACTGAAGAAAACCCACACTTCCCTATGGCACCGAATCAATGTTTGTCTTGGGAGTAAAATACATTATATACATATTACAGTTACTATGAGGCATTGTTGTTATAATTGAGCGGATCATGTGTACAGCTTGTCTTTCCCAGTGAAAGAAAAAATTCATGGTTTTTGTAGTGAATAAGAACTCTAGAACCAGAAAAAAATTACATAACCTAATTTTTCATTGCTTCATTTGTTTGTTTGTTTTAGCACCGAATGTGGCTCCTTCAGATGTAGGAGGTGGAGGGGGGAGCAACAGAGAGCTGACCATAACATGGGTGGTAAGTATTAATAAGTTGTATATATTATAGGCTGCTTTACTTACACTTAATCTCAAATCCATTTTGTTTCCTGAAATAAACTGAAACAAAAGACATTGCCCAAGGTGAATTGTTTTTGTTTTGTTTTGTTTAAATATACTAAGAAAAATTCTAATAGACAATTAAGGAAATTATCAACAAGTAGAAGAAACTGTGAGTTCACCAGAGGTTTCAATGTAGATATTTTTCTCCATTAAGTGAGTATAAAGAGAAATTGAAGTTTAAATGGAAAGTAATCCACTCTTATTCCACATATGTTGTTATTTACATTCATTTGTTGATTTATATCTTAACTAAGTCAAAAGCTTTCTAGTGAGTGTACACTGACCGCTTTTATTGATGGTCAAGATAGAATCAGAAGCCAAGGACACTGGCTATCTATTTGTTTTCTTTGCATTACCATATCTACTACCTTTTCTTGATTTATAAGAATCACCTGGAGAAAAGTAGGAATTTTGTGGCTTATATAGGAATAATATAAAAATCATTGGTATTATTTTTGGTGAAACAAATTTTTTACAATGTATTTTAAGTAAAATGTGAATTTTATTTTTTATTTATTTTTTATTTTTTATTTTTTTAAAGATTTTATTTATTTATTTGACAGAGAGAGACACAGTGAGAGAGGAGCACAGGCAGGGGGAGTGGAGGGGGGAGAGGCAGGCTTCCCGCCGAGCGGGGAGCCCGATGTGGGGCTTGATCCCAGAACGCTGGGATCATGACCTGAGCCGAAGGTAGGCGCTTAACGACTGAGCCACCCAGGCGCCCTCTTTTTTTTTTTTTTTAAAGATTTTAATGAATTTTATTTTTTAAAAGAAAATTACAAAGGGGGGGGAGGAGCAAGATGGTGGAGGAGTAGGAGACCTAAATTTCATCCAGTCCCAGGAATTCAGCTAGATAGGGATTAAACCATTCTGAACACCTACGAACTCAAAAGAAGATCGAAGAAAAGAATAGCAACAACTCTCTGAACAGAAAAGCAACCACTTTCTGGAAGGTAGGACGTGCAGACAAGTGAATCCGAGGTGATATTCGGGAGGATAGATGGCGGGGGAGGGGGCCTCCGTCCGCCGCTTCTGGCAAGTGATAGAGCAGCAGAGCACAAAATCGGAACTTTTAGAAGTCTGCTCCGCTGAGGGACGTCACTCCGGTGGCTAAGCGGGGGGTGGAACCCTCGTGGGACAGTGTGGTCTCAGGACCCTCGGGGTCACAGAAAGAC
>NC_138373.1:95115523-95134256 GCF_054177405.1 Leptonychotes weddellii
TTATTTGTCAAATACCACATATCAGTGAGATCATATGATAATTGTTGTTGTTGTTATTTGTTTGTTTGTTTTAATATGAACCCAGGGAGCAAGTATGAGGAAAAAGCATAATGAACAGGAAAAGGGGAAACTCGGGTACAAAGATGCTTTATCTTTTTGGCAAACCCTTACAAGAAGCTAATTGAAGCCTACATAGAATTGGTTGGTCCCAGCACCAGTGGTCAAATTTTGAATAGTTCCCAAAAGGTGTAAGGATACAAATTTGAATAATTTATATTATTGCTATTCCTTTCCCATGGAATATGCTAATAATCAAAGTAGTCTGGGATTTGGATAATATAGTTATTATATAATATATTTTTAGAGATTGAGATTTTTTTATGTCAACATCTCATTTTTTTCACTTAATAACCACATTAAAATTTTTTTGGAAATACTGTATTATATCCTTAACAAAGGAATTTTCACTTGTCACATGATTGTTTTTTTTTTTTTTTCAGAAAATTCAGATTAAAAGGACAGAACTTAGAAATCTGATACAGGGGCGCCTGGGTGGCTCAGTCAGTTAAGCATCTGCCTCCAGCTTAGGTCATGATCCCAGGGTCCTGGGATCGAGCCCCACATCAAACCCTGCATCGAGCCCCTCATTGGACTCCTTGCTCTGCAGGGATCCTGCTTCTCCCTCTGCCTGCCACTCCCTCTGCTTGTGCTCTCTCTGTCAAATAAATAAATAAAATCTTAAAAAAAAAAAAGAAATCTGATACAAAGGTTTATCAAAGTAGAAAATAGTAAAATGGAGCAAGCCTAATTTTCAAAAGTACTAAACATCTTTAGGCACTTCCATAATTGTAACATCCATTTCTATATTCTAAACCCCTTGGTTAAAAGAGTCATTTTTCCTGCAAATTTCTTAAAATTTTCTGGGAAGAGATATAACTATATTATCTTTGTACAAAAGTGGTATTAGTGTAGCACACAAATTTATGGAAAGTATAATATTCTTTTGCTAAGGTTTTTCATTTTAGCTTCCTAATACATTTGTAAAGAGTAAGCTTTCTTGAGGCAAAATGATATACTTAGATCTCTCTGTCCGAGATATTAGTGATTTTGTGTGAGCTTAAACATTTTGATTTCTTCCTTTATTTAATTTATTTAATGAGATCTAGAACAGCAATGAACATGTCGGCTTGGGTCCTCACTGCATTCCCAGCACCTAGCACAGTAACTGGTACAAAGTGGGTACCTGATAACTATTTGTTCAATGAGTGAAAGAGTGTCATACTTCAAATGCAGTCCTATGCACCAAAAATAAATGATAAATACCTTTCTGCAAAGAGTTTCTAAATTAGTAGTGGTTGAGAAAGACAAGTCATGAGGCAGTTTCATAATTGTTTAATAAGCACTATGACAGGTTTACAATAGACGAAGGATGCTGTGGGGATTTTAGAAACATGTAGACAAAGAGTGAAAATTATAAAATGCCACATCATTAAATAAAAATAAATACATTTTTTGTTACTGTAACAGATGAAGATGAATTTATGGTTTACTATCCATAAAGCAGGACCCAATCTATGGATGTATGTATATATTTTCTAGTCATGATAATCCATTTCTACTTCATCCAGGCTCTCTTTTGGTGTCCCTAGTGATTAGTCAAAAGCAACATATGTGTTCTGCTCCATGACTACAGGTTGTACACTTCACTCCAAGCAATTTTCTCACAGATTACTGTCAGCGTTTCACCATATTGAGAAACTCAGTGAGATGATCAAGAAGCAACAGCCCAAATTTATTATCTATTTGGAAATGAAGTGCATGACCAGTGGCTAGTTCAGTGAAAAAAGATGGTACCATATATTACATATATGTATCTACTGTTTATTTTAGTATACTTCAAAAACATTGTAAGTTTTATGTAAACATATACTTTAAAGAGGGACAGATTATTAAATCATTTTGTCTCAGATGCTTTCATTTGTAAAGAGTAACGATACTGTGAAAATTTCAAACTCTCATATTATAAAATAAGGAAATCTATTTGGCACACTTAATAATTCTTTCTGCTCCCTAGTTACAAAGGCATAGATAAGTCACTGCTTTAATTAATTGTGAATTTTAAAAGAGACTGACCATACAATCCCTGCTAAAATTAGATGAATAAAGTCATTTCTCATTTCAGATATAGGTGTAAATAGTAAATTAAGGAAAGCTTTGTTCTTTTCTTTTGTATTGCCAAAATGCCTCATGGAAATTTGAAAAGGCAGAAAAATTTTGTCACTTTAATTCCTCATTTTTGTACATAGCATCTTCTAGAAATGGTCTTTATTATATTAATCTGGTTAAAAAACTTCTCTTCTTTAAACTGGATAGAAAAGTTGTTATAATGGAATGAAGATTTTGAAATGTGGTATACATCTCAGTCAATAAGCATACATATAAAAATGCATGAACTTCAAGGACTTTGGTTTTGATTGCTATAATACATTCTAGATTCGTTGTGAAGATAATGTATGAGGATAATACTACTTTAGTGCCTGGCATTTCATTATAATACAAATGTTCATTTTATTTCTCTTTAGTCAAGCAATAGAAGAGGCCTTATGTATTATCTAGTTCAAATGCTCACTAAAATATAGGCCATCGCCCTCCTCAGATGAATGTACTCACTGCTTGAACACTTTCAGAACCCAGAAACATTCCTTCTCGAGGAGGCTCCCCTCCTTAGAAAGTCTTGTCTGCCAACCGAGATCTGCTTCTGGAGACATTTGGTGCAATTCTACTTCCTTGGTTCTGAGGCCATCCTTCTGGTCAGATGACAGGAATGCCAAGGAGATCCTATCAAAACCATTAGGAAGAGTATTATCGACATGAGAAAAATGAATACTAGTAATCAAAATAAAAATATTGCCAAGGAAACCATTAGCAATTTAGTAACTAGCCTTTGCTCTGAAATGTGCTCATTCTACATATAAACCTTACTTTGTTACCAAGTGAATTCGAGCTATCTAGTTCCATTTTATAATGGTTTAATTTGTTTTATTTAAATGAATCACTCAAGATTATATAAATATTAGATATTATTGTCTAAGCACTTTGGTTAATTGTGAAATTAAATTTCCATTACTTTATAGACAGGGAATCTAAATATGTAAAATACCAGTATATTTATAAACATTCCTCTCCTTTTCATTTACACCTTAGATATACAGATTTCTGACCAATAAAACAGCCTTATTAGAAGGATGAAAATCATAATTCACAACTTTTACTTAAACTTTAAGAGACAAAGAAGACTGTCATTGATATATTGGTTGGTAAAAGTGATCAGTTCTAATCACAACTGGATAACATTTTTTAAGATAAATTTATTTTAAGGATAAATAAGTTCCTCAACTAATTATTAGGTATAATTTTTTTCTTTGATATCTGGCCTCAATATAGGTTCAAAGGAAATGATTTTGCATGCATACTTCTGAAATGAGCTCACAGAAAGTTATTACACTGGTGTGGTTAGGCCACATAATGACTGTTTCTGTCAAAAAAAGTTTATTCCTGTCAAACTGTTTTATCAATGACTCATAACAAATTTGACATCATATAAACAGTAATAAAACAGGAAATAAAGGATAAAAATTATTGTGGAAATACTTCCAAACAGAGACCAGTGTTGTATTTTGAAGGTAAATTGTATGCAGTTTTTTGGTTTTTTTTTTCTCGTGTTAGTGTGAGACTATTTCAGGCCATGAGGTGAGCCTTTGATTTGTCTTTGACATCTTTAATAGATCTACGTTCTGTGCCTTGCCATAGTCTGACTAACAGAAGTGTAAGTAGCACTAAGACTTGAGTATATGACACTCAGCCCACATCACTGGTGTCAGAACCAATTGAAAAGGATATTCACAATTGAAATGTCTGAATCATGAAAGAATCTCACTCAGTTTGAATGTTTGCAGATTCGGTACTGGGCTGCCCATGACAAAGAAGCAGCTGCACACAGAGTTCAAGTCACCAGCCAAGAGTACTCAGCCAGGCTAGAGAACCTTCTGCCCGATACCCAGTACTTTGTGGAAGTCAGGGCCTGCAATAGTGCAGGGTGTGGGCCTCCCAGTGACATGATTGAGACCTTCACCAAGAAAGCACGTGAGTTTCAACATCTACATTTTAGACTTGTCAAGAAATATCGATTCAATCCTGATACAGGTACATTTGAGAGAAATTTACTACCTAGCAGTCTTAGTACATTCAGTTTTCAATTTTATCCTTGACAATCACCCAAGATTTAAAAAAAAAAAAGTTGTTAGTTATTGTATATGATGAAAAAAATGTGGACCATGCCTTCACACATTTAATGTTTTACTATAGAAATAAAATTATAGAACCTGTCTTTGTAAAGGCTACCCCCCAAAATTTTGTATCATTAGATAATTAATTTGTCTTCTCTGTTTTTATTTTTAACATTGTTTTTAATAGGACTGCATCAGTAACATGAGAAAATTAAAATTCTGCTTATTTTCTATGCTTTTATTTATAAGCCTTTGTCAGTGCACAGTGCAAATGCAAGCTGAATGTTGTAGCAGTCTGTTTGCTCTCTTATTACTGTATGTTCTCACTGTTTATATAACAAGACTGCCTACCCTGCTTAGATCTTCCAGGCATTCTTGCCTCTCTGGCTTCACTTTGATATCTCCTTCTTGAACCCATGTTCAAGAAGAGAATTTATATTTGAGGCTCTAGGGAGTTTTGCAAGGATTTAAAGACATGAGTACTATTAGGGTTTGACAATTTATGAAATCACTTGGCGAAAAGGTAACTGAACACGGGGTAAAGTGGCAGATTTTGATGTCGGATATGGGTTTCAGATCTGTTTTTGCCACTTACTAAATGTGTGAAGAAAGACAAATTACCTCACACCTTTAAACCTGTTTTCTAATTTGTAAAAGGAACATTCGTTTCTTTGTTCTTTTTTCCATTTATTCATTCATCCAAAGTATACTATGTGCCCATCACTGTTCTAGTGGTTGAGGATACAGAAGGGATCAAGCCAGATCCAGAGCCTCTTGTCATAGGATTTACAACCCAATGGAAGGACTTGGGGAAAAAAAAAAAAAAAAAAAAAAAAAAAAACCTGACAAATAAGTATGTATGATAATATCAGATGACAGGGCAATAAAATGAATAAACAGATGATAAAATTGAAAGTGACTTGGGTGGGAGTTAAACCCCAATTGAGTGGTCAGGAAAAGCCTCTCTGAGAAGATGCCATTTAAGTCAGATATCTGAGTATATGAGTCATAAGAAGGACCCACGTGATGTGACGATTGGCAGGGAAGGGATTATTTCAGGTAGAGAAAGTAACTAGTGTAAAGCCTTAAGGTGGGAATAGTTTGGTATGCCTTAAGTGTAGAAAGGCCAGGGGGGCCAGGGTGTAGGCTGGAGGTGAGAAGGAGGAAGTGTGCTGGGATTGAAATATGAAGGGTCTCGTAGTTGTAGGTCATGTTAGGAGTTAAGAGTTTTTTCTAAGTTTCATAAGAGCCATTGGAAGATTTTAAGGCAGAGAGTGATATCTAATTCATATATTTTTTACATCATTCTGGCTTCTGGATGGACAATGGGTGGTGATGGAGTAAGAGTAAAAATAAAAGAGCCAATGGGGGACAATTTTACGTAGTGGTTGGAATTAAGTGATAATGGATATAGAGAGAAGTGGAAAATTTTCTGTGGAAAGATTTGACATCTTGGTGCTGGTTTAGATGTTGGCTTAGATGGAATGGAAGACTGAGTACTGGATTTTTGATTCAGAAACTGGGAGTCCAATTGTGTCATTTGCCAAAAATGGGAAAGACCCACAGAGAGGAAGATTTGGGGGTACATGGCAAATGTTCCATCTTGATTACAGTTGAGAAGACTTTTAGACATTCAAGTAAAGAGAGGCAATTGGACACATTCTTCTAGAGGTCAAGAGAAAGATTAGCCCTGAGATAAAATTGTGAATTATTAAAGCCATGGGCTCAGATGCAAGATTTAGGGAAAATTCATAAATAGAGGAGAGAGGGTACTCAGGATCAAGTCCTAGGTCATGTCAACATCCAGAAATTAGGCACAGGACATGGAGCCAGGACAGGATGGTTAATGAGAAGGAGCAGCCGGAGAGGTAGGAGGAAACCCAGATGTTAAAAGAACATGAATTTAAGAAAAGAATGAGATTCAGAAAGCGATTAGAAGGTCAACTCTGTGGAATGCTGCAAAAGTATTAAATCTGAAAGAATAAAATGTGACATTAGATTTGGCCAACTGGAGGTGATTGATGACCTTGAAAACAGCAGTTACAAAAGGCTGGTGAGAAAAGAAACCTAAGTAAAGAATAATGACAAGAGAATAAAAGATAGTTATATTACCTACCTCACAGGGCCATGGGTACATTAATGAACCCAAGGATATAAAGTGCTTAGTCTAGTGTATGGCGTGCAGTAAGCACTCATCAAAATTAGCTCTTGTTGTCACATCATTATCATCACTGACTTGAGGCAGTTTGCAGAACTGAAGTTGGAGACGGTGGCTGTCACTTGCATATTATTACTTTCCATAGCTCCAAGCCAGCCGCCAAGGATCATCAGTTCCGTAAGGTCTGGTTCACGCTACATAATCACCTGGGATCATGTGGTCGCACTATCAAATGAATCGACAGTGACAGGGTATAAGGTATGTAAAAGATTACTGGATTATTCCCCACATGGGCTTTATTCTTACAAAGAGTGACTGATGTTTGGACTTGATTGAGGTTTGTTGTACCAAAACCCATTCAGCTTTCCTATTCTAGCTATACAGCAGAATCAAATGACATAGTACCATGTTAAATTTTGAAATGTGCAAAGATCTTGAGTGAATTCTACAAAAATGCTATGTCAACTGAACAAGATAGGTAGAATAACTGCTTTAAGGAATAGAGTTGTTAAAATAATCAGTGCATAAAGAGGAGAAAGAATCCATTTTTGTTTGGCAGTGATTAAGATAGTGTTGCCTAATGCACAGCAAACTGATGTATTGAGTTACCTTCCATAAATGAACATAAAAAGGAAAAAAGATTATTTCCATATATTCCCTATATCACACATCTTTTATTGGATACCAAATTTTAGGAATAATGTGAAAAAATTAAATTGTGAGGCAATGTTTTAAGATGACTTCAATATGTTGAAAGAGCCCTCATTTTATACCTATTCTGTAAGAAAAAAAACCCCACATTTTTCCCTCTCCTTATTTTAGGACATTTAAAAAAAAAAAAAGATGCTTAAGGAACTTCCCCTTGGATAACCCTAAAAAATAGGTGAAATCAACTTTTGTGAATTAAAAATGAGTTTTCCAGCTAGTGTTACACATAGTTCCTAAAATTTTTTTATTACTAATAAAAGTCTAAAGCATTTTTATTATGGTTTTAGTGTTTTGGCATTGGCTCATTAGTCCACTTTATTAAATATACATCTTTTGGCACTTTTTCAGGTACTCTATAGACCTGATGGCCAGCATGATGGCAAGCTGTATTCAACTCATAAACACTCCATAGAAGTCCCAATCCCCAGGGATGGAGAGTATGTTGTAGAGGTTCGTGCACACAGTGATGGAGGAGATGGAGTAGTGTCTCAAGTCAAAATTTCAGGTAAGCCAGTCATTTGAGACACATTTCCATTAAGTACTTGTAAGTTTTTAGACCATATAGATTCTCAAGAGTAAAGGTAGGATTGATATGCACACCAATGTCAATGTTTTCCTAGGTAAATTTGAAATGTCAAGGATGTCCTGAAACTTGGTATTTCTTCCGTTATAAATCACAAAAGTAACTTTTAAACATACCTCATTCTTTTTGATTATTATCTGGATGACAAAGCATAATTAAAATACCATAATGCAGGTATGGTAATAGCATTGTATGGTAACAGATGGTCGCTACACTTATGGTGAGCATAGCATAACATACATACTTGTTGAATCACCATGTAGTATACTTGTAACATTGTGTGTCAACTATACTTCAGTTAAAAAAATACCATAATGGGGCACCTGGGTGGCTCAGTTGGTTAAGTGACTGCCTTTGGCTCAGTCATGATCCTGGAGTCCCGGGATCGAGTCCCGCGTCGGGGTCCCTGCTCGGCAGGGAGTCTGCTTCTCCCTCTGACCCTCCCCCCTCTCATGTGCTCTCTCTCATTCTCTCTCTCTCAAATAAATAAATAAAATCTTTTAAAAAAATACCATAATGCATTATAGTTTTACATAACACTAGACCATTAGATAATAATATCCAAACTTCTCTTATAACAAAAGGAAATGCACTGGACTACTATTAATACTCTCTTAACTCCTTTTTCTTTGTCCTACACATATTAATATAGTAATAAAATAGAAAGACAGTAGATGGTAGCTCCTTCCTTTACCATCTCTCTCTGTGCCTCAGCATATGTGTTCTTTTTCTGCAAACTCTATTTCTCACAGCACTGGCTAATCCAAAATAAATACTTGAGCCAGTGACCTCCTCTCTTTTTGGGATTTGTAGAACTCTATTATTTAAATGTTGATACTTTTTTCTCACCCTGCATGATATAGTCTAATTATAATGAATTAAAATTGATGTTAATTTGAGAGTTTTATGAGACTCTGAAATTCTACGAGATGCTGAATTAAAGAGAAGAATAACTGATTTAGAAAACAATGCTGATTTATAGCTAAATAGATGAATATGTTAGATATTTAACTAATAATCAATTCTTGAATGCTAAAATTTTTAGTCTGACCCTAACTGAACAAAGAAACTGTAGAATTAACACTTGGAAATGTCAAATATTTGGTGAATAGTACCATTCTAGAATTTTCTTATTTAAGTTTGGATTTATTTACAAATTGTTTAAATAGGTTTTCTCATAAATTTAATTTACATTGAATTTTTTTTTTTAGTTTAGACATTATTATAATGTCTCTTTAGAAATTTTGGAAATTACCAAAATTTGAAAGGAAAAAAAATCAGTCATATTCCAAATAGTCTAAAGTAGCTACAATTAATGTTCAGTGGAATTTACTTCTAGTTCTCTTATAAACATATGTAATTTTATAGTTTTGTTTCTATTAAATGTATCATGTTATATCCAACTTTTATGAATCATGTTACATGAACAGTCAGTCCCCATGTCATTCAAAATTTTGTAAATTTCACTTAAAATTATACATAATATTCTCTCAAACAAATGTACAAAATTTATCTACCCATTTCAGTTTTCACTATAATAAAATGCTATTTTGAATACATTTTTTATAAATTAATCTTCCCACTGCACTACTTGGATGTTAGTCTCTTCTTTTTTAGCCATTACTAATTTGATAGGAGAAAATGGCATCTTTTTGTTTTTAAAACACTTTCTACATTCTGAACTTTGATAGCACACACTTCCAGTAGTTTCACACTTAAATCAGGCTGTTCCACTAAAGGAAATGAGAGGGAAATGTGGACATTATTTCAAGGGTGGTGAGGTGCAAACTAACCCAGTAAATTGCTTTTGAAAACTGACCTTCCCTGTCAAGAAGTCTGTCATAGCCCACTGTTGCTCTCTTCATTTCCTTACTCTTCATTTATCATCCCTAATGTGGAGCTGAACCCAGTTTCATGGGTTTAGACTACAGAAGTTTGTAGCTGGAGATGCTGAAGTAGTGACAGGAGCATCAGCATAGGTATAACTAGTGACGTGCCAGTTAATGTGAAACAACAAGCTCTCCTGGGGTAGGGGGAGCCCTGGTTTCATTTGCCAATTTCTGTGGTGTAAATATTTCCATCATGTCTGATTTCAAACTTCCCACATGACATCACTCAGTGTGGAGCCAAGAAGAGATGCTGAGTAACACACCATTAATGCAGTAATGTTGTGTTATAGGCATAACCTTAAGAGTATTGATAACATTAAAATGCAGTAAAATAATTAGGAAGTGATGAGTTTTGAGAATTTACTCCCTGTGTTTTAGACTTTCTCATTAATTAAGAATTTTATGTAATTTCAATTTTAATAACAGTGGTTTTTAACAACTTGTTCATAAATTTCCTAAAAAAATTAGCAGTTGGCTGTTGGGAGGCGGTAGGGACCACTCGCAGCACACCACGGTTACCCTCTGACAGCCCAGTGGAAATAGCCCACGTACAGAAGGCACAGAGTATGCTTTTTTTTTTAGAAAACTCAAATATATTCAGAATAGTTCCCCTTTTTTGCCAACTAATGGACAATGTTCTTATTAAGGCAGAATTTCTATTACTTATTTCTTATTCTAACTATGACTGTACAAAGAAACTATACAATTAACATTAGGAAATGTCAGATGTTTGGTGGATAATACCATTCTAAAATTTTCTTAACTTAGGTTTATTTGCCAATTGTTTAAATTATTTGTAATGAGAGAAACATGTAAATGCAAACAGAAATTTTAGGCTTTCTTATAAATTTAAAAGACTTAATACTTTCCCTAGTTTCTATTTTCATGACTAAAATATGTAGTCAGGAAGAAAGTACATTGCTAGATTTTAATGTTAATAATAGCATCTGCTGTTCATTTATTCACTCATTTATTTATTCATTCAATAAATATACATTAAATGCCTAAATTTCCACATCTGTCCTATTCCACATCACTAGTATCCCTTGCTGGCCCTACTGTGATTCTAATGATTCTCTTGACTTCCGGTTTTGGCCTCCATTCGCTATTCAGCAACCAAAGGGATCTTCTTATACATAAATCAAATCATGCAATTCTCTGCTTAGAAAGACATCCCATAGGGTAAAATCTAATTTCCTTACCATGGCCTATAGTGCTCTATAATAATCTGGCCAAACTCTCTTGTCTCAATTAAGTGATTTCATCTTTGTTCCACTGATCTTCTTTCTCTTCTTGAACGTGCACCAATGTTATCCTGACCTTGAACCATTTGTACTTGTTCTTGCTGCTACCTAGAATTCTCTGAATCTTGGCATGGCAGGTTCCTTCTTGTCATTTTTCTTTCTGCTCTGATGTTACCTACTCAGAAGATTTGTATGAACAGCAATTTAAGAAAGCCCCCTATTCTATGTCACTCTTTTATTCATAATATTTATAACTATTCAAAATTATCTTACTTATTAATTTATACTGCTTATTGTCTATCTCCATCCTTATTTGAACATAAGCTTCATGGGAACAAGCTCTTGTCTGACTTCTTTAACCTTTGAATCCCCAGTTCCTAGGGGACATATTTGGCACATGACAGTGTTTTAACAAATACTTGTTAAATGAATTTATGATTTCTGCATAGAATAAAATTTAGTTATAAGAACAGTTTGGGTAACTTAAATTACAGTTCATTTGTCTAGAATGTTGATATACTTCCCCATTAAGCACATGGTTTGTGTTATGCCATGTGCTAATCCACAATTTGATTCTTACAAAGCTTAAGACTTCATATGAGAGATAGTCTAGAAAATTATTAGACATGGTAGCTTGCTTCTCCACTCCTCTCTGACCTGAACACTGTTACTGCTGTCTTAATACATCATTCCCTATCAGATATTTACAGCTCACATCTAGGCAAATATAACACCACAAATGATTCATCAGAAATATACTATCCCTAAGAAATTCCATATTGTCTTTTAAGAATCTTTTGTTTTCATTTATCAGTGTGAGCTAAATTAAGAAAGTGCAAATAGCTACAAAATATTTTGAATATCAATTTTAATAAGCTAGTTTGCCTTATTACATATTCACTATAAATTTTAGAATTTAGATTATCAAGCATCTGTGATCATAACTAAATATCCTCAAGAAGCATACAATTCATTATTTGTATGAATGTGTATATTTTGAGCTTTTATTTTTCTTTCTAGTTTTAAACAGACAACAGATATCTTGGTCAAATCAAGAAAGACTTTTAAGAGCATTTTAGAGGCCAGACTTCTTCCTAAGGGCAAGTCATAATCATTTGAAAACTTTAAGGTGGTAGGAGTAACATGATCAGACCTGTGCACTTGAAAAATCACTTTGGTGATTGTGGAAAATATATATAGTAGGGAAGAAAGATGTAAGGAGATGATTTACAAGGTTATTATTATAGAATGATTAAAAGATGTTGATGGTCTGGACTGGACTGGAAAGAGGGCAGTGGTGAAGTCTAGGGTGGGTTCTAAAAGAACAAGGCATCTTTTCCATTTGATTTAAAGTTGCTATATACTCATTGTTTTGATTTTGTAGCTTCTAGTAAATCTGTAATTTATTCTGATGTTACCAGAGATGATGTAATCTCATCATTTAACCTACTACTTTTGGTAACTCCACGTTATTAAGTTAGACTATATAACCAAAGCCACTGATTTAAACACTGATGAAAAACACATTTTATGTTTTCACTTTGTCCTCTTCTTCCCAGTAGCAGGAGAGGAAGGGCTAGGAAGCCTTTCTCTAGGTGCAACCTTTAGATGTTAACTCCATTACTCACAGGTTCCCTTCTCTAGTACCTAAGTAAGTAGTGCAGTATAAAAGGACTAAGAGGATAGTTGGGATGTTTAGATTTAATCCATACATTATGAAATCAAAATGCTATATTGACATCATCACGTTTGCAGATACTTCTGTAAACATTTCAAAAACCGAAGTTATTTTGAACATCTAATCTTGTACACTAACCCATTCTTATAAGTCC
The DNA here is from genome assembly GCF_054177405.1 of Leptonychotes weddellii. Taxonomy (NCBI): domain Eukaryota; kingdom Metazoa; phylum Chordata; class Mammalia; order Carnivora; family Phocidae; genus Leptonychotes; species Leptonychotes weddellii. The sequence goes on from NC_138373.1 coordinate 95,128,224, forward strand.
ATCATCATAACTTTAAAAACATGTATTTGTGATTATGGCACAATCAAATATTATTATTTAGGAAATGCTATCTCTCCAACTATTTTGAAGTAATCAAATAGTTTGTTTTCCTTTGCTATGTTCTGTGTGGGATCAATTTGAGAGTTCAAGTGGACAAATTCAGCCTATGTATTTCTAGGCTGACAAACAGCTTACATTTAAAATTACCTCTAGGAGCACTTGGGGTGGCTCAATCGGTTAAATATCCAACTCTTGATTTCGGCTCAGGTCATGATCTCAGGGTTGTAAGATCGAGCTCCACGTTGGGCTCTCCTTTGGGCAGGGAGCCTGCTGAAGATTCTCTCTCTCTCTCTGCCCCTCCCCACCCTCTCTGTCTCCCTCTCTAAAATAATAAAAATAATAAAATAAAATTAATTCTAAAATAAAATTAATTCAGATTTCATTAACTTTGAACTTAAAATCTTTTCCAACATTACAGCTGTACTTAACACTTCTAGTTTTGTAACAAGCATGGAAATAGAGGAGAAATTATCTGAACAAAATAATATTTTGTGCATCTCTGAATTTGACTTAAAGATAACGCCTCTGCATCTAAACTAACTTGGGTTTTCCTAGATCTTCTCCAAGGTTTCTTTTAGCTACTAGGAAATTAACACAACAATCCCAACATATTATTTTCTTCATCTATTTAGACTTAGAAATAATTAGGTTGGGAAACGCCTCAGTGGAATACATTACACTCATACAGGGATGAGTGATGCAACCTGATTGAAGATCATTTTTGGTGTAGTGTAGACAATACAGTGGGGTGGAACAAAGGAGAGTTGGTAAGAAGAGAACAAGTCTGACAGCCCATCAGAATAGGCAGTTTCCCTTCCAGAAAGAATCAATTTATGGGATAACTTAAGTTTTTTTACTGCTCTAAGATGCAAAGTAAATTACCAGACGTTTTCCAGGACTAATGACTAAAGAATGGATAGGGAGACATTTTATACACTTCCGAGAGGAAAATGTACATTTTAGAATGTTTCTTATATGAATTATCAAAATATGTAAGATTTAGTAATAAAAAGATTGGAAAAGCAAAATAATAAAGTTGCTGGAGAAAAATGTCTAGATCATCTTGTTTGACTCCTTTCCAAGGGTTGGACTTCCCCGCGAGACATTCACGGCTTATGTTCTCTCAGCCTCAGTTTAAACACTATCTGTGATGGGGAGCGAATTCACATTGTACTAGTCAATATATTATGGATCTCTGATCAATTCTGTAGTGTTTGAACTAGTTTCTGATAAAATCTAGCTCATAGGATCAACCGATAGCTTTCTCTAAAGTTCTTCCTTTTCTCTCCTCTTTCAGTGAAAGATGATTATCTTTCAGGAAAGATGAAATGTATCTGGATAGTTTAATCAAGTATTGAATTAGGTTCTTAAAAGAGAAAACAAAACCTTTTGTAGGAGTTGTTAGAGTGAATGTCTGCTGGCTTTGAGAAAAACAAGAAATTGCTGTTGTAAGGAACCCCTGCTGGTGGTCCATCTGCCTGCAGCATCCAAGTGGGGGAACCACAGGGGAAGCCCTGAGGGCACTGGCACCCCCAGTAGCTCAGACACCCTAGAGGCCCAGAGCCCTGCCCCTCCCTGCAAGAACAGCAGTGCCTTCTGTGTTTCCATGCCCTTCCAGTTCCCCACCCTGACTCTCGGGCAAGAGCATCTAGGAAGTGTAGATATCACCCTTTCACCTCAGAGACAGACAGAATTCGAACAGAGAAAGCACAAGAAATGCTGCTGAAATTCCCAGAAGAAACGCAGCACACTTTCTCCAAAAATAAGTATGTTTACATGATAATATCAAAACTAACAAGAAAACCCCAGCCAAACCTGGATTTTTGGAAATGTTAAAAGAAGTTAAAGAAAATAAGTAAAATGGCTCTTCACTTCTGAATTGATTTCATGATATAGAAATTCATATTATTAGAAACACCATTAAAATTATAGGACAAGAAAGTCTGTAATTACTGAAGCTCTATCACAAAAATATCTAAAAGGGGATTTACCCAAGATACAGAAAATAATGATTAATACCACTTGATCACCAATAATCACAGATAACAATGTGGCTACTACATTTAGTTACTCTCCACATTTTCTTTTTCAGGGTTATGACAAGATCATAATGTAGATAAAACCTTTTATTCAGAATTTCCAATTTTTTTAGAAAAGTTTCCTAGAAGTAAAATTACTGGATTAGAAGGCAGAGCCTTTCAAAGACTTGGCAAATATTTGATAATTGCCAAATTGCTATCCAAGCAGCAATGCCCATATTTTATCATTAAAGAATTTTTACTAGCATTTTAGTATTCAGAAATTCTTTTTAATTAAGCAAAAACACTCTCTCAAAATTTTTATTATTTTTAATTACTATTAAGATGAGTATATTAATATATTTAATAGCTACTTATATATTCATTTCTTGGAAGTCTGTTGATGTTCTTTTCTCTGTTTAATGTTAATAATTTTCCTTAACATTTTATGATCAATTTATAAAGCAAGGTTATTAACATTTCCATGCCATATTTGTAGCAAATATTTTTTCAAGCTTGCATTTCAGTGTTATTGATGCTAGATAAATATGGTTCATTTTTATGCAAAATAATGAATTCTCATTATAAAACACTTCAAATATTTATTGCATGTGAACAAGCCATAGAATAATAGATACAATTTAAGTCCACTTATGAAGTCCAAAAGCAGAAAATAATGAGGCAGTGTTTAAAGAGGTATACATATGACATGTAAAACTTCCCAAAAAGGAGAATGATTAACACAAAATTCGGTACAGTATTGCCTTGTGAGAGGGCAGAGGGCAATCAGAAAGAGGCTGATAGGGTGGTGACAATGTTATGTCTTTGATTGACTGCTAAGTATGCAGGTGTTCTGTTGTAGTAGTTGTTGTTAAATTATAATTTTTAAAATACTAATTTACATAACTTATTTCAAAGTTGTAAAAGTTAAAATGGGGTTGAAGAAGTGGAGGAGTAAGAAAGTGTACTGAAGTTGTCATTTTACAGGTGTGTATTAGCTTGCTAGGGCTACCATAATGAAGTACCACAGACTGGGCGGTTTAAACGATAGAATTTACCCTCACTGTTCTGGAGGTTAGAAGGCTGAGATCAAGATGTCGGTAGGGTTGGCTTCTTCTGAGGCCCTTTTCCTTGGATTATAGATGGCTGTCTTCTCCCTATCTTCATGTAGTCTTCCCTCTGGGTGTGTTTGTGTCCTGATTTTTCTTCTTATAAGTACACCAGTCATACTGGATTACAGCTGACCCTAATGACCTTATTTTAACTTAATTACCTCTTTAATGACTATCTCTAAATACAGTCACATTCTGAGGTACTGGGGGTTAGGGCTTCCACATGGGATTTTGAAGGGACAAAATTCAGCCCATAACAAAGTTATTGGTAATTTCGAGAGAAAAACTTCCATAAAAGAGTGTGGGTGGAGGTCTTATTTCTCTAGCCAACCTCACAGAGCTTGCATTCTAAAGAGAGGAGGCAAGATCAATCAATATATAACAACAGATAGTGATAATATCTGAAGAAGAAAGTAAAGCAGAGGGAGGTGGGTAAATAGTGATGGAATACAGCAAGGGCTGTGTTTTCAATATGAGTGGAAGGAATGGCTTGCTCTGATGGGATAACACTGGAAAAGAGAATCAAATGAAGTGAGTGAATGGTCCATGCAGTTATCTGGAGGACAAGTACTCCTATTAGAACAATACAAAACCCTATTCTAGGAATATGTTTGGATTCTCAAGGAACAGAAAGGAGACCAATGTTATTGGGGTTGAGCAAGGCAGGGGGAGAGTGGACAAAATTAAGGTAGAAAAGTAGATGGAACCTGAATCATCACAAGGTTTCCAGGTCCTGCTTAAAGAATTTGGATTTTACTTAAATATGATGAGAAGCTATTGAAGCATTTTAAGATGGGAAATGGCATGATCAGATTTATATTTTACAAGTCTTATTTTATCTGTTCATTGGAAGGAAGTAGAAATCTCATGAATGGTGGGGGAAAAAAGTCTCTGTGAATTTCTAGAAACAGGGAGAGCAATTAGAAGCCAAAAGGTGATAGTCCAAGCAGGAGATGAAGTCAGCTTTGACAGGTATGGTCACAGTAGAAGTGAGAAATATAGTCAGGATTTATTTGGAACAAGACCCAACAATATTTTCTGATGATTTGATAAGGGATGTGAAAGAGGACTTGGCATAATTCAAAGAATTTAGATTAACGAACAGAATCATCTACTGAAATGGCCAACAGAATAATCTACTTTAACAGAATCATCTGCTAAAAATAGATGATCGGGGAAAATAAGGAGTTCAAATTTTGACGTGCCAGTTCATGCTATGTCCATTAGTCATCCAGGTGGAGATAGATTTAAAAAAAAAGAAGAGTCATCATCTAACAAAACTGAGAAAACAGCTGAGGTCAGATTACAAATTTGTCAGAGAACCAAGTGGCATAATTATGTAACTATCTGCAATTCATACCAGCCTGGATAGAGAGATAGCAGATGGTTGTTGGCGTTGCCCAAAGTTGGCAGCTTGTGTGGTTAATATAGGAGATCAAGGGAAACAAGGATTCATTACTTCTAGTTACAGAATAATTTAAATAGCTGAGTGGAGAGTTTGTATCTATTAAAATGTTTTCAGCTGTCAGTAACAAACCCTCAGCTCAAAATTGCTTAAGAAATAGGTGGTCTTTAGGCCTTAGTGAAATCAGCATCTCAAAAATTTCCTCCCAACCCCCTGCATCTCCACATGAGATGTCTCAGAATCAAATTCATTTAAGGCTCGTCCTCTCTGTGGTTGTAATATGGCTACAGCAGAACTAGGAATTATTGCATGCAGACCTTATAATGTCCAAGGAAGAAGGGGTCTGTCTCCATTCAAGCTCCATCTTAAAATGAAGGACCTTTACCAGAGACTCTCAGAAAATCTTTTCCATATTGTCTAGAATTGGGTTTGTTAAACTAGTAAAATGCCATTTGCTCAAAGTGATCAAGATTTATCTCAGGTCTGGGGATGGTAAAACTTTCTTTGGGGAGTGAACATCTGAGCAAAAACTGGAGAGTGTATTGGCAAGGAAATAGAAAAGGATTTCTATTTAATATCAAAAGTTAAGTAACAAGGTGAATAATAAGGTAAATAAATAAAATAAATAAATGAGGATATAGAAAAATGAAGACGAGGAAAGTAGGTCAAAGAACAGCTTCATAAAAGTACAGTAGAGGCATGAAAAGTTACAGGAAAGATACAAAGTTAGCTTCAAGAGCAGACAATTTAAGCAGGATTGTTTTTATTGAAGTAATAAGGAATGGTAATCAATGTGAATTTTGAGATTAAAACAAGGATTAATAATGTTGAACAAATTACCAAGGATTATATCAAATTGAGAGAACTATGATCCAAAGTCAGTAAACACAGGTTTATCATTAAACATATATATTTAGCACTACCACTGTTAAAGAATATTTAAATGGATAAATAGAAATGTTTAAGGAACAGTTTAAGTAATTACTATCATGAGAAAATTGTAAATGTTTTTGCTTTGTTTTGTATTTTAGATTAGATACTCTACAGTACCCAAATCTATGAGACAACCCCTTTCCCTCAAAGGCTGCATTTAGTGGTGTTTTCTAAATTTAGAAAGTTATACTAGGAGGGTAGAATCTGGAAAGAGTATTGCTAAAGGAACCTAGCATGAAAAGGGACTCCTATATAAAGTAACTGCTGTAGAAAAGAAGAGTTGAAAATTAAAGGAATTTATCATTTTTTTCCTTCAAATTTTTATTTAAATTCTAGTTAGTTAATGTACAGTTCAATATTGGCTTCAGGAGTAGAATTCAGTGATTCATCACTTACATACAATACCCAGTGCTCATCATAACAAGTGCCCTCCTGGGACACCTGGGTGGCTCAGTCGTTAAGCGTCTGCCTTCAGCTCAGGTCATGATCCCAGGGTCCTGGGATC